>NC_056523.1:97729745-97776977 GCF_019175285.1 Sceloporus undulatus
CCTTTATTTATAAAGCGCTGTAAATTTACACAGCGCTGTACATACAGTCTTTTTAATTGGACAGTTCCCTGCCCTCAGAGTAAAGGGCTTTCTATTGTCTGGGTGCTTGTGCTTGTCCTACCATAATTTCTCACCAAGGGGGTCAATTTCTTAATGCTTTATTGTCCTATTAGAAATGGCTTTCGTGTCAGGCAGGAATTTTCTCATAGAAAGAAAAAGAAAATAGATGTCATTGAAGTACTTAGCAGGGAATGTGGGTTCCATGATTTCTGAACCCTGAAGAGATCACAAGGAACACCATTTATTGGTCTATGGCAAGCTTTGAATTGACCGCTCATCGCAGCACTCCCTGGTCAAATTTAGGAAAATTAGCTCCATTTCTTCAAGGTGTTATGTTTCATCCAGGACCTCTCTCTCCACCTCCCACTATACTGGCCAGGGCTCAGACCTGGGTGCAGTCTTGTATCTCTTTGCAGAGCTACAGTTGTGTTTGCCTTCCCTATTACCATATATATTCATTTATAAGTCAAACTCATGTATAAGTTGAGGGCAGGCTTTGGGGCCAAAATTATGGATTTTGTCATGACCCATGGATAAGTCAAGGGTAAAACTTGGAGGTTCCTTCAGTGTGCGTATGTGTGCACACAGCAAGAGGGACTCTAACTGAAGCTTCACTTTCAACCTTGACTCCCCAGACAGCAGCAGACAGTGTGGGCAGGAGAGGGACTTTGTTTGATTGTTTAACAACAAACCCAGGACTCTTTCTGCTTGGCTCAAGAGAAAAAGAAACTCTCTCCTGACTGGGGAAATTTGAAAGAGATGCTATCACATTACCATACTGACTCGTTACTAAATTGACCTAGGA
The DNA here is from genome assembly GCF_019175285.1 of Sceloporus undulatus. Taxonomy (NCBI): domain Eukaryota; kingdom Metazoa; phylum Chordata; class Lepidosauria; order Squamata; family Phrynosomatidae; genus Sceloporus; species Sceloporus undulatus. The sequence goes on from NC_056523.1 coordinate 97,730,611, forward strand.
TTTTGGAGTCAATTTTGGGCATAAATTTTGAGATTTATAGATGAGTATATACGGTATTCCCACAATGCCTGGAGCAAAAATCTGAACCATCTGGAATACCCAGTGGTTTCTTAGAGAAGCTCCATTACTGTTGGTCCAAAGAAGGAGCTCTGGTCATTATTATTTATTTTAAACTCTACTGAATTACAAGATATACAGTAAAGATTTTCCTTCTTCATAAAGAGACTTCAGCTCAGTTCTTTATCAGTGCATTAGTTATTGACTTTGAGCGAGGGTGGACAACTTGTGGCCATTCACATGTTTTTGGTTTGAAATTCCCAGTGTCCGCCATCAGCCTAAGGCTGATAGGAGTTGCAATCCAATAATACCTGGAGGACTGCACCTTGTTCTTCCTTGGGATAAAACACATATTTAAACTCCAGCTCCAGCTCCAGTTTTTGTTTTTATTTGATTTCTAGAATAGCAGGATCAGAAGGGGGGGATGAAGATACAGCTTGGAACAGGACAGTTAGTTCTCCCAAAATCTCCCTACTCTAACCCTGTTCTAGCTCATTCACTTCCTCTCTTTTTCTCTTTTGGATAGCAGTTTTACTGCTTTCATACATCCACCCTCACCCTGGCTGCATCCAGGACGGACCTGGGTGGCGATTCGGTGGCAATTATGCATGAATGGGCTGCTTCCTGAATTAACACTGAATTCAGGAAAGATAAGCCACTCTTTTAACCCCATGCAATAGGGTCTTAAGAGACGACAGTAAAGAACTGAAAGACTTCTATCACTTTGCTCATCCCTTTGACAATTTAGAGCAAGGGTTATGATTTGCATTTTTCTGGATCCTATTACATTCTATCTCACTTCCACAACTGTATAGATATGTTTTATACCTGAGGTATGAATACCACTCAGTACTGCAGCTGAAGAAGTGAGTTTATAGTCACAAAAGCGTATGCAAAAATAAAAACCACTTAGGACCTTATCACATGGGGATCCATCCCAAAAATGGTTAAAGTGTTGGCATCCTGGAAAAGCAAGCAAATTTGCTAATGATTACTACACACAGAGCACAACAACAGGTGAAAAGCACATTACTTACCTGTATGCAAGAAAGTGGGTCGAAAGTGAATTTGGGTTTCAGACAGATGAGGACAGCTTGGAAATAACCTTTATGTGCATGCTCCAAACTGTCATTTCCACAAGTGCACACACACACATGCTCCAGAGAGGAAAGGGAAACCAGGGAGGAAAATATTCTTTGCCCCAGAAGCTGTTTCAGAGGAAGAGAGGCTGAAGTTTCCCTTTGCAAACTCCCATAAAACCACACACAAACACACACACACACACACACACTAGAGAAAAAAGGATGTGGCTGGTCCATAAACCTGCCTGATTTCAGCAAGGGCTGAAACTCCCAGAAGCCCTCCTTTTCCAGGACATATCATCCATTTCTCCCTCCTGTACAGGAGGAATTCCAGAATGTCCTCTCTCTCTGCCTTCTCCCACCAGCTGTTCCCTGAGACTTAAGGCTTAGAGGCTGCAGGAGGGAAAGAGGGGTGTGTGTTGTGTGTATGTCCCTTTAAGAACAAGGCTGCCTTCTTCTCCTCTCACAGCAAAGGAACCCTGGGAAATCTGGGAACAGGGAGAATCTGGCACATGGTTTTCAGACTGCTCCAATTATGTGAAGAAAGTGAATTTGTGAATGAACTGGAAATGAAAATATGGTATTTTTGCGAAAATGCCTATTCCCTGATTCACCTCACTTTCTGTTGGGTTTTTAACTGGTTGGTGCGCAGCAGCTTCTGAAAAGCAATTGTGAAGTTGTCCCTAATGCCCTGGATGACCCTGCATTGTGACCTGTTTAACCTTCCAATTTTCCCTGTGTGATAAAGTCCTTAGTCTTAAAAACACCGCTAAATTTCACTCTTTCCGTATCTCTGTCACATCCACACATGCCATGGCATAAAAAGCCATGTACTGCAATTCAGAGTAAGTAAATAGCTGTTTTAAATGGGTTATGTATCCTCCTTGCATTCTTCATTTAAAGTCATACCACCTCAAAGCTGCCATCCCACTCCACCTTGGCACTATAATAAGTATGGCTTATAAATAAAATCCTCAGATGCACATGCAAATGTGCATTCCTTCTGCACAGAGCACATGCATGAGATTAATACATCTCAGCTGTTCTTGAAACAGTCCACTGCTACTGCTTTATATGGAGTTTAGGGAGCCATGATCAAAACATGCCATGATGTGGCATGGATGTTAATCTTTCAGTGCTTTGTGATGCTTACGTAATTAAACTGTTTTGTCTTTTCCTCTCTTCTAACTCTAAAAAAAATACCATATTGCCATGTTAAAGATATTTTGGTAGAAAGCAGTACACAAATACAAATCCTTTTGTTCTGTTTCCTCACTTTATCACTGATAAATGGTGAATCATGTCAACTGAGTCCCTGAGCCTGGGTTGGCTATCCTAGGTATTGAAGAAATACGTGCAAATAACTCCAGCCTCACCTTTGAAAAACTTTTCTAGCAGTACGAAATAGAACATAAAGAATGCTAAAGACCTACTTGTCTTATCTTGCTTCAGTTCCTGAATGGGTTTGTGCAGACAAGGATATAAATTAAAGGTTAAAATAATGGCTGGGCCCTTGAGAAAACAAATTAAAGCATGTCTTCTCTCATTTTCTCTTCATGAACCAAATGCACATCTTAGTGACTTGGGGGTTAATAGTAAAATGAATTACAGTAGTGCAGTGTGGAAGATTACATTCCCACCTGCCTACTCTGGGCGAGAGAGGAAAAGTAGGCTATGATTGTATCTTGTGTTGGAACAAGTTCTCTCAGACAATTTAGTTTGAAAGCCTTTCATGGCATAAGAAAGGACAGAATAGAGATGAAACTCATGAAACAATGCAATGGGTATTGGATGCATCACAGTGCACAATTTATTTGAGTTCATTTAACTAGTTGCACACATTTTATTTCTGCCTAGAATCTGCCAACAGCCAGAGTATATCTTAGGGCCCATGAAACAAACGCAGTGATATAATTCTGATAAAATGTATAAATTTTCTAAGAACTATAATTCATTTTGATGACCATGATGATAAAGGAGGAGGAAAAGATGGGGGAAATGGTGAGAAGAAGGGGAAGAGAGGATGGAGAAAGAGAACAGGTCCTTACCTGCAATCTTGAAAGCTAAAATTTTAAGAGTATGGGTGATATGCCTTCTAAATGGTGGTAATACACATGGAAACAAGGTTTAAGAAGAGGTGAGTCCTTGCAAAACTGGGTTGTTGCTTTCTTTTGTCACCTGTCTCCTTGAGTAACATCAATCAAGGTGATGATTCATTCATCCTCTGTGCCTATCTGCCCTTCCACTCCAATTCCATGTTCTTACTGCTATGCTCCTCCACACATTTTCTACATTATCTTGTCTATATACATAATACACATAAACTTCCAGTTGTTAGTAAAATACATTGAATCAGCCTGAGCCTACAGAATGATGTATGAGGTTTAATAAATTTTATTTATTTATTTATTTATTTATTTCTATCTCACCTTTCTCCCAAAATAGCACCCAAGGTAACTTACAATAATAGAATAATAGGTTAAAACAAAATGCAGTGAAAGCAATATATAGTGTTTATGCAAAAGCTTCTTTAAAAAACAGCTTTAAATATGACTTCATAATAAAACAGAACAGTTTAAAATGAATATAGAATAGGAGCATTCCACCCCATTAAAGGACCTTTCTGCTATATTTAGGTAAACTCAAAGGCCTGTTTAAATAAAAAGGTCTTTATCTATCAACAAAAAGATACCAAAGGGTTTGTCTGCATTGGCAAAATAAAGCGGCTTCAAACTAACTTGAAGCTTACCTGTTCAGATGATGTACAGTGCCAAACCAGGTGAAAATGACATGAAGCCATGTTCTGGGGTAAAAACTGGAACAAAAAGAAGCTCTGATAATCTTTAATGCAGAAAATGCACATCATCACACCAGCATATGAACAGCACAGTGTAAGTATGGGAATGTGGGAAAGCCCAGGCAGCACACGGAAGTGGTCTGGAGTATGAGATCAATGAGATGCAGACACTGGTGCCATTGCTCGTCTCACGGTTTTTCTGTTTGAGCATACAGGTGCACAAGTGGCCAGCTGTATCATCAACCCATCACACCATCAAGCTGTCACACACCCCATGATGCAAATGTACAACAAACACAGCAGGTTGCTAATAATGCAATGCATGTAATGAAAACACACAAACCAGACAATCCAACAGGGTCCATGGGGAGACCGGGGGAGGGGGCATTTATGCCCCCCCATGATTGTACTTTGTCAGTGTGTCACTGGGCACACCAATGCACTGTATTGCTCATGAAACAGTGTGGCTAGTCACACAGGCCATCCAATGGGATGACATCTAGAGGGAGGTAATTGCCACTCCCAGGTGGTATGTTCTTGTGATGATGCACATGCATGGGGGGGGGGGCACACAAACAAACCAAAAGGTGCAGCTTGATGCCACATGATGCAGACAGCCTATGGGAGTTCAGCCTTTTGCATGGGCTGTGCAGACAGCAATGCTTCCACCTGCTGTCATAAAAATCATAATCAGCCCATTTTTCTCTGTCTGTCTTCTCAGTCCCATAGAGTGGGACAACCTAGGCTTTTATGTGGGAGCAGCCACTGAGAAGTCTCTTTCCAGTGTCCTTACCAGCTCCAACTGTGATGGTGGTGGGGCAGTGAGAAAGCCCTCTCCCAGACAGTCTGGACTCAAGCTGTCCAGACTTGACAGTTCCTCCATCCTCTTGTCAACAAGGGATAGCAGTACACAGAATGTAGGTTTGGATAGACAGCAGATGTATTAAGATTTCCTGGCCACATTACAAATGATCTCTTATCCTTGGCCCCTCTGATTACATTACACAGTCTAGGGTAATAACCAATGAGTCGCTAGCTAACAACTAGGAATTAGCATAGTACTGTATATGTGTGAGGAGGAAGAGATTGGTCTGCAAGTCTGCACCCCAGAACAGCCTTGCTAATGCACTTTATTTGGTTGGACAACTTCCCTGATCCATGGGGATGGGTTCCCCATCACAGGCATTTGTTTTTGACTGCCTTTCAGCCCCCTCACTCATTCTGGAATTGCGGGTATGTAGTCAGACATATGAACATGCAACATTATACAGGTGCATATAGCACAGATCCCAATAATGCATTCAGGAAAATAGAGAGGGAGAGAGAATGAGACCCATACTGCCTTGAAGTCCATGTCCAAGTCAGAATGGCATTAAATAAATTTGAAAACTAATCCGGTTCTTCTCACCAAACTATTTATTTGGCCTGGTGTTAACTCATTTCATAAACCCTGAATGTTCACATATTGCACTAAGCCAGTATAAAACTACTGTGGCATTAAAGGATTGTTTACCTGCTATGTTACATTCAAGGATGCACAGCCAGAGCATATACGAAATTCCTGTGGGAACCATCAACTAACTTTATTTTGAATATTAGGTGGGATTAATTAAAATGATTGTTTTTGCTGCTAGTTGCTCAATATGCCTGTCTGATAAGCTAACTTACAGGAAACATTTTGGCAACATCATCAAAACTGTGAAGCCTTTCAGTGCCTCTTCACTGCCTTTCACTGTGGTAAAAGATTATGTCTTTAACTCCTTTGTTGCCTACCAACAAAATGTATCTATTTTAAATGAACATATTTCAGCAGGAAAGTAATGGTGGAACCCTGCTCATGCTCTTGTATTGATGATGACCATTTCTATCTTATTGTTTATTTGGATAAATAGTTGAGTAATAAAAGACACCCCATTTTACACAGTGATTGAACATCCATACTTCAGGTAATCATCCTAATGTTCAAAATGAGTCTGAAATTCAGGCACAGGTCAAGATTGATGTTTATGAAGGCAAAGACACTGTATTTCATTCAGAAACAAAATCAAGTTGATAACAACATTCATTTTTACCTGAGCTTGTTAGTACCTATCCTACATTTGGTAAAGCTGATTTGTATATAAAACTGAGTGAAAACATAACATTACCTCTCTGACAGTTTTGGTCAAAATGTCTTTTCTGAAGCATCCATTTGCGTTTCTTAGAGAAGCCTCCACTGGTGTCAAATAACCACCACTGAGATTTAAAAAAGGTATCAGGCCAAACCAGGGAGCGGACAAGTTAAAGTCCTGATGATGTTCAGGCTTCCCAGTGCTTGCTAATCACATTCACTTGAGATTCGTTTAATTAACATCGCATTCAGACCAAAACATTCATTGTACATTGATTGTCAGGGCTGGAGCTGCAACACTACTTTCCTGGCAAAAAAGTATAGCATGTGGAATGAAAACAGGAATGCATGTCTCTCTTAAATCAGGAGTTAAGAGATGGCAGGTCCCAGCTCCAATTCTTGATGCCTTTGTCAGCCCTCCAGGAGACTCCCAGATCTTCTGGTTTCCTCCCTGAAAACTGGGCAAAAACCACTCCAAAGCAGTATCACTTCTGATTTGTTGAAAATGGGGCATGGAGGCTAAAAATGGCCCACATTGCAGATTTTTACCTCTCCTTTAAATACTCAGGTACATTTTTCTTGATTAAGTTCCTGGATACTAACATACTTTTTCCCTCTATAGTCTGAAAATTTGGAAAAATAGAGAAGGCATTGTTTTCTGTGGGTTTTCCAGGCTATGTGGCCGTGTTCTGTAAGAATGCATTCCTCATGTTTCACCTACATCTGTGGCTAGCCTCTTCAGAGGCCATGAAAGCCTTCATTGTCACAGAGGAGGCACTTCTTGTAGCTCAGAACCAAGTTACGCCATTCTCTGATGATCAAATAGGACTTTTTCATTAGCAGCATCATTAGCATCTTTGAATATGCCCAAGGATTTAAATTTGTCATTGTTTCTGTCTCACACACACTTGGTGAAAGTTGTTAACAGTTGCTTTCAGTTCAACAAGATTACATTACCATGTGAAATGAAATCACATTTCAGGGGAAAAAATGCTGAATCATGTTTGCATGTCATGTACAGAGTCAGTGCATGAAGCTGCCAGCAGATTAGCGGATACAGCTCCTGATAAGATCTTTATCACTGCATCTCAAAGCAGACACTGCTGACCTCAGCTCATTTAATATTCTGAAATCAGTTCCTTTTAATCTGTTCCTTGATAAATTCTCTTTAAAGCACATCTCTAACCAGCCCGGGTTTGTTCTTCAGATGTTGTGGCAACTCTGATGAGCCCTAGCCAGCATAGCAAATCATGGGAAATGCTGGGAGTTGCTCTCCTCCATTTTCTCTTTATTTGAGAGCTAGACAGTGAAAGAATTCTGCCTAGGGAATTTCCATGTGTAGTGTAGCTCCTTGGAATTATAGAATCATAGAATCATGAAAGAGACTGCAAGGGCCATGCAGTCCAACCCCCTGCCATGCAGGAAATCCAGATCAAAGCATCCCCGACAGATGGCCATCCAGCCACCGTTTGAAGACCTCCAAGGAGGGAGACTCCACTACACTCCTAGGAAGTGTGTTCCACTGTCGAACAGCCCTTACTGTCAGGAAATTCCTCCTAATGCTGAAGTGGAATCTCTTTTCCTACAGCTTGCATCCATTGCTCCGGGTCCTAGTCTCTGGAGCAGCAGAAAACAAGCTTGCTCCCTCCTCAATATGACATCCCTTCAAATATTTAAATAGGGCTATCATATCACCTCTTAACCTTCTTTTCTCCAGGCTAAACATCCCCAGCTCCCTAAGCCATTCCTCATAGGGCATGGTTTCCAGACCTTTCACCATTTTAGTCGCCCTCCTTTGGACCCGCTCCAGTTTCTCAATGTCCTTTTTGAACTGTGGCGCCCAGAACTGGACACAATATTCCAGGTGGGGCCTGACCAGAGCAGAATATAGTGGCACTATTACTTCCCTTGATCTAGACACTATACTTCTATTGATGCAGCCTAAAATCGCATTGGCCTTGTTAGCTGCCGCATCGCACTGTTGACTCATGTTCAACTTGTGGTCTACTTGGACTCCTAGATCCCTTTCACATGTTGTCTCCTTAAGCCAGGTGTCCCCCATCCTATATCTGTGCATTTCATTTTTTCGCCCTAAGTGCAGTACCTTACATTTCTCCCTGTTGAAGTTCATTCTGTTAGCTGTGGCCCAGCTTTCTAGTCTATTCAGGTCATTTTGAATTTTGATCCTGTCCTCTGGAGTATTAGCTATTCCTCCTAATTTGGTGTCATCTGCAAATTTGATAAGTATTCCCCCAATTTTTTCCTCCAAGTCATTGATAAAGATGTTGAACAGTACTGGGCCCAGGACAGAGCCCTGTGGGACTCCACTGGTCACTTCTCTCCAGGATGAAAAGGTGCCAAATGTTCCAAATGCATGAGGGCTCAGTCTAGAAGAACAGCCATATATATTGGCCCCATCCCAGCACGCTGATTCTATCAGACTCTGTTAATTCCCCAGACTCATTTTGTGGAGACGTGAGGGTTGGAGTAGAGTTCACCCGAATGCAAATACAACACTCTGTATTGTTAGGGACCCTGGCTGATCCAAATCACCCTGCACAACATTCTTCTTACTACAGTTTGTTGCAAAAATACAGTAATATTCTCATACTTATTAACCTTATCCCCTTCCTTTTTGTATAGGATGTACATAACAAGGGATTACTTTAACCAAGGATGGTGTTTAACTTACACTGTAACCAAACTGAGTCTAGACCATGGTGGTCTCTGAACCAGGGCCAGTCCCTAAGCCACTGGCTGCTAGTTCTAGGCACACTGAGTGGTGAGGATGAAATCATTGCCCCACACACCAGGTAGCCTGAGACACACTGCTGTGGGTGGAACAGCAACTGGGAACATTTTTCACAGTTTGAAGGACACATTGATTTCATGAAGATAACAGCATAATGCAATTCTTCAGTGCTGATAAACTTTTTATATTGCATCACACCAGGCATATTTTGATTGAGTCAATCATACTTTTAATGAATGAGTAAAGAATGGATCTTTACAACAACTCTATAAAATACATCAGTATCATAATCTTTGTGTTGCAGGCAAGGCTCAGAGAAATTTAGGGTTCCCTAAAGCTAAGATATGCTTTTCAACTTAGTTCTGTCTGGTTAAATTATCACCAAGAGTTTTGTAATGCTTTTTCTTATGTCTGAAAACAGAATACATGCTATCACCATGTTTTGGAAGTCATTATTCCTCATCTCTGATGTGCAGACATTCTGTAGCTTAATTCAATAATGGCTAGAAGGTATAGATTGTATGAAATTTACCTTAGTTCTTTGAATAATTTTTTGGCTTGGGTATTTTCAATTTATTTTAAAAACAAGGAGGGATATATGCTTTATAATCTAAAAATATTAAAAATAACATTAGAATAACACCAACTTAAAATACATGTTGCATCTATTTATTAATTTATTTTAACATTTTCTAAATTTTATATTAGTCCTAAATAGCTACAGAAGAGCATGCTCAGGCTTCTGGGGAACAAAACAAAATGAAACAAAAAACAATGAGACATGTTTTATCCCAAAACTTTCCATTAAGTACCACAGTAATAACAACTAAACCCCAATAGCAAAGAACAACAAATGTCTTAGATTATTTACATCTCAGGCTATTTTTGGTTTTTAGGAAGAAAATTGCTAACTCTTGAAATCTGCTTTTCTGTGAGGGGTTGGCAACGATCCAAATATGATGTTACATTGGATGGGACAAAAAGACCAACTCAAAATGCAAAAATCAGATCAGTTCTTCTGTCACTGTTCTTCTTCTTCTTCTTCTTTTGTTTTTAATTTTGGAAATTTTGTTTTATAGAAAGAAAATAGTGAATTGCAGAAATCTGATTAATGTTATTTACAACTGTGCAGTTAACAATGTCCTAGAAGGACATTGTTAGAGGTCTACTGCTGTGGAAACGCTACAACAAGAAGTGCAACCACAGAATGATGAAGTTTTTAAAGCAAACCATGCTTCAAATTGCCTATGTTCATATGCTGATAGTGAATCAGCACAACTAAAGATATGTCATGAACATTTTCAAAGTATCTCATGTCAAAATATTATTGGTGTTGGTATTATTAAACTGACAATTGTATTTTACCATTGCTGGTGCTGGCAAAAGGATGTAGAAATGTTTTGAAGAACAATTGGATATATGTGAGGCTTCCATAATGCCAATTTCAAAAATAGTGGCACTACTTAAATAATGTTTTACTAATTCCTGCCTGCAAAATGGACCAAACTGTAACCCATCAAGCTTTCAGCTTTTACTCAGAAAGAAAGGTTATCTGATCTGGAAGGAAAATCTTTCAATTTCCAAATATGGTAAACACTATATTCCAAGTGTGAGAACCATATTAATCTAGTCTAGTGTCTTATCTGGAAACTGTGATGGTTGATCTTTGCTGTATTTTGGAAACAATATAAAAACTTCTTGGTTTTCAAGTTTTCCAGTCTTATTTGTGAACTGTAGAATGTACTTTTTGAAGGAATCGATGTAAACCAGAACAAAGGGATTTAAGCAATGCCTACAATATGTCTGCAAAGGTGTGTGAGGGAATAGATCTCTGAGGCAACTATCCAGAAAATACATGATTTGCTATCCAGCAGTTTGTTTCAAGTTTCTCTGTGTTGATAGCTCTATCAGTATAATCTAAAGAACAGGCCAAGTAATTTAATGCACCAAGTCAAGTTGCTGAGTCTTGGTTTGCCTGGCAAACAATTTTGCAAATTTAGATAATTTGCCCTACAGTTTATAACAGTTCTTTTTTTTTTTAGCAGAATTGAGGAGAGTGTGTGTGTGTCTGTTTAAAGTCAAAAGTCTAAGCTGAGGAATGCAACTTCTTCAGAATACCTAATGAAGTGGCCTTTATTTTGTCATAAATGCTTTGCATGAGATGAAGATTGTTGTGTCTGTACTTCCTTACTCTACGTTATTGTAATTGAAGAGAATTGTTTTATGGTTTGGTTCTGAGAGTGCCCAATTTCCATGGTTTCTAGACAAGCATAAACATTTACACTATCTCTCAAACAAAATATGCCTTTTAAAAAAACCACACCTGAACATATGCTATGAAGCAGAATATCAGGCATGTTCAGGACATTTATAAAGGGTGGGATTTACATTACAAAAGTGAAGCATTTGTACTCTAATTATAGTTCAAACTATGAAATATCTGTTTAGTTTAATTACTATCTTATGATACCTAAAGTATTGCGATGAATTACTGAATATCCTCCTGTATAAGTCTAGAAATTTTAGTCAAAAAATTGGCCCCAAAATCCTTCATGGGTCAGGGTAAGTACTGCACCTTAACTTTTATCAGAGTAGAAACCATCTCTTCTCTGAATAGAGTGCCAAAAGACGAGAGTTTAGCTTGTCCTGGCAGAACCTTAAAAAGGACTCATCATCTGTACTCTGTCTGCCATGGCACTGCATCTGAACTTTTTGAATGTCTGGGTGGGGGAATAGGTGGGTGGGGTGTGCTTTGGCATCATTTTTTCCCTTCATCCTTTACATCCTTTGTTACATGCCCCTAAGCCTCGACTTATGTACAGGTTATATCAAAATCCATCATTTTGGCCCAAAATTAATGCCCTCAATTTATACATGAAGTCGACTTATAGTCATGTATATGCAGGATATTGCCACACACTTAAATGTTGGTTGCCATTTTATGCATTCCCCAGATCCACAGTGAACCCCGAACTAACTACATTTGTTGAACTACTGAATTCACAAATCCTTCTCCCAGGCTGATTCACATTCAGTTCGAAGTTGTGTTGGTGTGGAATGCATGTTTGCTTCGGTCCTGGTATTCCCCCCCCCCACACACACACAACCTAGAAAGCTACTAAAATTGCCATGAAGCTTCACTGCAATCTTGCTTCTATTTTACTTCCAGTAGTCCTTCCACTTCTAGTGCTGGCGAAGGGGAAAAGCAGATGTTGCCTTAGAGGGCCGCCGCCGCGGACAAATGAGAACAGCGCATGTTGGAGGAAAGGCCACAACTTTATTAGCATACCAAAAAACATCAAATACAGAACGTAGGGTTGGCTCCAATGCATGAGTTCTGGATCTGTCATTCATCAGCCCAGTGCTGAGTGAATGAACCAAGGTGCTTGGTCATGGCCAAGCTTCAGGATGGCAAGGGATTCTTGTTTACGCTTACGCTCAAACCGTTTTGGCGATTGATCGCATATTTGCAACGCGCATCAATGCCTAACTCTCCCTTGTCAATGGGGGGGGGGAGCTGTGCCACTGATGCCCCCGCAATGGCAACCCGGCATTGCTCGCAGCCACCCCCCCCCATGTCTGGATGGACTCCCGATCCAGTGCTACGCAGCCCTGGAAACCACGCCCACCAGATCCAAGACTTATGCAACCGCCCCACATAGTTGTGACAACACACAATGCACGTAGGGTGGGTGGGTGAGCCAAAATAGCAATGTCGCCGACTCCCTCGCTTCGTGGGCCTTTTAAAGGCCCACTGGCCAATGGGAGGCCGGCAAAGGGGGCCAGAGCCCGCCCTCCGGCCCCCCCAACCAATTACGGGCGGCGCCATCTTGTGACGCTGCCCAATCAGCAGGTGCTTCCGCCCGCAAAGCCCGCTGGGACCTGTAGTCCCAGCGATGCGGGTGAAAGTCCCGCCTCTCACCCTCCCTCCAGGCCAATCGCGGCTTGAGCGACCCCGTGCAGGGGCTTCTGGGGCCGCTCGAGCCGGGAAGGGCTCGCTGCCCGCCGTGGGGGCATCCCCCAGCGGCAACTGGGCCGTCCCGCCGAGGCGGGCGGCCTCATTTTCCGATGGCATGGGCAGAGAGCTGGTGGGAAATGCATATGTGCTCATTTTAACGTGAACAGAGCAGTGTATGGTTTGTGCCTCCCCCCCCCCCAAGATCTGCAAATGGGGGTTTCCGGTAGTCATATTCTGATCTCCCCGGGCGTATTGCCCAGCCGATGTGATGGGAAGGGAGGTGTCTTATGTTACTAACACATGTCATGTTTTCAGTAGGAGTGATGTATACATGTGCACACACATGAACACACATGAACACACACACACACACATATAAACGTGTACATATGCATATACATACTCGTACATATACAAGCATATACATACAGATATAAATATGTATATATACGCATTCATATATATGTATATACATATGTGTGTGTGTGTGTGTGTGTGTGTGTGTGTGTACATATGCACGCCCATGCCCATGGCACGCCCATGGGGGAAGTAATGTGTATAAGTGTGTGTGTGTGTGTGTATATATGTGTGTGTGTGTGTGTGCGCGCACATATATACATTATTGTATATATGCATACACACACACACACATGCGCCTTGAGGAGCTGAAACACACACATTCTATTTACAACTACATGTGTTTGAAGCATATAGTGGCATACCTGCTGACACTTTTCCTGGTGGCACTTCTTTGCATACAGATGGATGCATCTATATATGGATATAAATATATGCATAGGTGCATCCATCTATATATGCAGATATACATGTATAAAGTGCACTTATAATGTGTGTAGACCAAGTGCCTGTGTCCACAGATATATATATATATATACCCACATCTATATTTCATGTGGAGCCTGCATTCACGTGAAACAAGACATTGGAAACAGGGGAAGTGGCTCCCTTCTTCACCCCGGAAGTATTAAAGTTCATGATGTGTTCAGAGCCCCACTGGGCATGTGCAAGGACCCCAATTCGAACTGGAGAATCCACATGGTATGTACTTTTGTGATAATTTATTTTGCACTTGCTCCGCTATGCATTTGGAACGACCGCAGTGTTGTTCTTCACATGTGGTAATTAATCACGTAATTTGGCTTATTTTCAAATTGGCCCTGCTTGGCATTTCCTTTGGGATGGGGGCACACATCCCACGTATGATAATGGCCACAGTCTTCTTGGTGGCTGTTCCCACCCTGAGGAATTCCCTTCCATGGGAAGGTAGGCTCACTTCCTCCTTGCTTTCCTTCTGCTAGCAAACAAAAACATTCTTATTTAAGACAGCTTTTAGAGTTTAATCAGGCAATAGTTTAAATATAGATGTATGTTTTATCTGTTTTTATATGATTTTAAATTATTTTATAGTGTTTTAATGTGCTATGCTTAAATTGATTTTAAGCTTTTTGAAACTGCTTTTAATTTCTTGTTGCGAAAACCTGCTTAGGCGGCTATCCAAGGACAAAGGTGGAATATAAATAAAGTAAGTAAGTAAGTAAGTAAAATAGATAGATAGATAGATAGACAGATAGATAGACAGATAGATAGAACACGTTCTACTCATTTAACTCTGTGTTCCTGCATGCCAGGGTGTTGGACAGGATGATCCTTTTGGTGTCTTCCAATTCTATGATGCTATGTTTCTATGATTCTATAAATGCATAAGATGGTATTCTTGCTCTGATACTGGTGGTAAGATACAACCATCATGAATAGTACTCATTGTCAGCCTTGTCAGTCTTGTCCACTGTGAGATGTCTGTCCATTGTGCTAGCATGATCAGAGATTTATTTTGAAAGTATACAACACTGAAAATCCAGCTAAAGTTGAAAGTGATGATTGAAGATGAATCGGTCCCATGGCCTCTTAGAAAAAGGTATCATGTCACAATGTTATTTCTAGTTGCTCTTCAGACAAGGAATAATCATCACCAGTGTTTTAGGGCATGATACATTCAGATCTCATTCTGTGTTCATCTGCACTGTAGAAATAATGCAGTTTGTTACCACTTTAAGTACTGTAGCTCCATCCAATGGAATCCAGGGATCTATTCCAATGGAATCCAGGGATGGACCACAGGTGGTCAGACATCATCCTCTGTTCCCCTATCTGTTGGAGTTCCCCAGGCTCTCTTCTGGGTCCCCTTCTGACTGTCCCTAGGAAAACTCATTAGTTTTTTTGGCTTTTCCTATCATTTGTCCACCGATGACACTCAGCTGTATCTTTCCACCCCTGACTTTTATCTGAGTCTTGAACAGCAAGTTTCATCTTGTCTTACAGTTGTCTTTCAGTGGATGCGGCATCGACGCTTGAAGCTCCATATGTCCAAAACGGAGCTTCTCGTTTTTCCACCTAAGTCTATTCTTCAACATTCCTTTTCTGTTTCTGTTGATGACATTTCTATTCAACCGGTCCAGGAAGCCCATAGTCTTGGTTTTATTTTTTATTCTTCTCTGTCATGTATCCCCCAGATCCAGAGCACAGCTAAGGTATGTAGATTCTTTTTATACAACATTGCCAAAATCCAACCATATCTCTCTGCCTCTACTGCCAAGATTCTGGTCCATGCCCTAGTGGTATCACAACTTAATTTCTGTAACATCGTTCTGGATGGGCTTCCTCTATCTCACCTCCATCCTTTAATTTCTGTCCAGCATTCAGCTGCACACATTATTACATCCTGCCACCACTCCAACCATATCTCTCTTTTGTTGTCATCCCTTCACTAGCTCCCCCTCCCTTTCCTTATTCAGTATAAGCTTCTGTTGTTGACTTTTAAAGTCCTCCATGGGCTGGCTCCTCCTTATTTATCAGACCTTCTTTCTCTGCACCTTCCTGCTTGGGCTCTCCGTTCTGGTAGTCAAGGTCTACTGTCTCAGCCCAGGATTTTCTCTGCCCCGTCCTGGATTTGTCCCTCTTCACTTGCTTCCCCTCACTCCTGGAACCTCCTTCCCCCATGAACATGGCTCATCACTTCTTTAACTAGTTTCAAAACTGAGTTGAAGACCATCCTGTTCAGAGAAGTGTTCCCAGGCATTGCGTGACTATTATTTGCTATTTGACATTTTTAATTTGTTGCCTGTTTTACTGAACCCTTTCCTGTATTGTTATGAATTATTTATATGTATTATGCTACTATTTCTTAGATTGTACACCATGTGCAGGTTTACTGACAGTAAGGGCTGTTCGACAGTGGAACAAATTCCCTCGAAGTGTAGTGGAGTCTCCTTCCTTAGAGGTCTTCAAACAGAGGTTGGATGGCTATCTGTCAGGGATGCTTTGATTGTGATTTCCTGCATGGCAGGGGGTTGGACTGGATGGCCCTTGTGATCTCTTCCAACTTACGATTCTATGATTCTATGATTCTATGATTTTATTGTTTGTATGTATAGCGCTGTGCAAATCTACAGCGCTATATAAATAAAGCATAATAATAATAATAATAATAATAATAATAATAATAATAATAATAATAATAATATAGATTTAGAAGGTCTTTAGCCTTCTTTGCCAAAGAGTGTTGGTGCCTCACAAAACTACAAATGCCAGGATTCGGTAGGATGGAGCCATGACAGTTAAAGAGGTGTCAAACTGTATTCTTTCTACAATGTAGATGCACCCTCAGTCAAATGTGATTTTTGGGGAAGGGGGAAAGAAAGGCCTAGCAAAGACAACTTTAACCAAAACAGTTATGACAGAGAACAACAACTGTGACATTTGTGTGGTTATAAGGATTTCTTGTGCTCTAGCAATAAGGGAGCATTTGCTATCTCTCTCTTTATTCTTGTTTCCCTTCCAGTCTTACAAGTATTTGTTTTGTTTTGTTTTTTTGAAAGTGCATGATTATGACATTGGCTTATTGTGTACACTCTTGCTGGATCATAATCAATTAGCAGTGACATAGGTTGGATGTGTCTGCTTTGCATTCTCACTTAACTTCTCTGCATGCAACCCTGTAAGGCTGAATAATAAACAGCCCTTAAGCTACTCAGCCGATCAAGCCATAGGGAAATGAGCGCCTTGGATCACATGTTCCACTGCACCAAACATCTATTCATTTGCTGAGCTGTGTCTAGTCTGTTCAGTGGTTTAGTTTTCACCATTGGGCACTGCAGCCAAGAAACTGTATCTTGAGGACAAACTCTGAAAGGAAATGCTGAAAAGAATGTTTAATGAGAATAAATGTTCAGTCTGTCATCCATCTCAATGAGGGAAACAAAACAGGGTATTTTTTTATCTATTCTCAAATTTGTGTGGTGCTTTTCTTCCCAGAGCAAACCATGGCAGCCAAAGGGTAAGTGATACAGTCTTTGGCTCAATCATTGTCTGGTATCATCACAAGAACAATACCCAAAACAAAAGCAAGCAGTGCCAACATCTGTCAATATCACCCAGGTGAAAAGAGTACTGTACTACCAGGAAGAACACAAGTATGTTTCCAGAGTTGAGATGAAGAAGGAATATAGTACCCTGGGACTTCAAAGAAGTCTATGGCCAATTTCCAAAAAAGGGAAGAGGAAAGAGGAAGATGGGACCCCACATTTTGTGCTAAATAGGAACTCTGTCTTGTGATAGCAGTGAACACTATTTGGACAGCGTGCCTTATCCTAAGTTCTTGGGGTAGCATACAAGTCAGTGAAAGAAAGCAATCACATATAAAAGCACAATAAAACAATTATAAAATTGTATTTTTTTAAAACCAGCAAGAGGAGATTTATAAAGTGTACTATAAGTGTTACAGTAACACCACTACCAAACACCACTACCAAAGGAGAAAGAAGAGGGAGAAGGACATGAGGAACCAAAGCATTAAAATAGACGTTCAAATGCTGGGCTCAAAATACTCTATTGAAAATAGACAGGAATCTCATAAAAATACTTGTATAATGAGTGTCCATGGAATTTTTTTCAAAGTATGAATCATTTTGTCAGGTCAGCCCTTAAAGACCACCTAATGCCATTGGGATTCTCACCAGCCAGCATGGTAGCAATCTTCAAATATTTGTCCATCATGCAATAAATGGAGTGGTTGTTTGTTGTTGCTCCAGCCAGGAAGACTAGAATGGATGGGTATAAATTGCACTGATCTTACCGAAACTTTTGATAAAGGATTCTAAGCTAGTCATGGTAGGCAAAACTAGTTTCAGCTTTCTTCCTAATGGTAAGAACTGTTCATCAGAACAGAATTCCTTAGAAGTTGTTGGTCTCTCAGTCACTGGAGATATTTAAATAAAGACCAGAACAGCTCTCTGTCCAAGCTGTTTGTTAATCATTGCAGTCTTTATTGTATATCCTATATTGAGTGGACTGGATGATCTACAATTCTATTATTCTAAACATTAAAATCATAAATGTAGAAAGCCATTAAGAACTGTGTAAAAGAAAAATAGTAAAATTTGAAATTCAAAACAAAATGGGATATTCTCAAGGATCAATTAAAAACAGAGAAACAAAATAAGCTATCCAAATGCCAGAAGAGGAGCTGATACAGTGCTTTAGGCAATACTGTCAGCCCTCTGTATCCATGGATTCTATATCCATGAATTCAACCATCCACAGTTTGAAAATATTTTTTTAAAAGAATGAATTCCAATGTGAAGTCGAAGGCTTTCATGGCCGGCATCCATGGTTTTTTTTGTAGGTTTTTCGGGTTATGTGGCCATGTTCTAGAAAATTTTTCTTCCTGACGTTTCGCCAGCATCTGTGGCTGGCATCTTCAGAGAATGCTTTGCCTGGAAACAAACCTTGATTTTTTCCATTTTATATTAAGGACACCCTTTTTTTATTATCCATTGTTTTTAATGGGACTTGAGCATCTATGGATTTTTATATTCATGGGGGATCCTGGAACCAAACCTCAGTAGATACCCAGGGCCCACGGTACTAATTCATTCATAAAGGACCATTTCCCCTCTCCAGTTGCTGTAGGGATATGGAGTTCAGACCACCCCACCACAAACAAAAAATAAACCCACACACTGATTCAAAGAAAGTGTAAAGATATTATTGGACAACATCACTTAACCCAGGGGTCGGCAACCTACGGCCCGCAGGCCGCATGCGGCAGGCCTAGAATCCGGCCCCAGCCTGGCCCTGCCGCAGATTGCTGCTGGGGCCTTTGGCCTCCGGTGCAAGCGCGCGGGGGCCTTTGGCTTCCCACGCAAGCGTGCGGTGCCTCTGGCCACCAGCGCAGGCACGTGGGGGCCTTTGGCCTTTGGCCTCTGGCGCAAGAGTGCGGGGGGCTTTGGCTTCCCGTGCAAGCACCCGGTGTCTCTGGCCACCGGCGCAGGTGCGCGGGGCCTCTGCGCGTGGGGCAAGCGGCAGGCAAGGGGGGCAAGGAGGAGCAAGTGGGGGCAAGAGGCGGGCAAGGGGACAAAGAGGAGCAAGTGGGGGCAAGAGGCGGGCAAGGGGGGGAAATTGTCTATAGAAGCCTCAGAAACATGCATTTATATTAACATTTTTTTAAAAAAAAATCAGCAGATTTTTTTGCGTGTCCTCCATTTTTTAAATTTAAAAAGTGTCCTCCATTTTAAATTTTTGTCCTACATTTGTCCCGGTTTATTTATTTATTTAATTTTTAAAAATTATTTAATTCCCCCCCCCCCCCGAGTTGTCTGAGGGACAGCAACCCGGCCCCCGGGTCAAAAAGGTTGCCTACCCCTGACTTAACCTGTTCCACCATTCCCTTGCACCTTTGGTGGCCAGTATTAGAAAAATTAATGTTCTTCAGTTATAATGGTTGCAGTAGGTTCTAGGTGCTGTAGCCCAAAATAGTTGCTTTGCTGAGCTCTAGTACGTATGACTGAGAAGGTGTCGTACATATGTAGCACTGTATACATACAATTCCTCAGAGGGGCTATGGCCTCGTCTACCCTCCCCCCCGCCCCCACCATGCATGGGGAAACTGCCTGTGCACCTAGGAGTATGTACAGGGCCCATTCCCATTTATGTTTAATGCAGGCATAGCAGGAGGTAGTAGATGCATTGGGATGATATGGGTGATGTCAAACCAAAGTGTCCTTTCATTAATTATTTGAGTTATTATTTGAAGGTATGTTCTCCAGTGAAGGAATTTGAGTAGTGCCTGGTCTACTACCTTTGCTGCATCTGCCCTGAAGATTCATGTGCATTGAAGCTACAACTAATCCAACCTACTGTGAGACTCAAATCACCATTTTGTGGGAAGAGCATGGACATGTTTGACAGGATTTCCCTCTATAAGACTGATTTTGGAAATTGCACTTTTTTGAATCCGATCTCCAACATTTTGGGAACTGCAGTCCAAAGAAGGACTTCCCCACACTCTGCTGGAGACATCACCTCAATGTGTTGACAGTATTGAGGATAGAGGCAGCATAGGGTAGAACTCCTCAGCCTTACTCTACCCTATTCCTTCAGCTGAATCAGCCTTATGGAAAATGCCACAATTCTTTATAGCAACCCCATTTCACTCTTAAGATAACAGCCAAAAGGGAGGAAATATATAGTAAATAAATTAGTCTACCAATCACCTTGGACTCTAAAGTCTTCTCCTAACTCAAAGTTTTATTTAACTTTTAAGAAATTTAGCATGTATTTGTTCTTAATTTTTCTTGTCAACAGCTGCTGAACCTAAAGCTTTCCATGTCCGCCTTCTGTTTTTTTTCCTGTTTTTTTTACAAAGAGTAACCATAAAAAGACATAATAAAACACTATTAACTAGGTGAGCTTCTGCAGACCAGCCCCATTGGATGTTTTTCATCTTGCATGTTTACAGCCACATCCTTTGACTTGCGAGTGCTTGTTTTTCTGTGTGGCACACACACACGCACACACACACATACACACATGCATATGCACACACAAGCACTACATGGTACAAAAGAAGCACGTCTTGGGAAGAAAACAAACACATAGATTTGCATTCGTAAAGCCTCAAGGATATTCAGGATGTTCCAAGCGTGTCAGCAGCACGTCTCACATGAATGGTGTATAACATGCAGTGAGGGGGGGAGGATGAATGTATTGT
This sequence comes from Sceloporus undulatus, assembly GCF_019175285.1. NCBI lineage: Eukaryota > Metazoa > Chordata > Lepidosauria > Squamata > Phrynosomatidae > Sceloporus > Sceloporus undulatus. The sequence continues at coordinate 97,751,435 of NC_056523.1, forward strand.
TCAGCATATTCCTTGTGCGTGTGGTATGCATGTACTCCTTAACCAGCCAACACCCAAACATTGGAAGCAAATATCAAATGCAAGTTCAACACAAGAAAAAATTCCATATTACCAGAACAAATTTACAATTAGGGTCACTCTTCTGGTTTGATTTTGCTATATAACTATTAATTGGCTAATATAGACTGTTCACCACAACCGTTTACAAGAATATGAAATTGCATTCATTAATGGAAACCATGATTGGCAGTTCTCATGAGCAAAAAAAATGTCACCCATTAACCATTTTTGGTTTCAAGCTACATGGATTTGAACATAGACTAAAGAAGGGAGAAAAAGGAGTAACTGAGAGCAGAGCCAGTGGCACCATGAGTTTAGAGAGCCTCTTGTTTGATCAAGCAGATTAGAAAAAATGGAGAAATGACCACGTTGTCATGACTGCCAATACAAGCCCCTGCTGCCATCAAGTCCATCCTACTTTGGAACCAAACTCTCACTCTGCTCCACAGAACTAGCTTTGGCAGCAGGCTGTTATGATTTTAAATCCTCCTAAATGCAGTGATGAAGGTGATGACATCATATAGAGCATCATGTTTTGGGAATTTAAGATGGTGGCTACCTCCTGCTGAGCCTGGTGCTTTCCTGCTTCAAGATGGTAAAAGGAGCATCATAAATAAATGTGGCTGCTGCTGCTATTATTATTAGCCAAGACTGAGCTGTTTATAAGATAGGGGAGGCGAATGCAAGAAACTGAACAGGGCTGATATATTAGCGAGGGCAATGTGCAGTGGTGGCTCACTTGGAGGAAGAGTTTTGAGTTGAGTTTGGCCAAACTGTTCTTGGGTATGCACCCTCAAAGAATATGAGATATTTTGAAGCACTATAAAATAATAATAGTTAGTGAAACACATGGGCAGTCCTTTGTGTGTCTCTGAGTATTTCTGTGCATGCACTTGAAAGAGTCTATAAGTTTTCAAGGACAAAGGGAGACATTCATTAGAAGACATTAATGAGGGTAATATTCTTCTCAAGAACAATGCTCTCATAGACTTTCTTCAGCTGAACAACTATCAGAGAATTATATCTTACTCCTTTTTCCCCCCAGTTAAACTTGGCTTACTCATGCTTTTGGCAGTGTGGCAGCTTCTTTTAAGCACCACTGATGGTTCACGCTGCAGGCTATTTATGCAGCCTGCCACCCATGTGATTTCAAAATAGTTTGCAGGGCTGTGGTAAAATATGCAAACCTACATGGGGAGAGGCTGCAAGCAGATGGTTACAGGGTAGCTGCAATATAGTCATGCAAGACTTTTTGGCATGACACTGAATATACCTGTGAACTTACCATACATGACATTAACTATTATTCAAATTTTATTGCTTTTGACCAAAGGTCATTGCACAGCACAACAATACAACAACACATATAACAATATAACATTATTACAGTATAAAAACACATGTAAATTATATCTAAAATGTGAGTATCTCATATCTGGTACAGAATTTCTAAACAGACAAACATCAATGACATATATATTTGGATTACGTTTCTTATTAGTATCTGAAAACAGGAAGCTGCATTATATCAGAGCATCTAGCTCACATTTGTGCACACTGACTGTATCTCTAGGGTTTTGGACAGGGCACTTTCTTCAACCTATGTGGAGATAGCATATATATAGTAAATACGGTGTTTGCTTGCAAATCATATTCTCCATCAAAGACTAACAGTTTTTCCTTATAAAACTGAGGATGCTGTCTTGCTCACTGATGGTGAGAACATTTAGGGGAAGAGAAGCCAATACTTAAATAGAGAATGTAATCCCATGCCACAGGTGAAAACCAGATTGCTAAAACATGAAAGTGTCACTCAGAGATGATTACATCAGATTTTTGGCCGGTTTCTAAATGAAGGAGTGTCATCTCCATAAATATACCTCAGATCTTCCAAATGCTCAGTAGCAATTGGGTAGATTATCATATCAAAATATTTAAGTTGAAAACCACACTTCTATGATATTCAAAAGACTGAGGTGCGGTACAGTGAGCCAAAAAGAGGCGCCTCCCTGGTGCCTCCCTTTGTTCCGCAGGAGCGCCGTGACAACTAAATTTTGCAGCAATGCTGCAGAGCAAAAAAGGAGTGCCTGGAAGCGGTTCCTTTTTGCGGCACTACTGCACCGCTGCAAAGCGCCAGAGACAGCACAATGACGTCGCAGCTGCGCCACGCCATTTGGAAGCAGTGCAGCTGCAACGTCATCATTATGCACCCCGTCTGGTGGGTGCGCCGCAGCTGTGGCGCGTCCATGACATGTGAGGGTTGCCTGGCAGGTGGGTGCTCCACCCACCAGGCAACCCTCGCACGTGACGAGGGTGCCGCAAAGGTCCATCTGTTCCGGGCCTGAGACACTTCTGAAATAAAGGACAGTCTTATCTTGTAAGGACTATACTGCAGAAAGAAACATCATAGAGACATAGTTTTTTGTACGTTTTTCGGGCTATGTGGCCATGTTCTAGAAGAGTTTATTCCTAATGTTTCACCAGACTCTATAGCTGGCATCTTTATCTAAAGATGACAGCCACAGATCTTGGCGAAATGTCAGGAATAAACTCTTCTAGAACATGGCAGATAGCCCCAAAACCCCACAAAAATCTATGGATGCCGGCCATGAAAGCCTTCGACTTCACATCATAGAGACAATTCTTCACCATTTGTCAAAAGCCACCTGTTCCACAACATCATCATGACTCCAGTGACAGCCATTGGGCTACTTCACTGTATACTGATGCCAAGGCCAGAACGCCGATTCTTGGGCCACCAGAACATATTGCAATGTGCTAGTGATTCTACTTGGATGTTCTTGGAGGGTTTTTGCTACTTTTGCACACTAAGCAAGTGGGGTTTGCTGAGAGAAAAATATTCTGCATGTTCATCCCTAACGGCACCTTATGAAGCATGGTCCTCCTTTCTCAAAGATGCAGCCATGGCAAGGATGTGATAACTCTTACCCACTCACTCACCCCCCTCTGCCTCACCTTCTCCTTCTTTATCAATATGGGTTATTATCTCTCAAAATACTCAGCAGCCTTGAGCAGAATCAGCTATTTTCGCTCCCTGGAAGTCCCTCCCATTTGGGGGGGGGGGGAATTGCAAAATTGCTGAAAGTAATTGAGTCTCTCTGCATATTAATGAGCTTGAGGAAAGGGCAGCAGGGGTTGTTTTAAAAGAGGAGGAAAGCCTCCCTGCTCAAGCAAAGAGCAGCTGAAACAGACAGAGTTCAAGAGCAGCAGCAGCAGCAGCAGCAGCAGCAGCAGCAGCAATAATCCGGAGAGCAGATCAGAGGCAGTCACTTTAAAATTCATAGCCTGGCTGGCAACACCAAGCCTCACTCTGACCACTGCATCTGATTTTAGAAAAACAAAAACAAAACAAGGGCAGGAAGAGAAAGCATCTCATCCAAGGGAGAGTTGAGTGAACATACCTTTAGGGTCTCTGAGATCTTCTCATCATGAAGCTCTTGACAGTAGTTTTCCTCTTACTCTTCATTGTAATCTGTTTTACCAGCGTAGAAGGTAAGTTACAGGTTATTTGCTGGCTGACACCCATTTCACTCTTTTCTCTTTCTCTCATTTCATCTTTACTGCTTACAAGTAGTTGATCGAAATCTTGCTTGAAAGAGAGTGATGCATCTAAGCATTTTTTAAAAAAAGATAGATACAGTTATAAAAAGAAAAGGGGAAAAGGTGCCAACTTCTAACGCCTTTCTCTCTTTGCATTTTAATTTCTGAATTTAAGGGAACAGCATGGGATATACAGTAGTTCCTTCCATTTAACCTGAACCCTTTTGGGATGCTAAATGAAAAGCACAAGGGAGATTTATACAATGAAAAGTGCAGGGGGGGGGGGCAAAGTGCCAACTTCTAATTCCTTTCTCCCTTTGCATTTTCATCTCTGAGTTTAAGGGAACACTGTGGGATGTAGTTCCCTACATTTAACCTGAACCCTTTTTGGGATGCTGAATTCAAACATATAAATTCAGAGTGCCAAAAGTGAGTTGGATTTGAAGTGTGCCATGACAACCAGATTCAGCAACCCTTCAAATTTTGGTTCCGTAGTTTCTGAGTTTAGTCCAATGTTATTTGGAGTTCAATTTTGATAAGGCTTGGTAGGTTTTTGTTTGTTACCCTTTGCAGAAGAAAAAATGCTAAAGAACTTTTTAACATTCCTTTTAAAATATAACCAAAAGAAGTGAAATGCATGTTTAATCGGTCATATTAAATATGCCTTTAATATGGTTTTATTTTTCTTAATTTACACTTGTCATTAAGTTTGATCCCAGCAGGTGCAGTTTTAATAGGGGTTTTTTGCCACATGGCTTCAAGCACAAGGGTTGCAATTCTGGGCATAATTAATTGGATTTTGGTCCTATTAAATTTAGTGGGTCTTACTTTTGAGTAGATATGCATGAAAAGGATGCTTATGCCACTGACTTAAATTGAATTTAAGGTGTATGTAAGATTGCAGCCGTAAGATCTCATTCAGTGAAAAATACCTGAAATAGATTACTTACAAGTGCAGCAAAGCTAAGATAAAAATTGTTATTGTCTTTTTAGATTTCATCTACAGATACATCAACTTTTTCAACAGATGTTAAAATAACTCATGAATCTATTAAAGAAAATTGGGATGGGAACTACCTTAAGAGTTTGTGCCATGCAATGCTTTCCATATATAAATGTGTAAATACTTTTTTTCTTGTAGGATCAAAATGTAAATGCTTACGAAAGGGACCCAAGATAAGATTCTCTGATATACAAAAACTTGAAGAGAGGCCAAAATATCCATATTGCAAGGAAAGAATGATCATGTAAGTCCTGCTTTTTTATATGGCTATTGTATTTGGATTTAGGCTTTTTTTCCTCTGAAAATTTAAAAATAAAAATAAAAATGCCTCCTACAATTTGCTAACACATTCTGTAACTATTCTTAAAGCGTGCCATCTATGTCTGATAAGAATAATAATGCAATGCAATGCATGCCTATTCAGAAATATGTCAGTGGATCTTACTCTCACATAAATGGACTGCGCTCTGAATCGGCTTAATATGTAAATAGTAAGAAAGTTAATTCCTACAAATATAAGGAACATTAGATTGCATATAAAGCTGTTGATTGATATCAATATCTCTCCATCAGTCACAGTTCTATAAACTGATCTTATTTTCACAGCAGCAAAGTAACCCAAATAACCTGTTATAGAAGACTACAGCATGGTGCAATACTTTAATCCTATTTCATTCAATGGTATTAAAACAATTTAATTATGGGAGGAATGTTATTAAGCCAACTTGTGTGTTGCAAACCTGAGCACAGCTCCTTAGAAATAAATCCCATTAAGATCAGTGGGACTTTCTTCCACATAATAAATAAATACACATTCCACATAAATATTGGGCTGTATCTGAGGAATTTCTCTTGGTTGAGCTGAGTAACTGGTTTTAATAAATCAAAGTTACTTACTCTCAACATCAGCATTACCTCTGCCTCTCCAGGGACATGTTTTAACATGTACTACTTTGAATGAGATCATTCTAACTCGCTGTAAGGCATGTCAAATTAAAAAAAAAGATTAAAACTTTTCCCCCCCTCATTGCCATGTCATTTGTCAGAAATGTGCCAAGCAAAGGGTATTAAATGAAAACAATTAGGATTCCTCCTCCAGAGGATTCTGGCTTCGGAACTAGTTACATAACAAGTGTAATCAACTTGTTCTCTGCTTAGAAAGAAGGAGAATGTTGTGGTTCACTATCACAGCCAAGTTTTGTTTCTGCTAGCTGATCCTAGAAACACAGCCACCTTGCTTAGGCAATAAAAGGGCTCTCAGCAATAGCAATGCTGTCTTGAAGGAGGCTGTTCCCTCCTAAATGCTAAATAAAATGGAGAATGGGAGCAAAGGAGGAACTGCCATTCCAGCGTCCCTCATCTTGTTTATTGCTACACTGGACCATGTTGGCCCTTGAATGATTCAATTGAAAGACTCTATGAAATTGCTGACTGAGTGAATGCTGTCCTAAATAACCAGTGTTGTGCCTTGGGCATCTATTACAACCACATAATTCAGGACACACCTTTTGGTTCAGAACAAAGCAACAGTACTGGGGAAAAAACCTATCCCAGCTATAGGTTTCACATTCCTTTTGGTTACACACAACAAACAGAGGTATGCATCGAATAGAGGCTAGGCTCTAGCTTAACAGTAGAATCATAGAATCATAGAGTTGGAAGAGACCAGAAGGGCCATCCAGTCCAACCCCCTGTCATGCAGGAAATTTCAATCAAAGCATCCCCGACAGATGGCCATCCAGCCTCTGCTTAAGGACCTCCAAAGAATGAGACTCCACTACACTCTGAGGGAGTGTGTTCCACTCACTGTTGAACAGCCCTTACTGTCATGAAGTTCCTCCTAATGTTGAGGTGGAATTTCTTTTCCTGCAGCTTGCATCCATTGTTCCAGGTCCTGTTCTCACTATGAGGAATTATTTGGTGAACCATTTGTCACCAAATAATTCAGGATTTCAGGCAGGATTCTCTCATTGCTATGTCTGGACATCCTGAGGATTAAACCCTTGGACCATCTACACACAAAGCATATATGCTGTATCACTGAGCTAACACTCCTCTTACTCCTTTTAATAGTGGGTGCATGCTTGGTAGTAAATGGTAATGAAGGAAATTAACAGGTTGCATTTTTCACCCTACTGGATTTGTCAATGGCTGCCTCCACAGTGCAGATCATTAACTTCTCTCTGTGCCAAAAACCACATGTTCCTATTGAGTTTTGTTTCTACACTGTTAACAGCAATTGAAATGATTTGTTTTCCATGAATATGAGAAACTTATTAGGTACTAGGCCATCGCTATTTGATCCGTTTTTGTTTTGTTTTGTTTGTTTGTTTTTTTGCTTTTCTTCAGTGCCAAAAGCAAACACTATTATGAGGACTTTTTAAAAAAAGATACAAACACTTCAAGGTATTTGTTTAATTCACAGTGGTTCTCATACTAAATGGAAGTAGAATAAGATGATTACAGTGGTCACTATTGTAATACAGAACTTTATAGGCAAAACAGAGTCTTCTAGTTCACAGTAACTTTTTTGAAGTCTCCAAGCAAATCTAACCAAGATAACCTGTTGTTGTTGTTGTTTTCCTATAAGAAGTCCAAAGGTGTTTTTTTTTTCAAGCTAGCTGAATCTATCAAGTAAATTATCAATAGCTCATCAGACTTTTCTGAGGGCATAAAATTGTATCAGAGGTAGATCTGTGGTTCTTTTGAAACATTTAAAATAATTATGCAACCATTGTGGTTGACATCGGAAGCAGAAGACCAAAGTGGGTTTGGGGGCATCTTAACCATTTCCTGCCCTAATATATATTTTTTCACTTACAATTGCCCCATTCCCCACTGTCATAATTCTTTATCTTCCTGGGTAAAATATACAGACAGATTCTAATTTCAGGGTTGCTGTGGGGATTTACTCCAGGCATCTACTAACAGGAAGTCTCCTGTCCCAGTTCCTGGGCAGACCATTGGACCCTTTTTTGGACCCTGTCACATTGCTCACCAGAGCCCGAAGCATGACAGAGTCCTTGCAGCAAGGAACAGCAGACCTCCATATCACATTGCCACTGTCTCTGAGTCCACAGAAAATAAAAGCTCCATCATTTTGGTGGTGTTGGGTTTGAATGCAATTTTAGCAGAAGAAAACCTTACATTAAGCATTTATAAGATCCATGATTTCCAAGATACTAATGTCAAAGTATATATTTGTAGATAAATTTTATAATCAGTGCCCCTACCAAAAACCTAAAATATTATTTGAGTCAGAATACAGAGCTGCAGATGAGGCAATTCCTTGAAGTCTCTTGGTACAGATAACTGAATACATCTGATACACAGTTCATAAAGAATATACTAGTTGAGGAAAGGCTTGACATAAGCTTCACAAGATCTGCTTTGTTTTTGGACTTTTTATGAAAATCTAAGGTACTGCCAATGTGCAAAAAAGAGAATTCTAAATCCAGGAATTTGTTTTGAGTATCAAAACTGAACAAGGTTCACAGTAATTTCACATTAAAAACCACTTCTAGTTATTTGTGTATGTGTCTTCATATCACGTATCAACTTATGATGACCCCATAAATTTCACAGGGTTTTCTTTGTTAAGGAATACTCTGAAGTAGCCTTGCCAAGTCCTTCCTTTAAAATGTAGCCCATAGCATATAGCATTTATTGGTGGTCTCCCATCCAAGTAATAACGAGGGCTGACCCCACTTAGCTTCCAAGATGAGATGGAATCTGGTGCCTTTAAGTTATTTAAGCCCCACTCCTAGTCACCTCAAGGTTTTCTTCATTTTACTACTACTTCATTTATTTAGTAAGTATTAGCCACTTGACATCATTCAAATGTGGAGGCAGAGGGGATCATTTTCTTGCAGATATTGTTAAGTAAGTGGAAGTTTTGAAAAATCCTATACTACGTACTAATTGGAATGACCTATCTGATTCTATCCGTATAGTTAGGAAGAAGGGGATTTTCCCCATATCCTAGTTATTTGGAAATACTTGGCTTGCTTTCCTACATTGTTCTTCACTTCAAATGAAGTGAAACCCTTAACATACCTATTTCCTCCCAGCAGGCTGGAAAAGGGGATTAGCAGACAAACTTCATTCCATTCAATTTCATTCATTAATTCAACCAATTTGAGGGCTGGCTCTGCACCTTGTTCTGCTCCAGTTTAAATTAGAAAAGTTCCAAAATAGTCTGGAAATTGGTAGACATGCAATTTGCCACAGTGCAAAGTTCACATAAGCTTTGCCTTGTGGAATACCAGTTCAGAGCAAGATATATGCACACTGGTTACAAAATGCATCCAATGAAAAGGAGCCTTCCTTCAGCAGTGCAGTCCAATTGTGAATCTTTTCTGCAGTGTGCATTTAACAAATACCCAACTATATCTCTACATGCTGAAGATCAGTAATGGGTAGTGAGGGAGGCACATTTTGAATACTGAGCTATTGTGCTTGTGTGGCAAATTTTTAAACAAAATCCAGAAGAGATTATGAATTTCTAGTGCATCAGGGCTAGCTGTCTGCAAGCAATACCAGATTACTGAGAATCTCAGAGAGAAATTGTGATGGGGAGAGTTTCCAAACTTTCCCAGGATCATTTTGTTCCAATTAATGTTACCTTCTCTAGGTTCTCCAATCACTCTATTGCTTATAATTTTATAGTAAACCTTGTTGTTATCTGCCTTCTAGCTGATCACCTTATGGTGACCCTACTGCAGGGTTTTATTGGCAACGTTTATTCAGAGCAGGTTTGCCATTTGCTTTCCTCTGAGACAGAGAGAATATGACTTGTCCAAGATCACCCAGTGGATTTCCATGGCCAAGCAGAGATTTGAGTCTTACTCTCCCAGAGTCCCAGTCCAACACTGAAACCACTTCAACTGAAAATTGAATTCAAATTGAGTCAGTTTTAAAAAGTAAGAAATCACATTCTCTGCATAAAAATGGCCCCTGAATCTATCTACAGTAATATAACATTAAGGACCATGAGACATAAAAATACAATAATGCAACATGCAATCAAGCACTTCAATGGGCGTCATAAAACCAACAGTCACCTGACCTAGAAATAGCAAAAATGAAAGGCATCATGATAGCAGCAGCAGTGTTCAATAAACAAGAGAATCAGTGGTGACGAAATGTCTTCTAAACAACCACCACAACATATCTGCATATAGAGGAAATCAATTCAGTAAGATAGGCTTATGGACTTATTTGGGAAGAAAACACAACACAATCATACAGACTTAGTGTAGATCAAACTAAGCCCCCTAAAACCCAACATTTTGTTTCACCTTTATCAAATTTATCAAATTTAAATTTATCAAATGTCCCTGCGATCTGGTATTCAGAGCACATACTACCTGTGAGAATGGTATTTCATATAATTAAGTATTCTTATATATTAAGTATTCTGCGGCCACTATCAAATCACACACTCTGTTTATCATTTTTTTAAAAAATGATGTTGCCCATATAAGTAATTGACGTGGCATTCAAAGTAGCAGTGCAGTAGAGTTGGCAAGGTGAACATTCATGGACAATGAGGAGTGCAGGCTAGATAGAAGAAAACTGAATTTCAGAATTTTTTGACCTAATGTGCCATGCCCAGAACCCTGAGAAAATATAATCAACATGCTAAGTTCTCTTCAGCAGTCAATAAGAAGAATTGAGTAAATGAAGGTAATCCTTCACTGGCATTGTTGATATGGACTGCTTTAGACCTCAGTGTGAGAACTGGAGCTAGAAAAGTGATTGCTTCACCATTTGGGAAATAGAGGGGGACAATAGCAACTGGCAGCTTTCAGGACAGTAGAGAGGGGAATCCATGAATTCTTTCTGGTTTTTAGTCTCAATTTTAAAGGACCTTCCAAAGGTGCTAAATCCTAGTCTCCCAAAACCATTTCAGCAACTTGGACAACTCCATTATAGTTTGGATTAAAAGGAGCTGCCAGTGGGTTGGGAGGAGATGGTCATGCAGAGTTTTCTGGCTGCTTTGTACTGTACCACCTCCCAGCACTCACTCCATGGCCAAGAAAGGAGACCATCCTTCCTTTCTTGTTCCCTACTTCTCTCCTTCTCTCACAAAAATATGAGCCAAACCTTCTATGTGAATATCAGGAAATGGGTGTTCCAACCTTCCTCCACAATCATCAGTGTGCCAGTGACCTCCTTTCCTGACAGGTCCTTACACATTGCCAAGCCCCCATAAGGTACAGAGGTAGCAATTTCCCAGTCTACTTGCATACACAGTTATGTCTCCGTTACAGTAGTAACCCATAAACTGACAAAGAGTTCAGGAACGTGCATCAGCATAACAAAAGCACTGTAAAGCTTTCCTGCCCAAGTACTAGCTGCCAAGGACCTAAGTCTGGGCCTCAAAGTTTGCCTGCCTGATGGGAAAACCAAATAGTGTTATGCTCTCACAAACAAGATGCCAACAGAAGCTGGATCTTGAAAGGCCGTCAAGAAAACAATCACAAGCTTTTCCAGGATGGGTATGGGAGAGACGTGTGCTCCAGACTTTTAGAAGCTCAGCCAGATTTGGCAGTCGAAGGAAAAGGCAGAAGCCATGAGGTACAAATGTAAATGAAATGCTCATTAGGGAAACTTTTCATTCACGCTTGATAAAAATCATCAAGAAAACACACACAATTAAACCCCCTTTAGTGTGAGGCACACATCTCTCCTTTCTCAGCCTTCTGAAGAATTTCATTTCCCACTCCCCATTTTCCAGTCACTGTCAAGTAATCCTAAAAGGTGGTTATCCTTTAGTGGCTAGTACTTTCCTTTTCCTTCCTTCCTTCCTTCCTTCCTTCCTCTTTCTTTCTTTCTTTCTTTTATGGTGCAACCTAGGAATGTATACTCAGAATTATGACCCACTGTGTTCAGGTAACTATATAGAAGACTGCAGTCTTAAGGTACAGCTTGCACAGTGGGCTGCACTTGGATGTAGATACATACACAATTACTTTGTGAATGCTCTTATAAGATTGCATTTAAATTTGATTTGAAAAAATGAAGCTTGAACTATAGTGTGAAGAGCTCCTAAGTTATTCTTATCATCATCATCACTAAACTACTATGTGAATTCATGTATGTGATAACTTTCCTGAATGATCTGTCTCCACCCTTTGACTTCAAAGATATAATAATTTACCAAATCTTTTTGTGAAGAAATCACAACTCTTGAAGTCTTTGATAATGACATGTTTTTCATTTTGATTGGAGTTTTTGTTTGAAAAAGAATTGCGTTTGGTAACATAAGGGCCTGAACAGACAGGCCAAAATAAAGCTGCTTCGGGTCATTTTGGAGGTATGCTGTTTAAATGACACACGTATCTTAAGAAGTCAGAAGCTGTGCTGCAGTCCTTAGGCCTGGAGCGTGGCTTTGACGTGACTTCCAGCCTCTTAGGACACATGCATCATTTAAACAGCATACCTCCAAAGTGACCCGAAGCAGCTTTATTTTGGCCTGACTGTACAAACCCATAAGTTAGATTTATCATGTGATGGTAAAAAAAAACCTACCTTAAAAGCAGTTTAAATCAGTAGAACCACAGAGAAGGGGGGTTCGTATAAAACTGCCTCAGAATGCACCTATTTAGAAACATGTGTGCTGTCAAGAAGAGGCTGTTGTTCATGGATAACATGAATTGCTTTGCCATTAAGATGCTCTGCATTCCATCTCAGGTAAGGAATTTTAAGGAGTACATCTGGAATGTAGTATATGGTGTAGAAAACCTGTTACTAATACATTCTGAAAATGGTTCTCTAGGATAATTATTTGTCTGCAGAATGCAAGGCTGTGTGAGGCTGCTGGACCACAGAAAGGAAGAAAGCTAGGGCTTGAGGAAAATCCAGTGTGAAAATTAGCAACTCGAGCAGACAGGATTGCTGGAAGTAGAACAAGTCCTTACAAGACAAACCATTGGCTCCTGGCACAGGTTCCGTCAAGGCTCATGGTTTCCCATCTTGGCAAGGGCCAAGTATGACGTAGAATCCCTCATTACTTTAACAGGTCAAAGGAAGCTAAAGAGATGCCAATGGCCAGAGTGACTCCGGAGCCTGAGAGGATATGACAGGTCCAAGAACCATTGGCCTGTAGTGCTAATAAGCTCCATAAATGGAGCTCCAGAGTACAGATGCAAAGCTTCCCATTTCTAGCCCCAGCAATTCCTGAGCATTTCCACATGATTTCCTGAATCCATCAAGGGTGAGCTGAATACAAAAAATAGAATAATGGTGAGATCCTATAGCACAGATTTGAGAGTTTATCACACAAGCCCTGTTCTCACCACAATCATTCTAGTAAAGGAAACCAGATACATAGCAGTTTGGAAGCATTCCCTCTCACATTGTCCTTGCAGTAGTGCAACTGGGGCCTCACACTCTCTTCCACCACCCCCAGCCATACTTCCCTACTCTATGCCCTACTCAATGTGCCTTTCAGAGTTTTATAATATTATTTTTGGTTTCTTTTACAAAAAGAAATACAGTTTCAGAGGTGTGTTAATATGATTTTTAAAAAAGTAAAAATAAAACAATATAAATTTGTTTAAAAGGGGATAGTGAGGAGGAAGGAGAACAGGGAAAGAGAAGGAGACATTGACACCAAGTGACTGCCCAATCCCAAAACAACTGTGCAAAGAACTTATCACACTTGAGGTCTAATGGGACAGCAGCACATTTGGGGCTTATTGGCAAGTTTTCCCATCAGTGACAAGATGTGCTGTAACCACACTTAGAAGGCAAGGCAAGGCAGTGATAATACAGTCATGGCACTGTTACCTCCCAAAGGTGGGGGGAGTTGGGATCACCACCACCATTGACGACATGATATTGCCAAACATATCATTTTTGAACTTTAATGGCCATTTAAAAGCCATGTGTGATAAAATCCATAGTTACAAATGCTTAACTATATATTGTGTAATTAATCCAAGTAGATCAACCCCTCAGAGCTATCTTAACAGCCACATCCACACTGAGTGATGGAAGTCTGTTCTGCTGGTGACCACAGTGTAGCAGAATGACATTTCCAGCCCCTCCTGCCGCTGATCTGTGGTGGGATCAGGGGTTGTGATGGGATCCTGGTTCGGATGGTTGCACCAGTGTCCGCTCTCAGGAAGGAGTTGGAAATGTCATCCTGCTGCCAGCAGAACAGACCTCCATCACTCAGTATGGCTACTGACTGTTAAAGCAGGTCTGTGGGGGAATTTCAATTGTGTCAGTAGCTCCACAATTGCATACAAGAGCACTGAGCAGTTACGAATGCACAAATACAGATTACACATTCATAACTGTCCCACAGGATGCCAGCTACAGGGGGGAGGTATTGAATCTCCTAATGCCTAGAGCTGTACTTGTGGTGATACACAGTTGATGAGGAACTATTTGACACATGGGAAAGTTGTGTTTTTAGAATAGACCTCCCAGAACCTCCAGCCAGCAGGGTCAGTAACTCTGCCAATGAAGGAGGATTGTAGCTAGACTTCCCTTTCTCCTGCCCACCTTCCCACCTATGCTCCCACCTATAGCTTTTTGATGTTGTCTGAGCTAATAACACTGTTAACTCCCAAAGGTGGGGGGAGTTGGGATCACCACCACCATTGACAACATCTCCTTGGTATTTGGGAGAAATTGTTAGCTCAAAAAGAGGCCTGTGAGAGGTGGGTAACTTAAAGGAATTTTTAAACCTATGTATACTTGGACTAACCTGCAGAGAGACTCTGGTGTTGGTGAATAAAATGTTTTATTTAGAAATGTACAAAGGCACACACAAACACATAAAACCAATACAATTTCAAGAACCATACAACCATGAAAGGTTGGATAGTGAGAAATCAAGAGTTAAAGGGGTGATAATTACCAGTCCTGAAGAGGGGGTTCCATGAAAGATGAAGAGTGGCTCAAATGGGGTCACGACATCGCTATATCGTTCCTTTAACATCCCAAAGTGTCGTGGAATCGTCATAACAGATAGACGATTCCAAAAGATTATCACATGAGGTTGTTAGTGTTCTTAAAATGTTGATATAGCAGAATTCAGCAATAAATTATTACAAAACGATTTCAAAACAGTTACATTCACACACTGGAAACAGTAATATTTCAGCAATGATTTAAAAACACTAACAGCCTCATGTGAAAATCTTTTGGAATCGTCTATCTGTTATGACGATTCCACTACTTTTTGGGATGTTAAAGGAACGATATAGCAATGCCATGTGAAAATCTTCTATGTAAAGAGCAGAGCTCTGTTCTGTGTGACAGAGCCTCAGTCCATAGCTGCAAAGTGGCCATGTGGGGAGCTGATATTTAGATCCTGTTTTGCACCTCAAGGAATAGTTTTTGCTGTCTTGATGTTTAAAAAAAGATCTGATGGTCTTCTCATCATCAGATGGGCAATAGAATTTCAAAATTACTGATGGTTTTAAATTTGGACAAAACATTGATTGGATTTGGGAGAACCCCAAATGGTTGGATAAGAAAGGGTGAATAGGGACACAGCCGGGGGTGAGAATGAAATATGGGTTTTAGCTACTTTGCAACAGGATTCACTCCATCCCTATTGCAAGAGGATATGCAGAAAGCCTGGGAGAGGTTAGAGTACTCAGCAAACTCATTTAATCTTTATTTAGTGCTGTCTAGCCCTCCACATGTCTTCAGGCCAGCATACTTTACCCATGTGAAACTTCCTAGTGTTCCAAAGGTCATTGTGACCTCTTAAAAACATACCTGTTTCTAAATATCAAATATGAAAGTATGAAACCCTAAATTAAGCAAGAGGGGTGCTAACAACACAAACAATCTATTTAGCAGTGCAGGGTCTCCAAACGTGATTACAGCTGCTCAACCATTACACCGTTCATGAACATTTAATGGTATTGCACACAGCTCAGAGCACTGGTTTCTGAGTTGTCTAAACCACAAAGGGCAGGTAAGCTATCCAAAGTCATTCTTACCCAACATCTCCAAAGACCACGCTATTAGCTATTACGCTATAAAAAAGTTTGTTAAAATTAGAACAGCTAGTCTGTACTGACCATTTCTCTTTCATTTCAGAGTCACAATGAAATCAAGATTCCGAGGTGGACATCAGTACTGCTTGCATCCCAAACTCCCAAGTACAAAAAGATTACTGAAGTGGTACACAATATGGAAAGAGAAAGAGAGGTGTGTATTAATCAGATCCAGCACAGGATAACCTAAAGTTTAATGTATGCATTTAGGCAGTGATGATGTATCTTGAATGCTCGACCTGAAATTACAGTGACAAGTGTGCTGTTGCTCCTGGCTTTCATACTGTGAGTTCAAGCCAACTTAAAAGGAGCAATGTTTCACAACCAATTCAGAAACCAGATTTTAAAAAAGAAAAGAAAGAGAGATCTAACATTTTAAGTGACTGTGTAGATTTCTGTTGAAGAAATCCAGTAGATTTCTGCCAAATAGGTTCTATTTAAAACTATGGATGTATTTTGTAATCTATAGATAAAAGAAAAATCAATTTCAGTTCAAGGATGTGAATACCAAACAACCAGATTCAAGAGTCAGTGTAAAACAAGTTAGAAAACATGGGATAAGACAAAATGAATTGCTGAATTGAAACTATTTTTGCCAATTTTTCCAAATTCTTTTCTTCCTGTCTTTATGCCCTTCTCAGTGAGTGGATAACTTCAGGTCCCTCCTTTGACCTGCATTGTGAGTGTGCAGTTGGCATTTGCCTGTTCCTGTGAAAAATCCAGCTAGGGTGTCCAAGGTCCAAACTAAGGCCCCATTCCCACTGGGCTATAAAGTGACGAATCTTGCTGAGAGTCAGACTCGGAGCGTGTTCCTGAGTTGGCATTTGCAGTTGGGATTTGCCTGTTCCTGTGAAAAATCCAGCTAGGGTGCCCAAGATCCAAACTAAGGCCCCATTCCCACTGGGCTATAAAGTGACGAATCTTGCTGAGAGTCAGACTCGGAGCGTGTTCCTGAGTTGTATTTCAATCACGTCCATCGTTCCCATTACAAAAGGGAGCAAATGGACTCGGTTTTTCTTGACCCATGTTCTCGTTCCCATTAATATTTCTCTGTTGTATTTTGACACGGACTTTTTTGTTCCCCGTTCCCATTGCCTGTCTGAAACTGGTTTTTCCTTTTTTTTTTAAGCTGTCAATCAAGCGCTTAGGAGATTAGACATCACAGTGACGTCAGTTGCTTCGATGCTTTTTGACGCGGGCTATTTTTGTTCCCCATTCCCATTTCAGACCTGTTTTTTTCTGAGTTTTTTGTTTGTTTGTTTTGTTTTGTTTTTTGTGGTCAGTGGATCACTGAAGCTCCTAAGTTGAAGCGCTGAGGGGCTTAGGTGCTCAGCAAAAACAGAAAAAGGAAAAAGAAGAAATAATAGTTATAAAAAGGGTGTGCAGTGGGTCTCCTCACACATCAATCTATGTGGTGCAGGCGGGGGGCGGGGTGTTGGCAGGGGGGTGTCATGCACTTACCGCGTTTGGAAGCCAATGGAGCAATTTTCAATGTTCGGACACCCGACAGAGCACCTAGGCGATCAAAAGCTTAACTTTTTTTAAAAAAAACATAAATTTGTCTACACACGCCATCGCCTTGCCCTGCTTCCCGCTCCACTGGGGGAAAGGCTATGCAAACGGGGGGAAATGGCGCCGGGAATGCAGGAAAGAGAACAAAGCGGGTGACACCTCCAGGACAGCCCCTTGAACATTGCTTCTCCCCTCCTAAAATACCGATTTGGACACCCTGTCATTCCGATTAGTTTGCCCTGGATCCGATGCAGCAGCTGCAAAAAGAACTGCTGGAAAATTACAGTTAGGATAACCCGGATTATCCATCACTGATGCGAGTTTTCACTGGAGAAATCAATGAAAGTAGGATCGAACGTGAATTCAAATGGAAACGTTTTACTTAAACAGTTCATATGGGAACGATGTCTCTATAATCTGATTCTTGATTAGTTTTATAGCCCAGTGGGAATGGAGCCTAAGTAATGTTTTCAAGCTCTGCTTTCAACATGAAATTTACTGGATAATCCTGGGACATATTGTCTCTGCCTAATCCACCTCATAGGCTGGGGGCGGGCAGGGGTATGCATATGATGATTTGAGAGAGCCAGCGTGGTGTAGTGGTTTGAACATTGGACTATGATCTGGATATCAGAATTTGAATCCCCACTTGGCCATGGAAACCCACTGGGTGACATTGGGCAAGCCACACACTCTCAGCCAGCAAGGGAAAACCTCTCTGAAAAAATTTGCATAGAAATCCCTGTAATAGGTTCACCCTAGGGTTGCCATAAGTCAGTAATTACTTAAAGGCACACCACAACAATGTTATTTTGAGCTCCTTGCGTGACAGAAGGGAGGAATACAAAAATGAATAAAGTAAATTTAAGGACCCATACCAAGGCCAATGAAAGTGGTATGCTGATTTCTGTGACCTTGGGAGGTAGTAAACCAAAATTCTGGGACAGCAATTGAGCTTGTTCCTGAACTTACTCAGTGGTAAGTTCCATAAAGTTCTATAGGATTTACTTCTGGTGAGCCTTATGTTTTTCCCCACCCTTCCTCATGTCCTTATGACATTTCCCTACCCCTGCCTATTTGCAAATGTACTTGTGGCAGTTCGTTGGGAGTTGGAGAAAAAATGGTTTGTACTGTACTGCTAAATGTCAGCTATTATGTAACTTTATTTTTCTTTGTTTACTTTTGAAAGGTGACAATTTATAACAAATGACATAACATAGTCAATAACTTCAGCTTAAATAATGTGAAGAGTTATGCCTTAGCGTAACAAGAAAACCCTAGGCTCTTTGAATAGGCCTGTCTAAACAAAAGTCGTAACACCATGCACCATACCACCAGCTGTGATGTTTGGTGATAATAGCTGGGGCCTCCAGCTTAACAATTTATGTTATTTCTCTGGCTTGTTAGATCTATAATATCAGCTTGGTCTGTGACAAATCATTGTGGCTAACTAAAAAACAAAACTGACACATACAACGGAAGTTCCATTAGCTGATCTGAAGCTGCTCAGAGTTTATTACCTATGTCTGCAGAACCCTACACAACCAGCCCCCTGGTTTATCCCAGCATCTGAAGGCTCATTTTCACTTTCTCATTTAACTTCACAGGAATGCTTAAACATGCCACCATCCTCTGTTATTAAATGCTAGGTGAAAACAATGGAATCCAGTGGCCAGAAATCTGTATCAGTTTATACTTAATTAAGTACTTAACTAAGTAACCTCTCCTGACCCCACCCCTCCAAATCTCATGGAAACATCATTTGACCATGCTCTGATCATTGGCAGGATGGACTTCCTTCTCCCTATGGAGCTGATGCCCAATAAATTAGGGTGAGGGGTGAGTTATGATTGTGAAAATAGTGTCAAAATCATAACTCAGTAGTGGTCATGAATATGAATGAATTAATTATAATTGTTTCACATTCATGATCACTGCTTAGTCATGTTTTGACATATTGCTATGCCACAGTTGCCCACCTAAGCTATAGATATAGCCATTGATTGGAATAGAAAAGTACTACACTTGTGTCTTTATCCCCACCCCCCCCCCCCCCCCCCCCCAAAAAAAGAATAGGAAAGGACATCTAGCCTTCCTAAGAACCAATCTCTCTTACTCCTAAGACATTGGGAAGGCAGCAGTAGTCCTTGGGCTAATTTCAATAACCTTGGCAAAAAGATCGGTGTTGACCTTTGACAAGAGCAGTTGCTCCTTGCTCTGCATGGGGATGAAAAGGACGTGGGGTGGAAAGAGTGTATGAAGAGATTGCGGAGGTTAAAGAGGGTGATAATTACCAGTCCTGAAGAGAGGTCCATGGAAAATGCAGAGTGGCTCAGACCATATCTGAGGGTTATACAGGAGGAGCCCTTGTCTGTGAACAATGTGGAAGATATTTATACTCCATTTCATACCCTCAAGGAGCATTTTGTATTATAATGGGTATAACAAAGGCCTTAATGGCTTTCCTAGAGGACTGACAAAAGGGTCTGAAATGGCTAATAGCTTTAGCTCAAGAGTGACAATACAGTGATTGCATTTGATACAATCCCTTAATGATAGGATAGGAAGGCTGTAGATGAACATCGTCATAAGGTTGAGTAAAGGACATGATCACTGACTGCTTCCATTGTAAGCCAAAAGGCAAAGATATGGCTGTTTATGAGTGGTGTGTTAGTTGGAAGGCTCCAGCAGATATGATTTGTCCTCCTATGATTCTCTCTGTTTTGGCCAAAGCCTAGCGAC
The DNA here is from genome assembly GCF_019175285.1 of Sceloporus undulatus. Classification (NCBI taxonomy): domain Eukaryota; kingdom Metazoa; phylum Chordata; class Lepidosauria; order Squamata; family Phrynosomatidae; genus Sceloporus; species Sceloporus undulatus. The sequence continues at coordinate 97,771,343 of NC_056523.1, forward strand.
ACTATGGTTTGGATCTGTCCCAAATGTCCTGGAATCCTGTGTGCAAGAGCTGCTTTGTGAGTCAGTCTTGGTAAATAATTTAGGGTGGTTAGGATGCCTAGTCTGCAATGATTTTCCTGCGGAACTTCCAATGAAGAGCAGCTAAAGATGTGCTGCTTTGTATATTCAACTGAGAGAACCCATTTCAGAGGCTGCCCTTATGGTGTGTCATGCCCAATAAAGACCTATGACACCATTCTACTAGTGTAGCTGCCACTCATTTGTAATAGCACAAGTGCAATATTTTGAGATGAACTTTCTGAAGAGATTGAAGATGAATCATTAGGGACTCCTGCTTGCAGGTACATGCCATCTCACTCCTCCATTTGCATTATCATGCAGCCATTCCAGAGAAATGCTGTACTGTAATATCAAGTGCTGTGCCCTTGGTTGAGGGCTTGTGTATTGGTGCACAAACCCGAAGTAATGTTAATATTCAGTCCTCTTCCCCAAAAATCTTCTCCTTCATGACTTAGAGATCACAGAAGAGGCTTGTGGTATAAGAACAAAATAAATGCTCCATTCCCACACTTAATAGCCAGAATATTGATCATAAGAGCACCCTGGCTTCTCAGGAAAGCTTAGATGAATAGAGGCTTATGTAAATAGCCCTTTGCCTTTAGCAACAGGGTTCATTGAACTTCAGCACACCTGCCCTGGGGTGGAACAGCAGAAGCAGATGAACTTTGAAGAACAAAGAGCTGGCTTGCAGGCAACCCTTCCTGGTAATACTAGCTTAAGGGACTAACAAAGCAATGAACAGGCTATTCACAGAATCCAGGCTTGCTACCATAGAGGTCAGTGGGGATTTTGCCTGGAGAAGATGGACTGAGCCCATCAATTTGTTTTTAAATTAGGTATTAGAGCATTTTCAAGATAAATGCTATGGAAGAATTTCTCTCTTCTCAGAAATAATGCTGATCCTAATTGTTATGTTACTGGAGCTTGTTTAGAAAATTCAGTATATCAGATTTGATAACTAGCTCATATTTGAGACTACAGTTCCAAGCATATTTAGCTGGGAGTAACCTCCATGAGCACCAGAACCTGTATGTAAACTAGAGGCTTTTTCTAGTAACTTGTTAAAGATATTTTTCAAAGACATCTTTAGAGACATTTGATAGGAATCCTATTGTAATGCTGTTTTCTTGTTGTTCCTAAATTGCTGTTGTTGGTGTGTATTTTTTAAGCATGAAAAAGCCACTGAGAAATAAGGATTATAATGGTTTTTATAGTTAGTAATAATGACAAATCAGTTTTTAAAAACTACCCTGAGTAATAGCAACAATTTCCTTTTTGAAAAGTAACTCGCCATGATCTTCATTATATACATAATTCTGGGTAACCTTGTCTAGGGCTCCTCAGTAAACACAGTGGAACCATTTCAAGGCTTTTTCAAAGGGCAAAAATGTGGCTAGATTTGTATATTCTGAATTTCTGTAAACTAGAAAGGTAAAGAAGGGCCCTCCCTCCAGTCCATCTGCCACAGTCCAGGCCTGAGAGGTAGAGAAGATCTACTGGACTTTTCCCCTTCCCCACTGCCATTCCCTTCTGCTTTTGTGTCTTGTCTCTTTAGATTGTAAGCCTGAGGACAGGGAAATGTCTAATTAACAATTTGTAAGCCGCTCTGATAGCCTTGGCTGAAGAGCGGGGTATAAGTAAATAATAATAATAATAATAATAATAATAATAAGAAGAAGAAGAAGAAGAAGAAGAAGAAAATCCATAGCTCTTGCATGTACTGAACCCAGCCCAAGCCCAGATCTTTATATGTTCTTAAAGAGCTATATAGATGATGGCTATATGGAACCTCTCTGTTGGCTGTATCAGTGAAGGATTCTGAAAGTTGAAGTTTGGAACCGTACATATTCTCCAACATTTCACAGAGAAAAATACCCAACATGTATGCAGAAAACGTCATAAGAATAGCAGGTTTAGACCCAGAAGAAAGAGGAGTAAAGATAAGAGGAAGGAATGTCAACAATCTTAAATATGTGGATGCCACCATATTACTAGTGGAAAACATCACAGGTCTGGACCTACTAAAGAAGGTCAAATATGAAAGTGCAAAACCAGGCTTAATGCTGAATATTAAAAAAAAAACCAAAAAGTAATGACCACTGAAGAAATACATAAATTCAACACAAACAATGAAGACATTGAAATAGTTAGAGTTCCCATAACAAGGATCAAACATTGATCAGAATGGTGAGTGCAGCCAAGAAATAAGAAGAACAAGAATAGGAATAGAAATAGGAATAGGAAGGGCAGCTATGAAAGAACTAGAGAAGATCCTAAAGACCTACAACCGAGCACAAATGTCAGACTCATCCAAGCCACAGTCCTCATCACCATGTACAGATGTGAGAGCTGGACAATGAAGAAACAAAATAGGAAAAGAATCCACTCATTTGAGATGTGGTGCTACAGAAGAGTGCCGAGAACACCTTGGATAGCCACAAAACAAAACAAAACAAAACAAAACAAAAAAACCCCCAAAGAAATGGGTCCTTGAACAGATCAAACAAGAAATCCCCCTCAAACCCAAGAAGATGAAACTAAGGCGAGATACAAAAAGGGCGGTCTGCTGGAGCCTCCTGTTCTGCCGGCAGGAAGCTACTGCGGATAAACTGTGCAGTTTTCCTGCCGGCACAAAAAGAACCCGCAAAAAGTGGGTTCTTTTCCTGACACACTTGTGACGCCCGAGTGTGCCAATGGCGCACTCGTGATGTCACAAGTGCGCTGCGACATGTGGACACTAAGCGCCCGTTGCATCAAAATGGCAGCGCCCATGTGTACAGGGCGCCACCATTTTGACGCCCTCATCACATGCTAGGGGTGAGGCACGTATGGGCGGTGCGCCCTTGGACAACCCCTAGCACATGATGAGGGCGTACTTTAGGCCCATCTGGAGAGGGCCATAGACTGTCGTATTTTGGCCACATCATGCGAAAGCATGACTCACTTGAAAAGACATTAATGTTTGGAAAGATGGAGGGTAATAGAACGAGGGGTAGACCACATGCCGGATGGATAGACTCAATCAGGCAGGCTATGAGCAAGAATCTACAGGAATTGAGCATAATAGTGGAGGAAAGGGGGGCTTGGAGATGTCTCATCCACAGGGTTGCCATAAGTCGGGACTGACTCAAGGGCAATTAAGAACAACAACAAACTGCCAAGCAGCATCAGAATGTGGTCAAAAGTTTGTGGCCAAGTAACAAGAAGTCCCGTGTTACTAATAAAGAAGAACACACAAGCTGAGCCTGCTGAGAAGAGCAAGATCCTGTGTCCTCCCCCTTCTACCACTTCTTCTCTGCTGAGTTATTTGAGGGTAAACTACTTTTGTAGTTTGAACTCAAGTCCCTTTTACATCACACAATTGTGATTCCACTTGAACTGCCACAGGAGCTTCTTGTGGAATCTTAGAATTTGTGGTTTGTAGTTTGGAGAGGCACTCAACCTCTCTGTTGATAATTCCAAATACCCCTCTCTGGGCTCATTCCCACTGGCAAGATGAATCGCTTCCTGATTTGCTTCTGTCCCATTTTGGAAAGCAAATCTAAAAGGCCTCCAGTTCCTATTATGAAGGGGATCTTTTCCTTACCTCAGTCTAAGTGTTCGACAGTGGATCACACTCTATCAGAGTGTGGTGGAATCTCCTTCCTTGGAGGTCTTTAAAGAGAGGCTGGATGGCGATCTGTTGGGGATGCTTTGATTGAGAGTTCCTACATGCAGGGGGTTGGACTGGATGGCCCTTGGGTTCTCTTCCAACTGTATGATTCTATGATTCTATGATTTAATTTGGCACAATTGTAGTTTCCACTGGCTGTGCGCTGCTTCAGAATCCCCTGTCAATCACCTGTGATGTAGGCAGCAGCCTGACTTGGTAATGGGGGGGGGGGGGCTGAGAGATTGTGACCTGAGGCTGAGAAAGTGTGACCTGAGCTGCCGTTTGCTGATGCTGGGAAAGTCGCCCCATGCAGGTGTGCATTGGGGGCTTGGAATGTCACCCCACACAGGACCGCAGCGGAGAACGGGGGAGATGGAGGCAGGAGCCAAGCTGAGGAGCCCATCACCTGCCCCCACCTGGCTGAGGAACCCTCCCGGCCCAGGCCCACCACTCCTCCGCCACCCCAGCCTCCCATTGCCACCCGCACTCCCACCAGCACCTGCACCTACAGCACCACCACCATGCCACCTCCTGGCCTTCCAGACCCTTTGCCCCTTGGAAGCTCACAGCCTCCACTCCCCTCCTCTCCTTTTGCCTCGTGCTCCTCCAGCCGGGTGTGAGGCAGAGGAAAAGCCACTAGTTTGCTGGCTCATTCTTCCTGGGGTCCCTCTAGGGCCAGATCCAAGCGTGGCAGTGGGGAGGGAGACCCTCTAGGGCCTCTTGAGGGTCCTGCAGCCCCCGCCACCTTGAGGCAAGCTGGCCAGGCTCCTCTGTGCCTCCCCCTCGCCTGGGACACTCGTCCATGGAGGCTCCAGGGCTGCATGAGAGGACCAGGAAGAGAGGAAGGCAAGGGACGGGTGCAGTGAGGATGAAGAGGAGGAGAGGGAGCCAAGGAGGGTGAGGGTCCTGAAGAGGAGGAAGAGAAGAAGGCAAGGCAAAGTGGTAGTGTCAGGAAAGATCAAGGTTTTGGCGTTTACCCCACTTTGCTGCCACTGTAATCGATCACATATGGATCGGCATCGATTACAAATGGAAACTAGGGTCATATAGCCCAAATGGTGCTGTGAATTATATGGTAGTGGGAACGGGCTCTCAATAATGCAGATCCCAAGATTCCATAGGTTGCTGCTATGGCAGTAAAAATTGAATAGCACTATAACTGTGTCATGTGAAAGGGCACTCAGTTTGCAGCAATTGAAGTAAGCCAAGAACAAAAAGGAAAAGGTGGAGGAAGAGGAGAAATAAATGGGACATTTTAAAAGGAGCTGAAGGGTGGGATAACGGAGGATTAATTAGGACTGTGTTTGCCAAATCAGGGCTTTTGGAGAGAATAAGAGTAGCTTCTCCAAGTTCTGATTTAAATCAGCATCAGACTGCTAAATCCATTCCTTTTGGTGGCCTTGAGGTTGCTGACCAGAGAAAAGAATCCAGAATCCAGTGTTCACTTACTAACCTTAGGAGGCTGTCAGATTGATCCTCTGTCTTAATTTTTCAGTCACCGTAGGGTTGTTTGCTTTGTTTGCATTTCAAATCAGCTTCTCTGAAAAGCTCATTCCATTTGTTTGCTTTTTAATATTTCCAGAGTTTATGAAGAATAAGCAAGCACAGCCCAAGAGACAAAACAGGATGATTTGGTGGACATGAGGAAGAGACAGGAAATGGAAGAGATGGCTTCTCACAAGATGTGACTCAAAATCTATATTGTTATAAAGCACTTTTTACCAAGGACCACTTTTTACACTTTATAGCTGTAAAAAAAAAAAAGTCAGCCAGATTTCATAAGTGTCTTTTACACACTAGATTTCATACATGCCTTCTTTGTAGTGACAAATTTCATGATTCATAATCTTCATTTAAAAGTTACCATTTATATATATATATATATATATATATATATATATATATATATATATATATATATAT
>NC_056523.1:97776987-97806936 GCF_019175285.1 Sceloporus undulatus
CTCATTGGTTAGTTGTTCATATATCACTATGACTGGAAATTGGGCTTTATAAGCTCATTCAGTGAACCATAATTTGTAAAAAAGAAAAAGTGTTCTAAAATAGTGCTTCCTCTTTGGCAGTGGGAAACTTTCTATGCTATTGTAAAGATTTCTCATAGCTGAATGTGTCCTTTTCTGTAGAGGAAAGACAGGTAAGGTACAGTTTTCTGTTTAAAATGATACACACTGCAGTACAATTTCAAAAATAAGGTTTCTCAGTGATTATGAAGTAGATATAAACAGTTTACTTTTTAATCCCTGCTCAGTGTGTTATACAACATGATACCACTTTCTTTCTTTCTTTCTTTCTTTCTTTTGTGTAAGACAAAGTATTTCTAAAGCAGTTTAATACAAAGAAAACACTTTTTTTCCCACCTGAAGTTCATATGAAAAGTTTGCGCCTTCACTATTGGGATGTTTTAAGCTTTAGGAATGTTGTGTATGGTTCCTTAGATATTTAGTTTGAGATTATCAAAAAGTATACCTTTTTACTGGGGGAAAACAGTCTCTGGTGGGAAGTGGATATATCTGTTTTAGTCACAGAGCAACATCTTTCCTTTGAATGTAATACTTTCAGTGGTAAGCAGTGCATTCCTCTTTTTAAAATTATAAATAACAAAAACTACCTTTTCAATTGTAAATATACTACAGGAGATTTCCCTATATTCTCTTTCCACATAAAGTATTGTACTGCTAAATTATCATATGCTATTTAAATGTTTGAAATATTTAGGAAGTTGCATGCAGATTTCTTATTTCTTTCTATGACCAATGGAAAAAATAAAGAATAAAATACATTTAAAAAGACTGAAGGCTGCTTTTCACTTGATTAAAAAGCTTGAAACTCTATGACTAACAGTGTATGGATTATGCTTACCAGGAGCCCAGGTGGCGCAGTGGTTAAATGCCTGTACTGCAGTGACTCACAAACCATAAGGTTGCGAGTTCAGTACCAGTGAAGGGTTCAAGCTCGACTCAGGCTTGCATCCTTCCGAGGTGGTCGCTAAAATGAGTACCCAGGTTGTTGGGGGCAATTAGCTTACACTTTGTAAACTGCTTAGGGGGGTGCTTAAGTGCACTGATTCGTGGTATAGAAATGTACTTGCTGTTGCCATTGCTATTACTTACTATAATTCTCCAACCAAGTACCTTTTATTCATGTTGATGAAGTAAGTAATAAATACCCTGAAGACAGAAGGTAAAATCTTTCTTCTAACTATACACATACAAAGAGCTTGCTGGGGTGATGGAACGGGTCACAAACAGGGAGGAAGTCTTTCATCACTCACTCATTCACTTACTCATACACACACATATTCTATCTATAAATAAATATTATTTGTTTACCGTTGTCATTTGGCAAATGGATTTCAAGACGCACTATCTTTCCTTTCCCTCCCTTTCCTCAATATTTTCCTTCCATATCTTAATCCGTTTTTGGAACTTATTTTAGAATAAATTTCCATCTTTCCTGCATTCTGTAATAATTCCATTTTCCATACTTTCTCATAATCCTTTTTCTCCTTTCTACAGAATACTATTCTCACACAGAGATACAGATAAGGGAAAGCATCATGGAGCACCAAATGATGTCATGTGCATTGCTGCATGATCTAGACCAACCTTCCTATTGCCACAACCCTTTAATACAGTTCCTCATGTCGTACTGACCCCCAACCATAAAATTATTTTCTCGGTTCCTAAGACCATAGGAACTATGATTAGCATGGTATAGTGGTTTGAGTATTGGACTATGACTCTGGTGAATAGGGTTCAAATCCCTGCTCAGCCATGAAACCCACTGACCCTGGGCAAGTCACACTGTCCCAGCCTCTGAGGATAGCAATGACAAACCCCCTTTGAAGAGACTTGCCAACGTTCACCTTAGGGTTGCCATAAGTCAGAAACTACTTGAAGGCACATAACAACAAGGACAACAAATGATTTGTTTTGCAGATCCATCAGGCTGTAAGCCTATTCTAAAACATACTGTGGGAGTTCTTCTATCATTAATAACAGAAAAACTGTTGATACTGAAGCATATTACACTAGTCTCAGCCTGATAAAGAGATAAAAATTACCTGTTTCTTCTGATAAGATTTGGATGTGGTCACTGGACTGTGGCTCCTGGACTGGCATAGGATCACTTGGATGCTTGAGATTGCATTTCTTTCAAAGAAATCCAGATTCCATTGGTAAGATCAAAATGGAGGAATTTAATTGTCTTGAACTAAGTACAACATGACATAGGGATGCCAAAACAGACTGTTTAATGGCAACTTGAGTCAGTGCGTCAAACTGGCACTGCAAGGGACTAGCACACTGAGAGCAGGGTTGGGCCAGCCACAACTGGCTCCACAATGCAATGTAATTTGAAATAATGTCTTACAGCTGCCCCAGTGGGAAACCTTTAGTTTTTCTAGACAAGGTAAGCTTTTCTAGACAAGGCTAGACAAGGTAACTGTTACATGGATTTGTAATTGGTTGACTGGCTGAGCCCAAAAGGTACTCAACAATGGCTCCTTTTCATTCTGGAGAGAAGTGACCAGTGGAGTCCCACAGGGTTCTGTCCTGGGCCCAGTGCTATTCAACGTCTTTATCCATCACTTGGATGACAGAAATGGGGGCATACTTATCAAATTTGCAGATGACACCAAATTAGGGGGAATAGCTAATACTCCAGAGGACAGGATCAAAATTCAAAATGACCTGAATAGACTAGAAAGCTGGGCCAAAGCTAACAAAATGAACTTCAACAGGGAGAAATGTAAGGTACTGCACTTAGGGCGGAAAAATGAAATGCACAGATATAGGATGGGGGACATCTGACTGAATGAGACTACATGTGAAAGGGATCTAGGAGTCCAAGTAGACCACAAGTTGAACATGAGTCAACAGTGTGATGCGGCAGCTAACAAGGCCAATGAGATTTTAGGCTGCATCAATAAAAGTATGGTTCTAGATCAAGGGAAGTAATAGTGCCACTCTATTCTACTTTGGTCAGGCCTCACCTGGAATATTGTGTCCAGTTCTAGGCACCACAGTTCAAAAAGGACATTGAGAAACTGGAGCATGTCCAAAGGAGGGTGACTAAAATGGTGAAGGGCCTGGAAACCATGACTATGAGGAACGACATAGGGAGCTGGGGATGTTCAGCCTGGAGAAAAGAAGGTTAAGAGGTGATATGATAGCCATGTTTAAATATTTGAAGGGATGTCATATTGAGGAGAGAGCTAGCTTGTTTTCTGCTGCTCCAGAGAATAGGACCCAGAACAATGGAGTCAAGCTACAGGAAAAGAAATTCCACCTCAACATTAGGAGGAACTTCTTCTTCGTGGTCTCTGCGAATCATACAAATGGGTTTTACTGCGCCTGCGCAGTGCTGCTCGGAACCTACTGGAATCACTGGGCAGAGTTTACTCTGCAACATATTGAAACTTTTTGGCGGTAACTCCGCCCAAACCCATTTGTATGTATTCGCAGATGACCACTCGAAGAAATACTGTTACAGGTAAGCAACCTGTCCTTCCTGACAGTAAGGGCTGTATGACAGTGGAACACACTCCCTCAGAGTGTAGTGGAGTCTCCTTCCTTGGAGGCCTTTAAACAGAGGCTGGATGACCATCTGTCAGGGATGCTTTGATTGAGAGTTCCTGCATGGCAGGGGGTTGGACTGGATGGCCCTTGTGGTCTCTTCCAACTCTACGATTCTATGATTCTTTTCCCCGCTAAGAATTGTATAGATGTTCTCCTTATTTAGGAAGTCATAAATGACATTGTGATACATACTATTGTGTTAATCCTTACTTTCATCTAAGACTATATGCCTGCCAAGCAACCTGCTCACTCCACACTGATCAAAGCGCCAAAGCCTGCTATACTTAACAGGCCACCAAATAAAGTCTCAAGAATTAATTAATATGGGCACTGAGATGTGTGCAACACAATATAGCTTCTGTCTGGAAAGATAGTTCAGTGGTAGGGCAGGCCTTGGAAAAAGAAGGGACCACAATGCAGGTTTCAAGAATTGGAGAAAGCAGAGGATCCAGAAAAACCTGCCAACTAATTTATAGTCACATTTACTACATACCTTTCATGTGTTAGGGTTGAGGAAGAGTAGGATGAGGAGGAGATTAAAAAAAAAAGCTGGAATTCTGCTTGGCTAATATACACAAGTTCAGATTGATAGACCCAATCAAGGAAGCCTCAGTCCTGAGTTTTCAAGACATGAGCAGGTCTGTTGATGACAGGGTTACTTGGACGTCTCTCATTCATAGGGTCACCATAGGTCGAAGTCAAATTGATGGCCGTTGATACAACAACATAGTGCACACTATTCAGGCATTCTCAAACTGTATAGTTTAAATTAAGAAGAGCCTAGGAGGGAAATAAGCCAGTCCCATCCTCTGCATACCTTTCACCATTTATTCATGAAAGGTGACATTCTGAAAGATCCTTAGATCTTCTTGGATCTGTATCCTTGGATCTTCCAGCATTCAAAATCAGGTGGATAGCATCCACTAACACAGGAATCTCTCCTCTTCAAAATGTCAGTGACCACATGCAGACAGTAACCAAATATAAGCTAGTGTGTTTCCTTTCCTTGAATATTTTACATGAGAATTGATTTTTTTGTCCTAAAATGATTCATATAACATATGCATCAATCTAAATTCAATTTTGCAAGGAAACCAGAAAAACAACAATGTAAAGAAAAGAAATCATAATCCTCTCTGCTAACCATGTTACCTCACATTACTACTGTTACCTTCTTCACCTTATCTTGTTCTAGCCATTTCTTCTTTTTGGTCATTGGCTATGAGGTAGCAATCACTCAACCCATGAGGAGAATGAGTTTAAGTATTGAGAAGACAGTTAAAGTTTCTTTTTAAAGGTTGAAATGGCATTAGTAAGATTTAGGAGGTAAGAAGACAAACATGAGTTCAGATTCTACAGCAATACACCTTAAATAAACATTTCAATTGGTTTTCCCTAAACTAACCTATCTAACCTGCTCCCAGGTATACTATGTATCAGAGCAGGAATGGAAAGACACTCTTGTCAGCTGATCATTTTTCAGGCTCACAATATCAGAAAGGAGAACCTTTGGCCAATGAAACACCAAAGATCATTCATCTTGCAAGCTGGTCCCTCATACAGACATAGCCTGAAGAGACAAGGGCTTGTTCATGACAGATAGAATCTGGATGCATGTTGTTGTTTCAACATAGTTTCCTTCCCTCAGCCTTCCTTTTATTAATGCTCTTAACATTCATTATTTTTCCCGCTCTCTGTTTCTTCCCTTTCTCTTAATTTTAGCATTATATGTCATCTGGGCTGCATTCATTTTGCAATTATACTATATCGAGTTCCATTTTAATAAGAATGCCAGTGTAATTCATGCAGCTGTGCTAAAAGTATTTTTTTAAAAAAAAAACCACACACACAACACGCTATAGTATTTAAAAAAGAAGAAGAAACATTTCCTTGCCTTGTGTCAACTTTAAGTACTACGTGGAATTAGTAATGGGATACAGAACCTGTCAGCACTTACATGTCACTTGTTCTTATATGTTCTAGGGCAGAAGTGGCCAACTTTTTATTAACAACTGTCTAGTGAAGTTTCACTCTTACTATCCAGATGTCCACCATGCCTCAACTTACTAGGAAGCCACTGAGACCCTGTTATGAGGTTTATACTAGCACTAGGAATTCATCAAGAAGAGCTAAATGAGCCATCTTCATTGTAGTTAACTTCACGTGGTTCATGGGTGTGAAACCAAAATGCCTAATATGACACTTCAAAGGACACATTTTTTTTCTTTAAAAAATCAGTTTAACAAAATTTATTTCAACTAGAAAATTCACTGGCCTCTTTCAAAATAATGTATACCAATAGTGGTCTTAGGGCTACCTCTAGCAAATTAACTTCCCAATCTTGCACCTGTGTATGTAAAGTATGGTACAGAAAGATTCCTTCAGTTGTTATGGATCAAAGTAATGTATGTTGTACAGAGGTCAAACGCACCCCACATATGCATATAACAAAGAGCTTGGAAAAGTAACATTTGGGGCATTAGAACTTGCAGAATCCCCTGGCAGGGTGGCCAGTGGCCTAGCTGACTGGGAGACTATGAAATAGATAACCCAGGAATGTAATCCAGCCTGTGGAGGGGAGCATTTTAGGCTCAGGAGAGGCTTTAAAAAAATAAAACAAAACCCAACAACAGCCAGGAAGTGACTTTTAGGTGCTGAGGATGTCAGAAAACATAGTGAAAATGCTTCCATACCATATATAGTCTTTGCAGCGAAGCACGTTGCAGGTTTTTGGCAAGGATATGTGAGTTTTCAACCACCTACAGTAACTTACAGTTACCTAACCACCTACAGTTGTCCATCCTTGCAGTGGTCCATAAAAGAAGCATGAGAAACCTCTGTGACAAGATCAAATCAAAATATGGAAGCAGGCATCTTTTACGTAGGTCCAAAGTGACATACCAATTGTCCTCTTACATCAATGGAAGGATGGATGATAAAAGCACCATAGGCAGGTTCACACCTGTCAAGTTCATAATCGGCCTCAGACCATCATCCTTAGTGATCATAAAGTACCGAGGAAATGAGGACATCTTTGCCTTTGACCCAACTGCTTATCTATCTGCCTGTTAATTCAGTTTTTGAACCTGTTTCAGCTAATTTTTCCATTTTTATTTCCCACCTCAGCATACACACACACATACACACACACACACCTGCCCATTTTTTTAAATCACTATGACTGATTGAAAGTTGTGGAAAAGCTGAAAGATTGTTCCCTTTACTAATATTTTTGTTGGTCTTAAAAAGATATTAGCTAGCTGGGTTTTGTCCATATGAAATGTGTGGTGGATATGTAGAACAATTTCCTTCCTTCCTTCCTTCCTTCCTTCCTTCCTTCCTTCCTTCCTTCTCAAAATGCCATAGAAAAAAATCCTGGTCAAACATCTCATAGCCAAAGCTAGTCATAACAAAAACCAGAATAGTAACTGTAATTACTGTACATTTATCAGAGGAAAAGTCCAGCCACATCTATAAACCACAACTGTTTTTAGTCAAAGCATAATTGGTGAAGGTTACTGCAGTCTTAGGCACCTTTGCTTGGTAATATGTTCCATTCACTTCAAAGTGCTTACTTTTGAGTCGATATATATATACCGGTGTGTGTGTGTGTGTGTGTGTGTGTGTGTGTGTATAGAGAGAGAGAATCTGTTCATGTCTATCTAGATTTAGATGAGGTAATTGTGGAAATTTTGTTGCAATATGAATTTCACTCTCTTCCAAGCACCAGAGAGCAGCAATTTCTTTATTTGTTTGTTGATTAATTTAGTGAACTCCCCTCCCACAGGATTTTTCCTGGGATAAGATGCAAGGTGACTTGTTTGGGAGTTCATGGGGAGAAAGTGTTCAAGTTCATCTTTGACTATTTCCTTTCCCCAGTCGCTTCTCTCTGACTGCTAGGACAATTGTGGCTTTTTGACAAACCAAACCAAACCAGGGAGTCAATTTGCCTCTCAGTTCATTCATGTTTCTCCTGCACATCACAAATTATTTGATCATTTAATACAGGGTTTATTTGCTGATTGATTTCCTCACACACCATTTTAAAACCTTTAATCACAAGAAACACTTTCCCCTACACGAGTGAAAAGAGAACCAAAAGCTCTTTTTACTATAGCATGAAGATGTTTGGTGAAGATGTTTGAAAAAAGACTGGGCAGTTTATAACCGCTGAAATGCTTTGAGGTTTGAAATGTAACATGAGTTTTAATGCAACATGCACTCTCTTTCCTTATTCTACAACAGGGTAGGCTCAGTTCATTTTTGGTGTTTTGTGTGGTCCCCAAGCCTGTTTTTATGGTCCACACAATCTCCGCCCTCCCTGGACTGCCATCTTTTTGGAAGAAATAGGAAGGGAGGGAGAAAGGTGAGCTGACTTCATTGGAAAGAGTGGAAGTTCAGGTTTTTTTTTAATTGGAGGGATCCCCTGCAGTGTTTAACTTTAAAAAATAAAATTAAAACCAGAAGTGGATTTTTGGCCACCTCATTTTTCTCTCTTCATTTTTGGCAGTTTGTATGCCTCCAAAAAGCTCCCAAAACCAGAAGACTGGCCCCTGGACTTACGATTGGTTCTGTTACAGTACAGATGCATTCAAATTAATGTCTGCTACATAAGGGCAAGGAATTTAATGCTATGTAGATGTAGAACATTCAATGGTCCAAACCAAAAAAAGAAAAAGAAAGGAAAAAAACCTCCTTTCTCTACAGATTCACAAATACAGTAGAATCTGTAATTTTGTTTTGTAGTGGTTAGAGCATTTGCATCTTTGGATACCATACCAATAGCTGGATACCATACCAATAGCATAACAATTCAAATACCTACTCAGCCATGGTCATTCACTGTGGTGCGTTACAGACCGCTCTAAAGCGGGCGGTCTGCCGCCGCCGGCATTTGCTGCGGAGGGAAGCCCCAGCAGCCAGACCGCGAGGCTTCCTGGCACAGCGAAAAAGGAGCGCCGAAATGGTGCTCCTTTTCAAAACGTGGAAGTGGCACCGCGAGGGGCGAAGCGCGCCCTCGCGGCATCACTTCTGCTGCGACACGTCTGGACGCTATGCGTCCAAGACGTCAAAATGGCGGCGCCCATGTGGATGGGCGCCACCATTTACGACGCGCTCCGCGCGTGTTGGGGCCAAGGCTAGTTAGGAAGGGGAAACTCTTCCTAACCCTACCACACCCCTTCCTAACCCTAGCACGCATGGAGCACGTCGTAAGTGGCGGTCTGTAACCCGCCTGTGTTACTTTGGGAAAGTCAAACTCTCACATCCCCAAAAGAAGGCAAAGGCTAACATCTTCTGAACAAATCTTGCCAAGATAACCCTGAAGTTTGTCATAGGTTGCGAAGAAAACCCCCAAACTTGTCATAAATAGGAAATGATTTGAAGATACACAGTAGCAACAACAATTTTGTTTTATTTTACTACTGTTTTCCATTACATTGTTACTGGGTGCTGGGGTTCATTCTACCCCTCCTTATTTGATACCATAATTATTATGAACGCCACCTCTATGATCTTAACGTGAATGCCATGAGTTGGAAATGAAAGAGTCACATTAGCCAGCTTAGGAGTCACCCAATAGGGGAAGTTTAGATTTAGATCTAACAAAGGAGGTAAAATGCGAGTTGGTCATGGAAGATGGGATGATCCTGGTAGGGTAAACATCTTTGTTTACAATGTGCCCATTCCTATCCCCCCCCCCCCCCAGTTCACATACTGGAAGATCCTTAACAAAGATTTAGACCATTTGACCATACAGCCTCTGCACTTTGCCCCAGGGCATAAAAACCTCATTTAAACTTCAATCTTCCCTTTGTTTACTGGACTAGATTGGTTTGCAGGCAGACACACTGCTGGTTTTCACTCTGCTTGATGCTTCTTTCACTCACCAGACACACGCAGCCAGGGAGCAATTGAGTCCCTACCACCTTTACAAGACCACCTTCAACAGGAGCAACAACCATTAGGTAAAGTACCTCCATTAGAAAGTCTGATTCTGTTCCATGCCAACGCCTTTATTTCTCAGTTCTTGTGTGCTTGTGAAAGTGTATGTAAAGTGTGTGTGTGTGTTTTCCCTTTAAATAAAATATAATCCTTTGAGAATTTGTCTATGCAATTCTGTTTGCCTCTCACCTCCATAAACATAGAGAAGACCATGAGCTGAGTAACCCAGCCCTACTGAGCTAATAATTCTCCTAAGGAAAGCATATGGTCACAACATCCTACTATTGTTGTTTCATTATTGTTTATGAATCTGTAATTTTTGAATGGCTTGCATTTTGTTACTGTTGGCATTCAGTATTCTACAGAATTCAGGGTTCTATGGATACCGTGTACAAATGAATGGGTTCTAGGGCAACTCAGCCTAAATTCTCCTTAGAAGCCAAAATTATTAAACTGAGGCTATTGTACTTTGGACATACCATGAGACAATATGACTCATTGGAAAATACAATATTGCTCAGGAACATAGAAGGCAGTAGGAAAAGGTGGAGGCCAGAATGCAGATAGATGGCCTCGCTCAAGGAAGACCCATTTCTGAGTTTGCAAGACCTGAGCAAGGTTCATATAGGTCTCTCATTCATTTTTTATTTTTATTTTTTTGGAGCCTCAGCATATCAACTTGAGCAATATATATGGAGACACTCTTCTTTTATGTGGGTACAAGTTTTCTCTCTTTTTTGAAGCCCTGAATTTTTTCACCAACAAAAGAAGTAAATTATTATTTTGGAAATACTATAACATGACCTTTGGGTTGTTGGCACTGTTACATTTGGGGTGTTGGCATTGGTCTTCCCCAGTGGATATTAATGTACAGAGAGTACACTATGCAGTTGACCTTTTCAAGACCAATCTAGATGATCCATTTAGAGCTTACTGTCTCAGAAGAAAAACCTAAAATACTTTTTAAGTAAGAAAATATGTAAACCATCCACCTCCCCCCAAAAAAGCACATTTCAACAGTGACAATGTAATGTTGGAAGCATGAATGAGTGTGACTGAATAGTGCCTGAAAGGTCACTAGTGATAGATGGCAGAATCCCATGGCTGATGATAGTCTGCTTCAGTGTAGGAGAAGTAGCCCAGAATCTTAATCTAAAATCTGTTCTTCAGTGCAAATCCACCCAGATTCAAAACCTAGTCCTGGCCACAGCTCAAGGCATTTTAGCCTTGCTGGCTCACACTTGCTCTTTGGCAATTTTCTTCTGCTGAACATCTGGCTTAATTATAAACTGCACCTTCCTATTAAATGCCTTCCCATTCCTGGATGGCTAATTAGCCTCAGCTGCTTTTATTAATATTTTGTGGACCTCCTCCCAGTTCATTTTTCCTCCAAATGTTTACACTGGTCAAAAAAAAAAAGGAAAGGAAAGGAAAGTGGAAAAAAAGAAGAAAGAAGAATGTTGTTAAATCAACCTACACAGTAGCAGAGCCCAGTTAAAGATCTCAGCAGGGTCCCATTTTGAAATGGTTGCTTTTTGCGCAGCCACCAGTCTTTGATTCCCTGTGCTTTGGATAATAATAGCCTAGCCTTCTTTAGGATGAAATAACTAAATCATAATCAAGAAGCTTTATTTGATTTCATTAAGCTTCATTTCCTTACAGAAGGTCATGTAAAGCAAAGTTGGTCAAATTAGCCTTCTAGCATTTCTCACAAAACCAGTCTGCTGAGAGAGGGGGGGGGGAACTCAGGTTTTATGAGGGGGGAAAGATCAACTCATTAAAATACAGACTAACATGTTGAGGACAGTGCATGTGTACATGGCCACAGCCACATGCTCATGGAAAGATCAGCATATGGGGTAGTAATAAAAATGACTCACTGAGAGAAAGATGGCACTTGCAGCTATAATTTTTCTGTCCATGGTCTGGTCCACAAGTTACTAATGGGGGGCATTCCCACTTGCATTTGAATTGCTTTGTGCTTGGCATTGACATCGGGTCTCTGAATCGATTTAGGCCAATACGTAGTTCCCACTATGGAAGCTTATTATTTCATTATTCCATGAATACATGTCTTTTTTGACATGATTGTCGTTCCCACTTGATTTGTGCTTCTGTCAATCAAATTGCATCAAATTAATATAATCTGTTTCCTGCAGATTCCCATGCAGGCCTTTATCCTCAAAGTCTAATCTAAGTTTATCTGCTTTCACAGCAAATCTAGCAGTGTTGAACATAACTAACTTTGGGCCTGAACAGTCAGGCCAAAATAAAGCTGCTTCGGGTCACTTTGGAGGTAAGCTAAGTACTCCATCCTGTTTTCTGATAAACTGTTTCATGCATTTTGCCTCAGACTATCATACTTTGGGTGTATGCTGACCTATCATACTTCATTGGAAAACCAATAATGCTTGGTAAAGTGGAAAGCAGTAGAAAAAGAGGGAGCCCTCACTACACATGGATTGATTCAATCAAAGCTGCCCTGGCTGCTCTGAGTTATGAAGACTTGAGCGGGGATGTTGATAACTGAGGCTCAAGCAGATCTCTCATTCATAGAGTCACTATGAATCAAAACCGACTTGCTGGAAAGCCTTACTACATGAGAATGCATGGGCTCATGCAGATGGGGCAAATGTGTCCATAGGCTGTTGTAAATGGTGGTATTTGTTGCTATAGTTCTTGGAGTTTTTGAAAACATACGATGTTTCTATTGTCATACTCTTTTCCGGCAACTCCCAGCACCAGCTGCAACATTGTATTCCCACGCTCATGTGGGTTTCTTTTTGGAGGGGAAATTATTATTTATTTATTTAGTTATAGTACTGTATTGCAACAGTGAAATGACACTTTTACACTGTAGCATTAAAATTCTTGGGGAGGGGGATTAAAAATTCAGAAGGAGAAAACTTGCCCTCCAAACCACTAGACCATTTTAGCACATCTCACCCTGGTTTTAAAAAACACTTGGAAGAGCCTTAATGCAGATCCAAGAAATCATTACAAATAACTGGAAGCAGCCCACTCACATAAAGAATGGAATGAGTGGATGCAGGTGAGACATTAAGGAGCTATAGTGTGTGAAGTCGGGGTTATTTAGACCAATCTGGAAGAGGCCAGAGCTTGTTTCCTTGAGTGTACTCAGCTCCTTCTTTGCCTTCCTTTAAATAGTTCCTCCTATAACTGTCACTGCAATCTCTAAGTATAGTTTAAGTGATGCAGTGGTATCAAGAGCTTCTAATCAATCTAAGGTGGGATACAGACCGCCCCTTTGGGGTGGCCTGCACCCGCCCCTTTCCCCAACAGATCGGGGCCTCAGCTGCCACAGCGGCAGCCCTGGAGGCCCTGATCCGCCACTTTCCTGGCCTCGGGGAAGTGGCAAAATGCCGCTTCCCTGTGGCCTGGAAAGGGGTGTCCTTGTGGCTTCATGTCCCAAGGACACCCTGACAGCAGTGGGGAAAGGGAGAAAGGGGCCGCTCAGTCTCTCTGTATCGCTGGCGCAGCTGTTTAAAGGCCATGGCAGCGATACGTGCGGCGGAAGGAGCTCCAAAACGGAGCTCCTTCTGGCACCGCTAAAAAGGCACCACAAGCACCCTGCAGCGGTGCCAGGACTTCATGTCCGGGCCGTGCCATTTGTCGGAATGGCAGCGCCCATGTAGACAGGGCACCGCCATTATAATGCTGCGGTTACATGCGAGGCAACCCTAGCACGTATTCAGGCCGGCGATTTCCGCCAGTCTGGATACCACCTAAAGTTGTTTATCTTTTTTCAGATTTTTTTTCATCTAAAAATTCTGAATGTGATAAAAACAAAAATACTTTGAATTGAGGGCAATAGCTTACATTTTAAATAGCTCTGAAATGGGGATATATTATTATATTATGCATTGGTTATGCATTGGTTACATTTCTATCCCACCTTCCCTCCAACATGGTTTACACTTCACCTTCATTACATTTCTGTGCTATTGTTCCTCCAAGGAGGAATGAGAATGTACAGCTCCTCATCCTGTCTCCAGCTCCCCAAGCATCTTCATCCTTCCAAAAAAAAAAAACAAAAACACCTCTGAGTCAAGTGAGGAGGAAAGTTCCTTACTAATCTAAGAGAATGTAATAATTTTTGTTGCTAATTTGAACCTCAGTCTTTTCACTCCTACTCCAATACAGAACTTGTGACTGTTAATTTTTGGCCTCCCAACATCTCCAAGCCAGCACATCCAGAATTCCACTTTTCCAATTAATTTCTCCATACTCTGGTCCAGCACTGGAGCCACACTACGCTGACTCATGCTGGCCTTCTGCTTGTTGAGGGGGGAAAAAGTAAGGCAGATGTAGACTTGTCTGGTGTTCTTGGACCATGCCCACAGGCAACGAACCACAAACTTTAACCTTCATGCTAACACCCTGAAACTGGTACATAACATCTTGCCTGATGAAGAAGCCAGTGAAGTTTGAAAGCTTGCAGCAAGTATATTGTGCATTTTGGCTAGCAAATAAAGGCATCACTGGTGGATTTTGTTTGAATTACCCTGAAACTTAGGGGCTAAACGGGCTGTGCCACGGAAAGGATGCCATAGCCACCGGCACCATGGCTTTTTGGTGCTCCTTTGACACTGTGTCATCTGGATGCAATACCAGAGGAACGCTGTGACACCAGCTGCTGTGTGATGGGGCATGCAGCATTACGCTGGTATGGGGGCAGAGTTGGGGCATATGTCGTGCAGACACTAGGCCCCCACGCCGCCCTGATGCCAGTTTGTCAAGGCTCTTAGTTAATGTAATTCAAATCTTGCTGGTAAGACTTAAGAGAGTGAGATTTAATCTTCATTTCCCAACAGATGTATGTGAGGGGAGGGATAATACCTTTAATATCATACCCTCCAACTGTCCTGATTTGGCAGGAACAGTCCAGAACAGTCTTCTGTTAGACCACTTTTTTCAGCTGTTTTTTTAAAAGCTGGAGTTTCTCAGTCCTCTTACTTTCCTCTTAGTCTTCGTCAGTTGCTGCAAACTGAGTTGAAAGTGCAAAAGTAGTTTGCACTTATGTAACTCAGCGGGGACAGGGGGGGGGGGCCTGGCATCACCAGACTTGATGACAGCTGGTGTGGGGTGGCTGCCAAGGGGGGATGGCAGTGACCTGGCCTGCCTTCCCCTCCTGCTGCCTTGCTCACCTACCACCCTCACCACTGCCTAGGCACTCTTCCCAGGGAGAGAGACAGGCCAGTGAAGAAGCCATGAGGGGTGCACTTGCCCCTCAGCCACAAAGTGAGAAGGGTCCCACCAGATGTCACCTCTCCTCTAGGGTATCAACCAGTGTGGTCTTCACCTCTCGCACCCATCCAATGACACCAAAGGCAGGGGGAGAGAGGAGAAAAGAGGAATAGAAGTGATGGTGCCTTGTCCTTCCCAGTAGGCTGAAGCAAAAGCAAACTGCTGCAGCCTCTTTTAACCTTTGCATTTTTCCTCATTAATAACTTTTGCCATCTTCGCCACACTCTGATGTTGCTTAGCCACTTGTGCCCCAGTTTTCATCTTTAAAACACTGGGGGATATGCCATATGAACTACACTGTAAAAACATGTTTTCTATGCAGTCAAAATTTGTGTCTTGCTCCCTAACACAGTGATCAAGAAGTGAGGCAGAAAGGAAACCCACAGCACAGAATTTCACCTTGTCCTTGATGACAACAGAAGATGGTAGCCACTTGTAGAAATGTGCAAGTTCATTTTTTCATGTGGCACACTGGAGCAAATACACAGTGACTTTCTCTAAGTACATGTTTTATGCTCACAATTCCCAAGCAAGATCAGAATCTTGAAGGACATCTAGTGGTATCATGTGGTATTTATTCCTACTTTTGTAGAATTAAAGCAAGGGACATCACTCTGTGATAGTACGGAACAATTAGAAAAGATCCTAAAATGTAAAGATTTACAACTGAGCACACAAGTTAGAACTGTACAAACCATTGTTTTCCTTATTACCATGTACGGTTGTGAGAGCTGAATAGTGAGGAAAGTGGATAGGAGGAAAATCAATTAATTTGAGATGTGGTGCTGGAGAAAAGTGCTGAAGATAGCGTGGACAGCCAAAAAAACAAATGAAAGTTTCCTAGAACAGATCAAGCCTAAAATTTCCCTGGAAGCCAAGATAAAGTTGAGGTTGTCGTACTTTGGTCATATTATGAGAAAGAATGATTCATTGGAAAAGACAATAATGCTAGGAAATGTGGAGGGATGTAGAAAGAGGGGAAGACTGCATGCTAGATGGATGGACTCTATTAAGGAGCTTATGGGTATGAATTTAGAGGACCTAAGCAGAGCAGTGAAGGAAGGGAGTCTTGTAGATGTCTCATCCACAGGGTTGTCTGGGATTGACTCAAGGGCAGTTAATCACAATAAGGTCAGTTGGCCCTGTATATAGCACTATGGTTCCATTTTGACTGCCATTATTCTGTCCCTTGGATTTGCAGCTTGGGGGCAGGTTATTTAAAAGTCTCAGTCAGAGAGCTCTAGTGCCTCTGACCAAACTACAAACACCAGGATTCCATAGGATGCTGCTATGGCAGTTAATCAGAACTCTGTAATTGTGATGTGCAAAAGGTCCCAATGTCCAATCACAGGTTAATTCATATGTTACCAATATGAGGCAGTTCTCATGGCAATGATGTTTGTCCTTGGCTGGTTGAAATTATGACATCATATGTGTTGGCTGATTCATGATCACTATCACAGACACTAGCATGGAACATAAGTCCACATGGTATGAATATTCCTACATTATTTGTGTGACATGAGGGCAGATCAGAAGGGAGGGTGAGAACTTCATCACTGACCAAACTGTGCCAATAAACTATGACAGACTCAAAGAATACTGGTGACTGATGTAGTGCTGAGCTGGAAGAAATAAAAATTTATTTAGTAGGGAAGAAAATCACACAGGTTCTCAGGTATTACACACAAGCTAGGAGAGACTAGAGCATACTAAGACTGCACATACTTAGTGGCCATAAAATACTGAGTGTTTATGTGGGATAGAAATGAAAAGATGGAAGCGGAATCAAATGCAATATGCTGGAAAAAGGTACAGTATTGCTTATTGGCTGGTGGGCACACTGAACAGGAGACTTGTCATCCACTGAACATTTTAAAAAATAATAATTCAGGTTCTACAATTTTAAGGACACATCCCCTATTATTCCCTTTTATGGAAGTATTCTCTTCTAAGACAAAAACAATGCCCTAGAATACTCAAGCAAGTGCTAATCAAGTTATATAACTTGTTACGTTAAGTACACAAATACTAGACGAATGAGAAGAACCGCTTATTTTTGCCCAGCATCCCATGATATTTGGCTGTAATCTTGTATACCTGCACATGGGACTAACTCCCATTAAAGTCACCTTAGGGTCACCATAAGTCGAAAATTATTTGAATACACACACACACACACACACACACACACTACATTGCTAGAAATTGGGGGACTGATGGAATATTTCATGTTGGGGGGGGAGAATTCTTATATGGAGGACACCACTCTCATTTTGCCCTCTCTTCTGTTGATTTCTATTTGCTTCTATGTAGATGTAAGACCGCACTCATCCTTCCGTGGTTTAAAAAAAAATCCCATTCTGCTACAGTATGTCAGTTCTATGACATAATAACAGCCCTGGAATAAATAAGTT
Organism: Sceloporus undulatus; assembly: GCF_019175285.1. NCBI lineage: Eukaryota > Metazoa > Chordata > Lepidosauria > Squamata > Phrynosomatidae > Sceloporus > Sceloporus undulatus. Next base: position 97,794,252 of record NC_056523.1, read on the forward strand.
CAATAAAACTTGTGTTTTGGCAAAAGAGGTTGGGGGTAGCAGCATCATTCCCTCCGCCAAAACTCTCCTGAAAAGTGGAATGCAAGCAAACACCTTGGAAAGAACTTGCCGTGCCAGTTTAAAACTGATCACCATGAGGCTTGTTATGATCCAGCCTGCTTGTGTAAACCTTGGAATGAAAAATGTTTCTCAAGGCTTGCGGAAGGATAGTTGGATAGCAAGGGGGGCACCACACCACTCTAATTGCCCTTCTTTGTTGCATTTAATTAAGAATTCCAAAGCAGTTGAACTCTGTGTCTTTTCATGGTTAGAAACCTGCATGGAAAAGAAATCTTTCTGTGCAGCCACCAATCACTGCTTTGTTGGGTTACTAGGCACTAAGTGTGCAATATCTGAACACTTAGCCCTCCCCAGAAAAGATGTTTGCTAAAAAGAAACTAAGGGCTAAACAACAACCCCTATTTGCCCCACTAAGGTCTGGCAACTGGGACCTCACTTTTAATTCCCGGAAGAAAAGTGTGGTTCCTTTCAGCATCGGTATGTTTGTTACTCTGAGCTAGGTAATTATTATTCCTTCACAGTATCATTAGGAGCATTATTTCCATCCTCCTCTGCCATACTCATTTAATTGTATCACAAAAGGTTTTTGCAGGATTTTTTAAAGCTTGGAAATGTATTTCTTTGCAATCGCATTAGAACAAATATCTAATTCCAAGCCTGATGGCCTTCAGATGTTTTGAAGTACAACTCCTATAAACCCAAGTCAGTATACCCAATCATAAATGATACAAGTCCAACTCCGAAATATGTAGAGGGCATGAGCTGGAGGAAAGGTGACCAGCTGGAAGAAAGGAGGCAAAATAAGAATTTTCTATGAAAATCTTTCCAAGAAAGTGAAATTGTTTTAGCAATTGAATTACCATATTAAGTCATGGTGCTGGATCCAATTTCTTGGTCAACTGAGCTGGCTATAAAATAAAACTCATTTTCATTGTTTGTTTCATTATTGTTGTTGTCATGTCCTTTACAGTGACCATAAGGAAAAAGTATCACAGTTTTCTCAGCAGGGGTAGGATGCCATTGCTTTACTCTAGGACCGAGAAAGTGTGATTTGGCCAGGGTCACCCAGTGGGTTTCCACAGTTGAGCAAGATTTTGCATCCTGGTGTCCCAAAGTCCAGGACGCAAACCACTAGACCCCATAGCTGTCATGTTTGGCAACATGGATATTTGTTTCATCCTCACTCGAAATCCCTCCTTTGTTGCAATCTAGGATTAATCAGGGTGGCTTTTCCCCAACCTTCCTTATGCATTATTTTTGAAGTGACCTTATTCCTCACAGCCAAGCCCCTCACTTAACTGCTGTTTGGAATATATCTTATTCCAAAACTGGGAGGATGCACCTCTGCTGGTCTGTTCACAAGCTCCCTATAGGTACGATTACCACCTGGTGCAAGACCTCAGCTGACAATATTGGCAAACAGGCAGGCTTGTACAAAAGAATACACTATTATGATTCTCAGGGACGTAGGGAAGGGGGGGTTTGGGGGGTCCGGACCCCACCCTTCAGGCCCTGGGGGCCTTCAAGCTCCTTCCTCCCCCCTCCTCCCCTCCATCAAAACCACGGAGAACTTGGAGAGGGAAAAGGGGAAAGACAAAACAAAAGTTGCAAGCTCAGAGAGAGAGGGGGGGAGAGGGAGAGAGAGAGAGCGAGAGAGAGGAGGGGGAGGGAGGGGGTCCTTGTGATTTCTTTCTCTTTCGTTTCCATCGGAGTCCGGCTTCCACTCCTCCTCCGCCTCCTCCCCCCTCCTCCCTTGTGCTTTTGCCAGAATAAAAGTCTCTTCTTTCCTGCAGAAGGAGAGTAGGAAGAAGAAGGGAAGGAAGGGGGAAAAGGAAGGAAGAATGATAGGGAGGGAGGGAGGGAGGGAGAACTGAACAAAAGAAGGAAAAGAAAGGGAGGAAGAGGAAGGGGAGAAAGGAATAAAGAAAAAGGAAGGAAGGAAGCTTCTAAAGGGAAATATAAAAGAAAGAAAAGGTGACTTTTAACTTTCCTTTCAGCAGTTATATCCATATACAATATAGTAAAATAATAATAATAATAATAATAATAATAATAATAATAATATCCCTTATCCAAAATGCTGAGGACTAGATGTATTTTGGATTTTGGAGTTTTTCAGAGTTTGGTATATTTATATACAGTATGTCTAATGGGATATAATGGGAGATGGGATCCATGTATGTCTCATATGCATCTCATAGACATAGACTGAAGGTAATTTAATGCACAATATTTTAAAAATAATGTTGTGCTTCTGCACACTGAGCTTCAGCAAAACCCTGAGACCACTATTCCTTGTATAATTCAATAATTCAGTAATTGATCTAAACCTTCAGGATTCCCAGGTATCCTTGAGTTGGGGTCAGACTAGATGCTCTCAGGGTCAGTTTTGGGTTTTGGAATAATTCAGGTTTCAGAAGTCCAGAGAAAGGAGACTCAGACTCTACTCTGGACATTTCTCCTGAGAATGGACTCATGTTTTCAAAAACAGTCATTTCTGGATTTTTGGCCCTTTTTCAGCATGTCAATGGGGGTGCTTTGATGGAGAGTTCCTGCATGGCAGAATGGGGTTGGACTGGATGGCCCTTCTTGGGGTCTCTTCCAACTCTATGATTTTATGATTAATTAATTAATATATGGAATCAATCTAAGATGATGAACGGGGCTGTGGAGTCCTATGGCCCTGCTCCAGGCAATGCTAAACTGCAGGCCCCATCATCCAGCAGCACCACAGACTGCTGGGAAATGCAGTCTAATAAGGCTGCACACTGCAGAAATAATCCAGTTTGACACTACTTTAATGGTATGGAAAATCCTGGGATTTGTAGTATGTTGTTCCACCAGAGCTCTCTGACAAAGAATGCTAAATGTCTCACAAAACTACAATACCAAGATATTGTTGTTGTTGTTGTTGTTGTTGTTGTTGTTATTTTCTTATAGCCCGCCTTTCTCCCAATATACGGACTCAAGGTGGTGATTTTCCATAGCATTAATCTATAGTATATCTTTCTACAATGTAGATGGACACCTCCATTACATAATTTGTTGGGGATGCTTTGACTGGGAGTTCCTGCATGGCAGAATGGGTTGTACTGATGCCCTTGGGGTCTCTTCCAACTCTATGATTTCCATGATTCTATAGCACTTCTGAGCCTACTTTATTTTAATTGTTTTTAAATTATAAAGGTATTAAAGTCTTATACATGCAAGCCATGCACTGATGGAACTATTGCACTATAATTTTTTATTGATTGATTTTATTACCCTGCCTTTCTCCCAAAATAGGATTTCTCTTAAGGGTTTTGTTTTTCATAAAAAGAAAGGAAGGTATAAGTCTGGAATTTAAAATTATGATAGGTAGGATAGATAGATAGATAGATAGATAGATAGATAGTAGATAGATGATAGATGATGATAGATAGATAGATACGATAGATAGATAGATAGATAGATAGATAGATGAATAGATGAGTCTTGGAATTAAAATCGTGTGTGTGTGTGTGTGTGTGTGTGTGTCTTGGAAAAAATCCCTCTGGCAGTGGGAATGAAATGTTTGTGGATGCAGCCTGGTTCTAGCTCAGCTCAGAAGTTGGAATGCAGTGTCTCAAAGCATGAGCAAGTGTCCTGAGCATGAACAGAGTGGCTGCCGTCATTGCGTGGAGCAGCTGCCTTTGCTTTATCGAGCTGAATTTATCTGATGTAAACACCTTCAAAGGAAGGACTCAGTTTGCATCTGCACTGAAAAAATAATCCAGTTTGATGCCATTTAACTGCCTTGGCTCCATCTTGTGAAATGCTGGGATTTGTGGAGTTGTTGTGGCACCTGACGATGACTCAACAGTCCTAAAAACTACAGATCCCAAGATTCCATAGCATGAAGCCATAACGGAAGTTAAAGTGTGCCATCAGGTGTGCGAGGGTAACGCTCGACCCTCTTTTTGTGTCTGGGGGGGCTTCTTAGCCTCTCAAAATGGTGGCCCTTAGTCCTTGACACCCCCCCTTCCCCAAAATCCTGGCTACGTCCCTGTGATTCTGTTATACTGGTGGTTGTATGGACAGCAGAGTACGTAATACAGGCACCTCAGTTAAAAGGTGAGGTACAGACTGCCAAAAAGGGCAGCTTGCCGGTGCCTGGTTTTCCCCCAGATGGAAGCCTCAGCCACCAAATGGCGAGGCTTCCTGCCGGCAGAAAAGGAACCCACAAAACGGGTTTTCTATCCGCAGTGGTGGGCAATACTAGTGTGCCCAGTGTGCAATTGGCACACTCATTACGCAATGCTGTGTGGTGCCATGCAGGTGCTGCGGCGCGCTTGGGTAACAATGGTGGCACACATGTGTACAGGGCACTGCCATTTTTACGCCTTGTCACTGCTAGGGTTGAGAGGCATGTGGAAGCGCACACCCAAGGCCACCCTACATATGAAGAGGCATCTTAAAGGTACGGTATGTACCCAGCCAAAGTCTCTGACAAAGAAGTTCCTTTTCAAAAAAATCTCCTGCCTCTCTTTTCCTCCTTTTTCAATGCAGTGAAAAGGATTGGGGAATGGTTTATACTGGAGTGGTAATGAGAGGATCCTTCTGTGTGTGGTATTCAGTTAACATAAAACAGGAGAACATTTACAAGTTACAACTCTATGCAGACAACACGGGATTGAGGCAATTCTATGACATGTCTAGGTCCAGATAAGTATGCAAGTCCAGGGGAAGTACTCCTAGCTAAACATGCACAGAATATTGCCATTAGTGTCGGTTAAGTGCTCTTTCACATTGCACTGTTGCAGTACTTTAATAACAATTTAATGCCTTTGTCTCACAAAATGACAGTGCCCCAGAATGCCATAGTTATTGACCCAAGGCAGTTCAAGTAGTCTCAGACGGATTATTTCTGCAGTGTGTTTTGGACTTAACAGTTAACAACTGCCTACTAAATTTTGATAGGCAAGAATTGCAGCCAGTTGCAGGGAGGGGAGATCACTTCTACAGAATTAGTCAACATTGCCATCTACTGGCCTTTACTTACAACTGCCTTTTTTTTTTTTTTGCAAGATACATGATGGTGTTAAAAACTGCATTGATGTATGTCAATAATTCCCAAACTTTGTCTCTCTAGGTGTTTTGGACTTCATCTCCCAGAAACCTTGAGTGGCTTGGTCAACACGTCAGGATTCTAGGAGATGAATCCAAACATCTGCAGGACCAAAGTTTGAGAATCACTGATGTACTTGATGGTTTACTTTTTAATCCTCTGGATTAATTGTGCCTCATTTTTTCAATTACTTTTAAAATGTCCCATTTTCTCTCTCTTCTTCCCATGTTCCTTCATTTTCTTTGGCTTATTTCAATTGCTGGACTAAGTATTATCTAATGGGGGGTTGGGGTGGAAAGACGGGGGCAAAATTTTACCCTTCTCGTAGGAAAAAGCAAACTGCTACACAAGCCTCTCCTTTCTTGCTGTTCTTCCTCTTAATAAACTTCATCTCACCACATTCTGATGTTGTTTGGTCATATGTCTTGATCTTCATCTCTGAAATGTTTGGAAATCATGTTTGATTATTACTGTGGTTTTAGCCAGTGCTGTTTTTAGGATTTTAAAAATACAATGAAATAAATGGGGATGAGTGTTGTTATATCTTTAACTTAGATACAACTAAATGGAATAATTAAGATCTTAAAAGTATGCAAACTTTTCTAGTGTGACCATTGTTGGGTTGGTTGGTTGGTCAGTTTGTTGGCTAGTTATGACTTAAATTATACCCTGGTTTTATTTATTTTTTATTTTTTGGCAACGGAATGCTGAAAGCAGGTATCAGTGTAGCAACCACCACATAAATAATAATAAATAACCAACCACCAACCACCAACCCATAGGTTTACAACAGTTAGTAACACTAGATTAAAACAACATAAATTGCTGAATTAAATGTAGCATAAAGAGGGCAAAGTAACTACTCATACTTGAAACAACTACAGAATTAAACAACAACAGAGATAATGTTCTTCTAAAAAGAAGAAAAGGCTTCAACACCAACACCACTGGATACAAGTAAAGAAAAGTAACCTAAAACTCTGGAGGCGGGGTGTCCATGTGGGCCCCCTGCTGCTGAATAAATCACTTGCATGCCATCGCCATAACCTTGAAAGTCTATGACTTGCACAAGAGGGCTGTATGTTTTAGAAGTTGGCTGACATCCCACGGAAGATATTTGCTCTAGCCTTGGCGACAAAGCAGTACAGTGGACCCTTCTTATAACACTGGGGTTTGGTCCAAAGATCCCATGTGTATAAAACATAATCCATTGATGCTGCCAACATAACCAGAACATATGTTGGCATGCATCACCCAACTGGTTCTAAACTCTGCCCATGGCATTCAGTATTCTTAAGATTGGTGGTTCGCCAGTTCATTCCTCTGAAACAGAGTTTAAGCACCTGTTGGCAGTCTTCCATCCAAGTACTAACCAGGGATCACCTGCTTGCTTTCAAGATAGACTTTGACATATTCTTTATACTTATGTGGGGGGGGAGAGCCAAATTCAGGTAGTTAAAATATTAATTTATTCACACTGAAAAATTGTTTCATACTCTTCATCTTATAAAATTAAATCTGACTTGGGTGCATATTTTACATTTTCCCCAACATTCACTTTACATCCCCCCCCCCCACAACATCAAAATTTCTGGCAACACTGAACTCATGCTTGCATTACCCCTTGCCCCCCCGGTAACAATGTGTTTAACTTCTATGAGAATCTCAGTTAAAATCCCTAAACATATTTCATTTAGGATGCTGAAAACACCTAAAGGCAGACACAAAAATGCACTACAGTTGTCCTCCATATCGCTAGGGTTAGGGGAACAACCCCTGTTATATGGGAAAACCGCAAATACAAAAACACTGTTTTTACCTGAGAGGACCCCTCTCTAAGAATCTCTAGGTCCTCCAGTGCAACTCTGTGGTCGATGTCCAACATACACTGACCATAGAATGGCACTGGAGTAGCTACAAATGGTCTTTCAGTTCAACTTAGTTAAAGTTGACCACAGAGTTGTACTGGAGGACCTAGACAGTCCTAGAGGGAACATATTAAGAATCTGTGAATAATCAAATCTGCAATATCAAAGCCGCAGATATGGAGGGATGACTGTACTTTGTATTTCCGCCCAGCAGATGGCACTGTCATCCCCACAAAGAAAACAGAACTGAATGCCAGTGGCTTACTGAAGTAATCTGTGAACTTACTTTAAAACAGCAGCAAACTAGACCTAACAGGTGTTTATATTAAGTAGTCGATTATGTAGCATTTGATAATGCAGTGCTAGAAAAGCATAGACCGGTACTCATGTGTCAAACATTAATAGAAGTATAGCCTGAGTGGTTTGACATTTTTAGCTGCTTAGCACTGAGGCATCCAGGACCAAGCACTAAAGTGACCAAGCACTAGTCACCTTCCTATTAGCTAAAACATGCACAAGTGATCCATGTTATATGCCAGCAGGCTTTTTTTATTGGTGTCATTCAGTAGGGTCTTGACATTTGAGCACATCAGTGGTATATTACTCCCTTGCTGAACTGTGTGTAAATACATGAAAGGACGAGCATTATAAATTAGTAATATATTGAAATGACACAGAGTTGACTCTTTCATTGTGTGTAGGTCACAGACCCATCAAGATGCTCACATGATTTTGACTGATAAATCACAGGAGCCACAGTATACCATAGCACAGAAACATGACAATTATATGAGATGTCACATGTTCCTGTGACTTCAAATGTCACTAGTCTCTGCTATCCACACAGCTGACAGGAATGACAGTTGTTTTTGTTGTTGTTGTTGTTGTCTGACCATATTCTTCTGAGACAAATGAGAGATTGGGACGGCATATGGTCAGTCTATGTTGTTGTGTACTTTCAGGTCATTCTGACTTTATAGTGATCCAAGGCAAACCATCATGGGATTTTCTTGGCAAGTTTCTCAGATAGAGTTTGCCTTTGTCTTCCTCTGAAGCTGTGACTTGTCCAAGGCCACCCAATCAGTTTTCATGCTGAGCAGGGCTCAGGTTAGACTAATAACTGTTGAGCATTGTGACAGACAATGGTGGAGAGGACCTATTAAGGAGTGAGACATCTTTTTTTCCCCTTTCAAATAAGGTATTACCTCAGGTAGCCTGGAGGAGTCCACATGCGGCAGTGGAATGGGGATAAAGCCAGCTGGTGGGGGGGGGTGGGGAAGAATCCATCCTTCACCATTTCCTCCTATGTTTCATTCTGTCTGTCACTGTTCTCTCTGTGTGCCCTTTCCTTTCCTCCAGCAGGCTACTGGGGAAGGAACTGTCATGGAATCACAGGTTGGAGGATCCAGACCAAGTTTGGAAGTGAAAAACAGCTGTGTGTCTAGGAGATTCTGGGGAGGTTTCGTCCAAAAAGGTGCATTCCCCAGCTTTCTTCTCTCTCTCTACTGTACAAATACACTGAGGAACCCTGGCCATATATACTGTGATGTCAGTTATATGTTTGTACCATCACAATACTTTTGTGAAAAATCACAGAGTTCGTGGAATACAGTTCAGGTTCGGCTGGCAATCTCTAGTGATCTGAAGTGGCTCTGTCTCCCAGGGTTTAACAGTAAGCAGCAACAAGCTTTTTTAGATCCATCACCCTAAATTATACGCTGAATTTATATTTTATAAATTATAAGCATTATAAATGATAATGCTTTATTTTGCAGATTCAGCCTGATTTGATTTTTACACTGTTTAGACTGAATGTCTGGTGACTACACAACACAAAAAAGATCTTTGGGGTTGTAGTGATAGACCAGTTTTAAAAAGTAGTTTCACTGGTTGTCGGGAGAGGAGATTACAGCTGAATACAGAAATCCTTGAATTTAGAGTTATGTTCAATTCTTGAACTAATTTGAATGAAATATTAATTTGTGTTATGTATTGCATAAAACTGACCTCTAAATATTCTGTTCTTAACAGCCCTGCTCAGTATTGCAAAGTCTGGGCCACAGCTACTTTATGGAGTTGATTCACCTCCTGTATATAATTTTGCCTCTTTTCACGTGTCAGCTTTTCTAGCAATAGGTCTCTTCTAAGGAATCATCACATCCAAGTATGCCCAAAATACAACAGCATCAATTAATCAATTTGGCTTCTAGTGAGAGTATAGCCAATTTCTACTCTCCAAACCCATTTGTCTTTTTAATAGACCATGATATCTGTATAACACTCCACTCCACTACACTGCATTTCAAATGAGTTTATTTTTTCTTTTTTCTATCCCTTTCTATGAAATATAGCTTTCACACATATACAGAAATCAGAAATACTAACAGTATGGATGTTTTTCATTGTTCAGCAGATATCTTTACACCTGATGATTTCATTGCTGCCCTTCCAAGTCTGAAATATCTTCTGGTTCTTGACTGGACTTCATCTTGATTGGTGACTGAGTAAAAGTATGGGGAAAGTAGTTTCCTCATCAACTTTAAGTTATGTACGTCTCCTATGGTCCTATTTTTGTCTTCTTAATATTTAGCTTATTCCTGCTTCTCGCACATTCGTCATTTCACCAGTCTTTCCAAGTCTTTGATATTTTCTGCTAGTAATATGGACTCATCTGCATAGCGTAAATGGGTGATGTTCCTCCCTTCTCCCAGTGATTTTCACACCCTCCTTCCTCTGAGACTAATCCCATTTTCTGTATCATATATTTTGCTTTTAAATAACAGACAGGTAATAAGATGCAGTCTTGTCTGACAATTCTGTTTTTTCTTCTCCATATGTAGGACTTGACAACAGCTTCTTGTCCAAGTTACAACATCAAACAAATAACTGTTGTGGCACTTCTATTTCTTTTAGAGCAATCCATTGTTTTTCATGGTCATGCATGACCTAACTGTAATTCATTTACAGTATATTTATATTTATTATATTGTATTTAAATACTTATAGTGTACCACAAGGTCTCAGGAAAATACAGATTTTTTTAAAGCAATTTAAAACAATTTTTATAAATGCATGGTTTGAATGCAGAGCTATTTACATACAAAGTCTGCCAAGAACAATGATAGAAGTGGCAAACTTTGCACTCAATATCGAGGCTTGTATAAAATGTTTCATGTCTAATGGCACTAGTTTAAAAAAGAGTGGGGAATTGCAAACTTTCTTACATCTCTACAAGTTGAGTAGCAGTCTCTTTAAAGGCAAATAAATAATATAAAAATGGGTCCATTATTTTTTTTCTCTAGTGAAGGGAGTCTTCCCTTGTTTTGTGATTTCCAGTTCTTTCCCTGCCTCTTTGGCACATATGCTCTCAGCCTAAGGTCTCCCATGTACACAGAGAGGTAATAAAAGTGACAAGCTTGTCAGGGAAAGACGAGGCCCTTCACATAGAGCTGAAACATGTCTAAAGGATTTTCAAGTCTGGTGCAAGGTGGGTGGAAAGTTCGCCAGTTTCATCATTATTCTTCATAGCCTTTACCCAGAGACAAATAACATAGGTACAATTAACTTTCTAGAAGTGGATGCTTCAGCTTCTTTTGTGCACACAAGTGGGAAAAGATAAACAGACTTTCTCCCCACCCTCCATGTTGTTTGTTAACCCCACAAATATACAGATATTCCAGTGATAAAGACATCAAAAATGAAAAGCATTGGGGAGGGGGAATAATTTCTGCGTTGCAACTACTACTCATTGGTAACAAAACACTATATATTTAAAAAATACATTAAAGGGTTACTATCATGCACTATATCTATCTGACAATCTGAGGAAGATACAATCAGAAACACTTGTAGACAAAATATAATGCAAATAAATCACATAAGTAACATAAACAATATAAATAACAAATGCAGCATACAAATAAAACATTCAGGCAAATCAATACTATCCATCCCCTAAAGGTAAACAGCCACGCTTTAATTGGCACCATAATGAAGCTGATGCCCATGCCAGTTAGTCAGGCCTCCCAAGAAGGACAGTCTCAAGAAGGTGCTACAGTCAAGAAGACAATCCCTTGGATATGCCAGAACTTGACAAAATAATCTCTTGACTTAAATTCCCAGACTCCTCCAGCCAGCATGACCTTTGATTCTGGGAAATGAAGTCCAAAACATGATCAAGTGCTTTGGTGTACTGCTCTCAACTGTGGGACTCAGAGGAAGACATTCTCAGAAAATCTTCATGGTCTGGCAAACTATATCAGGAGAGGCTCATCAGCTATTCAGATTCTCATACACCATTTAGAATGGAACATCACTGATAAGAGAGAAGCATCTGGCTGTGTCCCATAGCTGGACACACAATACAGGGAATCCCCTCCAGTGGTTCCGAAGTATGATGTTATTGATGTGCATTGACTAAAGGGACAAAGCCAGATACTCTTCAACAGTTGCTGCTCCCCATCACCACTAAACTGCAATGTTGTGTGGGATGTGTAGGCAACAGTGAGGTTCAAGGAATAACTGAGAAAAGGGGTGTCTGAATTTCCCTCCACTCAACACTTAAAAAGACACATCCACTGCTGCTGCACTGACATGTGTCAATTGTAGGTTGCCAGCCTAATCCCAAAAGGATTGTACAAATGAGCATTTTCAGCTAATTTTAGCAACTGACCAAATGTTCTACATGGGGGGTAATATGGGGGATTCATGCTCCTGTGAGGCAGAGGCTAGGCTGGATGGCAGCAGTTCTGCTTGTAGAGTCTCCCATGTCAAACAGGCATTTGCTGAGAAGCCAGACTAGAATGGTGCCAAACAGCTACTTGGCAACGCAGTAGTGGGAATGATACTGGGGGGGGTGGGGGGGGGGGGGGGGTGGGGGGGGGGAGGGGGGGGACTGGGGGACTGGGGGGGGGCTGGGGGGGACTGGGGGGGGTGGGGGTGGGGGGGAGGGGAGGGGGGGGGAGGGGTTGGGTGTGGGGGGGGGTGGACTGTTGGGGGGTGGGCTGGGGTGGTGGGGGGGTTAGGTGTGGGGGGGAAGGGGTGGGGGGGGGGTAGGGGGTGGGGGGGGGTGGGGGGGGGGGTGGGGGTTGCGGTTGGTGGTTGGGTATGGGGGGGGTTTGGGGGGGGGGCGGTGGGGTTGTGGTTGGCCTGTGTTGGGTGGTGTGGGTGGGGGCTGTTGAGGGGGGGGGTTGGGGGGGGGCTTTGTTTGTTTATTTGTTGTTGGGGTTGAAGGTTTTTGGTGGGTTGTTGTTTGGGGTTTTGTTTATTTTTGATTGGGTTTTTTTGTTTTTTTTTTTTTTTGGGTTTTTGCTGGTTGTCTTTTGTGTTTGGTGGTGCCTTGTGGTGTTGGTTTTTTGTTGTTTTTTTTTTTTTTGTGGGTGTTTTTTGTTGTTTTTTTGTCTTTGGCTTGTTTGTTTGTTTATTAGGGGTTGTTTGGGTTTTATTTCTTTTTTATGGTTTTTTATTTTTTTATGCTTTTACTTTACGTGGGTTTGATTGTTGTTTTCCTTTTTTTTTTGATTTTTTTTTTTTGTTTGTTTTATATATGTGTTTGTGTTTTTTTTGTTGTCTTTTTTTTGTCTTCCTTGTTGATTGTTTTTGTTTTTACTTTCTTCCTTTTGTCTTCCTCTTCTGCTAGTTTTTATCTTTGTTTTTTTTTTTTCAGTTTCTT
>NC_056523.1:97812389-97886003 GCF_019175285.1 Sceloporus undulatus
ATGGCAGTGATGCCATAGCTAATTTTGAAAGAACATATCATACTAGGAACAGATTTGGAATGATTGCTGTCAAGGAAGAAAATGTAAAAGCAGGTTTACAGCTGAATATTAAGAAAACAAAAATAATAACTCAGATGATTTATATACAGTAACATTAAAGTAGATGACGAAGACACTGAATCAGTTCAAGATTTTCTGTTCCTTGACTCAGTGGTTAATCAGAATGGTGACTGCAGTCAAGAAATCAGAAGAAGACTGGGCTTGGAAGGTCAGGCATGAAAGAATTCGACAAGATCCTGAAGTGTCAGGATCCATCACTGAATCCTAAAGTTAAGATTGTCCATGCCATTGCAATTCCCATTTCTATGTTTGGTTGTGAAAGCTGGACAGTGAAGAAAACTGACAAGAAGAAAATCAACTCATTTGAAATGAGTGCTGGAGATTATACAGATACCATGGACTGCTAAAAAGATCACCAAATGGGTCCTAGAGCAAATCGGGCACAATTTGTTGTGCAACATTGCTGGCAAAATGTTGTGCAACATAGCTGTTTTCTATGTAAAAAAAAAAAAAAAGCAGCAATGTTTCACATTTTTGTTGTGCAACATTGCTGATTTTTGTGCAACATTTTTGTTGTGCAACACTGATGCTTTCTACAGCAATGTGGCACAACAAAAATGCTGCACAAAAACAGCAGTGTTACATGACAAAATCAAGCAGCTACTTGTTGCACAACACTTCTGCTTTTGTGAAACATTTTTGTAGTGAAACAATTTTGTTATGCAGCATTACTGTTTCTGGTCAGCCCTCCATATCCACGGAGTTTGCATCCATGGATTCAGCCATCCACAGCTTGAAAATATTCCAAAAAATAAAATAAAAATCCCCAAAAGCAAATCTTGATTTTGCCATTTTATAAAAGGGACACTATTTTATGACACCATTGTATATAATGGGACTTGAACATCCACAGATTTTGATATCCATGGGGGTGTCCTGGAACCAAACCCCAGCAGATACCAAGGGGCCACTGTGTTATGTTAAAAAAAATCTTGCACAACACACACATGACTTCAAGAAAGCAGTTCTTTCTGTATCAAAAGATATACAATTTTTCAGTGTAAGCTGTGCAGTTCTCAGGAGGAGATGCATATTTTCTGGAAAAGTTTTGTGAGGAACCTGCACTGCTTTCGTAGAAAAGCTGCACAGTTTTGCAACACTGCAACAGGGAGGGGTGTCTGAGTGTCTTATGCTACCTGACAAAGAACTGTTTCATTGTTCTTGACATCTGTCGAGACTTGGAGAAATTGCTAGTCAGTGGTAAATGCAGTGGATAGAAGTGTGGTTTGCTCCTTCTTTAGGGGACTTTCCTTTACACTGATCTCTTTTCAGTTCTTTCCCAGATCAGATACACAGGTGATGTGATACCTCACGAATCACTCTGAATACGTTGCTTCTAGGATGATTATGATGATTTTAGCCCAATGAACCAAACATTTAGTCCAGTTAGTACAGTAGTTTGTGAGTCCTTTCACACTACAAAACATAGCTCTGTGATTCTACTTTAACTGCCATGGTTCCATCTTATGGGATCCTGGGGTTTACAGTTTATAGAGGAGTATTGAGAATGCTCAGCCAGAAAGCACTAGTGCCTCACTGAACTACAAATCCCAAGCTTCCATAGGATGCAGCCATCGCAGTTAAAATGGAATCATAATGCTATTAATATGTAACTTGAAAGGATCCTGCATTGATTTCCAGTGTGGGGGATTTATCATATTACTTCAAATAGAAAGTGTCGACACCATACATAACTATATAAGACTGGATTTATACTTAGTCATATGTAGAGGAGACTTCCTGAAATCAATGAGATGCCAATTCTTGACGTAAGCACACCTTGATCCAACCCATGGAGTTTAGCTTTGGGGAAGACAATTTAGGTTAGATTAAATTCTAGAAAGACAGGTCCCTGAAAACAGGGCACTCCAAAAAAAAAAGTACAGATAGGAAAAAAATGTGTTGTTTTGCAGATGAGAATACAGCTTATTAACTATGACTGTACAGATGGAAAAAAGCAAATAAACAAAAAGTTATAAAGGTTAGAAATCCTCCTTCCTGGTTTTACTTGCATGGAAGAGATGAGATTTAATACAAATTAGGTGCACATGAAATGTGAGTAGATAATGGAGAGAAAGCCTGAAGCTTTGCCAGCAGTGATGCCCTTTAAAGCATCTCCCCCCACTCCCTTTCTCCCTCTGCCCCCCTTCAGATGCAAAGCAAGTGGACATATGGCTCATCTCCATCTTGAGGGGGCGGCTCCTTTCCTTGCAAAGTTTCGGATTGTATGACAAATCACGTCCTAGGGAGAGAGACTCTCGCACCAAGCCGAGGGGGTAAGGCGTGTGCCTCATTACCCCCAGACAACAGCTTCATTAGACTGGAAGGGGGGCTTGCAGCCCCACCCGCACAGCCCCACTGACCTCTCCTTCTCAATTTCCCTATTGTTTGTGCATTGCTGGTTATTGCTCTCCAAACCATATGGTTCAGTTGAATTTTAAAAAAAAGTATAGAGCAAAAGATCCATGCTGTCTGAATTGGGAATTTTCCAGATTTTACTAGCAAGATGGGTAGGAAAACTCTTTTCCAAATACATAGCTCTGGGCATCCTTTAACTCTGAAGGATGGGAGGTGGGTTTCCTTTTCTTTAGGAACATCTCTCCTGCAAGGAGAGGCACGGGAGGATGAACCTCATGCAGTTTCAGTGAAGTAATAATTATTACAAATATAATATATAATAATATAATATTATAATTATAAAAAATATTAATCCTACTCACCTGTGTCCACACATCCTTCCATGGATTCAGCTGAATAAATGCTTTAATTTAGCCTGATCATGACTGTTACCTTTTATAAATTTTGGTTTGATAATGAGACTGAATGAATGAAATGTGTATTCTATGCAAGGTTCCACTTGGGTAAATCTGAATATAATGTGATTTTGATAGAACCTTATTTGTATACCAAAACTGAGACTCAATGCAACTCAAATACCATTCTGTTGATACCTTTAAGTTACTACGTGTAGAATACCTGGGTTTAGCTTACAGTTGTAAACAGCTTAGACACTGCTAGTCTGGTATGAAGTGGTATATAAATGAAGCTGTTTGTTTAAGAGTTTGAATGTTTCCATAGACTTTGCCTGGAAAGTGATTGCAATTTCTGCAAAAAATAAATAAAATAAAAACACATTGTGGGTTCCAGTTGTAGTGCTTGTCACCACACAGCTTATGCTTTTAAGCCAGTCATCAGTCCAGTGTTACAAATCACATCTGGATCATAACTGTTTCAGTTTCTGGGAAATAGGATTTTTCCATTTAGCATTCAGTTCTGAATACTAGAATTTCTATACATTTAGCATTCAAAAATGCTACTATTCTTGGAAATTAATGTATACACCAAGCCCAAATTAATACTGATTATATTAATGTATATACCAAGCTTATGTTAACATTATTCTGCCTATTTTTTCTTCCTTTTTTCCTTTATTTATAATGTTTTAAAAACATATCAATCTTAGTTAAAATCTGAAACCTTCAGTACCATCTTCAGCCATTAGGTGTCAGATTTTCCCTAACCAGCACAGACAAAATTGGAACGATCCCGTGATATTCATCTCTTCACAGAGACTCTAGGAAGTTCCAATGGTGCTTTCCTCTTCATGATCATACATACTTACAGTTCTTCAGAGAGGGAGGGAGGAAGTAGGAAAGGAAACATGCTGGTATGGAGAGAGCAGAGGGCTAAGTGCCAGGTAGACAGAGAGAAAGATTGGTGACAGGAGCAAAGGAAGAGGGAAACAAGTGTGTGTGTGTGTGTAGGGGAATGTTGGGGTTTCTAATCCTGGAGAAGCTGCCACCTCTGCAAATCATATATAAAAATGATCTTTTTAAAAAATTTTCCTAAATGTCTATTCTTGTCATTGCTTTGCCATATGTCTCCATAGTTTGATGGGAGTTTAATGTGCATCTTATTAGAAGCACTTGGTTGGAGCCACAGCTGTGCATTAGCAAAGCTCTTGAATTAATTGAGCTTAAATATCTTGGTTTGAAGAAGGATATGAAAACCAACAACACAAGATACCAAATTCCAGTGACCTCCCAAGTGGATTACTCATGCCTTTTGATTATCCATTCATTTCCCCCCAATGTATCTTTAGAAATCATTCTGTTTATGGAGAAATATCCCATCACTACAATTTCTAGGGAGAAAAACTACGCACAAATTGATACTAATTTGCTTGCTTATCTCATTCCTCAAACGCCACACTCTGGGCTAGCTGTGTTTGAAGAAAATCACACTGGGAATCAGCAGAAGACTGTCTACTGTCACAGATTTGTTGTAGTAAGTTTTTTTCCCAATGCAACATCTCATTAGTTTGGATTCAGATTTAGGCATGTATGACTATGTTGGTGAAATCATCTAATTGGTGGAGGTACCATTGGTGACTCTCCAGCTCCTACCTTGCAAAAGTTGTAGTTGTCACAGTGTTGGACTGGGACATAGGATCTATCTGCATAGGCCAAGTGAAATGGCCTCCCCTTGTCCAGTCAGTGGAGGGTCCAGAGGATTCCTGAGTCTGATGGGTACCATCAAGACTTGTCTCACTGGTTAACTGTGGCTCAGTCACTCTCCCCCAGCTTGGCTTACCCCACAGGCTTGTTCCAAAGATAAAGTGGAGAGAAGGAATGCTACATAAAATGCCTTAATGGAATTCAACAAGCAGGACATGAGCACAACAGGACCCAACTTGCATTGTATTCCATAACATCTAGTATTCCTTAGTGTACTGACTCTGATACTGGAGGCAATACATATTGTAGCAATCCTGAGTAATCATTTTTGATAGCTTACCCTTTATGAATTTGTTTAATCCTCTTTTAAGCCATCTCAGTTAACAGCCATCGGTACAGTCCATCTTGTGGTTGGAAGTTCATAGACCAAGTATCTGCTGTGTCAGTGTGTACTTCCTTTGATCTGTCCTGCATCTCTTTTAGCACTATTTTAATTCCCTGGTCATACAACAGCTAAAGTGCATTTCTGGCTACTATCCTACTTCTGATGTATTTAAACAATGTTTTGTTTTTTATCTTAATGCTAACAGTGATATGTTCTTCATGTGCTTAAATTTCTTTTCTGTAGGTTTGAATTCCTTCTCATTCTTCCTTTTTGATGGAGGGAGACAGCATTCAGGTTTTAAAGAGTGTTTTTCTAATAGCTTCTTGGAAACTACATGTTAACCATGGTGTGGACCTTTTGAGAGACCCTTCTCTGACAAACCACTTGGCTTTTACGCTGACCATATAGAAGGGGAAGCTTGCTCTATACCATCAGCATAGAAATCAAGCAAGCTGGAAGAAGAGAAGAATGGGATGCAGGTCAGTCTGAGACCATCAAACACCAGACAGCTGCACCTTCTTAACTAGACTTGAATTTTAATACAGTATTGGAACAGGAATGGTTGCTTCTTTAAGAATGCCCTACCTCCAAAATACTCAGGAAAATCCCAATCATACATAGCACAGCTTCCATTCTGGAAGTGGCATCACTAGGATTGGTGTCACCCGGTGAGGTAACTGATGGTGTCATCTATCCCCCCCCCCCCCCATTTACCTCCCTCCTCCCATTTCACACCATACAGAATGCTTAGTAATGCTTTTTTTGCACTAGTGTTACTCATAAATCATAATACCCATGTACCATTGAATCTAATGCTAATAGTTGTGACATAAACAACTAGCAACATTAAAATTATACCTTCAAATCACAATATCATACACACAACCTAAATGTATTTACATATACATAATGAAGATTTGGTTAAACTGTGATGTTTTAAAAGAAATCTTTAAAACAATAATTTAAAAAACAATCAAAAATTTGAAATTTGAAATGTTAATTTTAAAAAAATTCTGGAGCCTCTCCTTTCTCCTCCCACTGAGTTTGATCCCACTCCTATAATCTCTTAAAGCATTTTAAAGGGAAGCAGATGAATACCATAACTCATTTCTGCCAAAAAGTAGGTGTTTGAGGAGCAGTGGTGTCACCCCCCCCCCTTTTAAGGTGCCATCTGGTGTGGTCTGCACCCCACTAGTGATGCCACTGCATTCTGGGGATGCCTTCCTAGAAATAGGACAACAGCTAGGGGAGGAAGGATGTTTGATACCCAACCATGAAATAATGAGACCAGACACATAAATTGGATGAATAAAGGGCCATTTATTTGACCTATAATCTATTTAAAGCTAAGCACCTGAACCTTAACTTCAAACTCTGAGCAAACTGATTAAAGTGAAAGCCTGGTGCGGGTCCAGCAGAAGCCATGTGTCACTCCTAGACCTCCTCTTCAGCCTTCCCTTTGGGCACAGACACCGAACCCTGAGGTAAATCCCATGATTCAAATTGCATCCTCAACCAGTCCTAGGACGGTAAACATAAGGCACTCTCTCCCAAACTCCCTCGAATGTGTAAGGTTGAGCAAAACCTCCATGTCTACCCCAAAGGCAGGTTCTTTCCCAACTCCACATCTCTTGACGTGTCTAAGCTGTTCAAGAGCCTAACCTTTCACCACAAAGGGATCATGGAATCATAGAATCGTAGAGTTGGAAGAGACCACAAGGGCCATCCAGTCCAAACCCTTGTCATGCAGGAAATCCCAATCAAAGCATCCCTGACAGATGGCCATCCAGCCTATGTTTAAAGACCTCCAAGGAAGGAGACTCTATCACACTCCGAGGGAGTGCGTTCCACTGTCGAACAGCCCTTACTGTCAGGACGTTCCTCCTAATGTTCAGGTGGAATCTCTTTTCCTGTAGCTTGCATCCATTGTTCCGGGTCCTGTTCTCTGGAGCAGCAGAAAACAAGCTTGATCCCTCCTCAATATGACATCCCTTCAAATATTTAAACAGGGCTATCATATCACCTCTTAACCTTCTCTTCTCCAGGCTAAACATTCCCAGCTTCCGAAGTCATTCCTCATAGGACATGGTCTCCAGACCCTTCACCATTTTAGTCACCCTCCTTTGGACATGCTCCAGATTCTCAATGTCCTTTTTGAATTGTGGTGCCCAGAACTGGACATAATATTCCAGGTGGGGCCTGTCCAAAGCAGAATACAGTGGCACTATTACTTCTCTTGATCTAGACACTATACTTTTATTGATGCAGCCTAAAATTGCATTGGCCTTTTTAACTGCCGCATCACACTGTTGACTCGTGTTCAACGTGTGGTCTACTTGGACTTCTAGATCCCTTTCACAATGGTGCGTACTAAACAGTTCTTTAAACCCATGTAGGCCTGTGATACCTGTTTAACAGCCACCCAAAGCCAATTACCAGTCCTAGCACCCAGTATGGGGTAGGCAAAAAACCCTGGGAAAAGGGGAAAAAATTCCTACCCAGCCCCAAAGTGACCAACAAAGTTCATACTGCATTTAGGGTGCAAGGGTGGGCTGCTTCATGAAAAAAAGGCAGGATGGGGGGTGTACTGTCTTTTTATACTGACTTGGCCTCCCATCATGTGCCTCAGCTTGGTCTATTGGACCTTGCTTATATTGAAAATTCTGGTCTCTTCATGGATGGTATCAAAGCCCCACCCTCCCTCAATGGTGTGGCCTATCGTCCTGGTGTGAATTAAGGCAGTAGTGGGAAACTTCACAAAGTTGGAAACTACATTGTCTGTTTGAAAATCTCAAGGGGCTGTACTCTCCTTAGGTATTGCTGAAATGTGGTGGTAATACTCTATGGTGCAGGCAGGTGACAGATAATCCTCCTGTAGCATGGAGCCACCAGGAGGGGAGACCATTCTCAACCAAGCTTGTAGCTCTTCAGTTCTGCTCATTACTGCTGTGCCCTCAGTTTTCTAGTTCCCTGGATTTTACTGCTCCCCCTTCAGTCCTGCTGCCATCTCCTCTAGCCACAGCTCCTACCACCATTACAGTGACTCACGCTGCTGTCACACTGTAGAATTAATGCAGTTTGATGCAACTTTAACTGCCATGGCTCCATCCTTGAAATCTTGGGATCTGTAGTTTCTTGTGGCACCATAGCTGACAGAGAAGGCTAAATCTCTCACAAAACTACAAATCCCAGAATTCTATAGTATTGAGCCAAGGCAGTTAAAGCAGCATTAAACTGCATTAATTCTGCAGTGCAGATGCAGCCCCATTCTGCTTCACTACATCAGCAACAACAAATCTGGGTTTATAGAAGAGGTAATCCTACAGAACTTGGAAATGTTACTTTTTGGACAACATTTCCTAGCATCTCCCAACCAGCAAGCCTAATGTCCGTGGAGATGTAGCGCAACATTTCCAAACTCTGAGCTCAAAAGCATCAGATTGGAGAAAGCTGCACAAATGAGGTGAACTAATAATTGGGGGAAAAGTAGTGATAGCAAAGAAACTTATTTCTCTTTTAAGGAACCTCTGTTTGTATCACACGTTCTACAGGCTGTCAAAAAGAGGGCAATGGAACATCAGATCCCTATAAGCTAATGCCTGGACAGCTATAAAGGAATGGGCCAGCCCAGCTGTTGTAAAAGCACAAGCTTTGCCCCCACCATCCACTGCTGTCTGCACACTTTACCCTCCCCCCATGCCTGCCTATGTCCTATGAAGATGAAGGAGAGCCCTCCCAGGATTGTGAGCTGCAAGCAAACACAATTGAAGCACTGAAGGAAAGCATTCATTATGATTCCAAGCAATAGGCCTATTTGGCCTCCCTCCTTCTTCCCCCTTCTTTAAAAACAAGAGGAGGAGAAGGGGAAAAAATAAGAAAATCTCTTGTGGCTGCAGCACTTACACAATGCCAAAGGAAAGGATTATGCCAGGGATTAACATTTTAAACTCTCCTACCAGAGTTTCTGACTCAAAGATCTGTGGGACAGTAATCGTATTACTGTCTTCTTGGGATAATTGTTTTTCCAGATTCAAACTCAAATTTTATAGCCAATAGGGGGAAAGTTAGGTTGCTTTTTCTGAACTGCAGAATATTGATTTATTTTTAATCAGTACAACTTTTCCCTTCAGCCTTTCTTCTCTTTGGTCTCTTTTCAGGTCTCCTGCCTCCACCTAATTCCTAGCAATTTATCCCATATTAAAACTTCTTTAACGAAGAATGAACAAGAAACCAGCACCTGCTATGCAAATGACAGCAAATCCATCCCTACTTCTGGGAAGGGGAGAGGGAGAGAAGGGAGGAAAAGGAGAAGCAAGGAAAAAATTGGCATTCATCCCACTGGAAGGTAGAGCCAGTAGGCTGTTTTCATATGTAAACAGCTTCAGAGCCCTGACAGATTGATAAATTCTACTCAAGAAAATTCTGAAATTAACAAGAAAAAAAAGCTCTGTACTTGAAGCAAAAAGGAAACATCCCGCCCTACCTTGACATGACCTTAAATACTGGACAGGGATAGTGGCTTTATTTGAGATGTTTTTGCTTTTCTTCCAGATTCTCAACTTAAATTTTACGTGAAATGCTATCTTCTCAGTAGCCATCTGGTTAAATGGTAGCAATTTTTTTCCATCCTAGGAAATAGTATCCCCATTGACTGCATTTTGAAACATGGCAAAGGCCTCCTTTAGGCAGGCATTTGTTTTATGAGTTTCATTTACTGTTCCATGTGCAGTATCTCTCTTTTTTATGGTGTGGTTACTATTTGGGAATGCTATTCTGTTCTGCTATTAGTTTTAATTGCTGCTGGATGTTACGAATGATATGTAAGCAGTAGAAAGTGGAATGAATGAATATTCAATTAATAAAATAAATATGTTCTTTGAAAGTAGGCAATTTCAAAATTACAAATTTTCTACCTATTATTTTTACTCATTCTTGCCATTTGGCAAACTAATTTCAGTACATACCATGCTTCCCTTTATGTCCTTGTATTTTTGCTTTTCTTTCTGAAATCCATTTCTGCACTTTATTTCATAATAATTTCCCTCTTTCCTGTCTCCTGTAATAATTCCATTGCTTCCTCTGTGTTTTTTTAAATATTACCCATCTCTACTTTCTACAGAATTATTCATACACAGAGACAGGGAAAACACAAATGGGAATGAATATTTACTTTTGGTTTCTCCTCAATTTCTACAAGTGTTCTGATTGCAGTGGCAGAAAATGTAAGGATATAAACAAAGCAGAGGAAGACAATGACAAATCACCTCTGAGTTTTCCTATGAAATTCATGGAGTTGCCAAAAGTCAACAAGCAATTTGAAGGCATATACATACACAAACTGACTGAGTTTCTGATACTGATACACACATATATACATAAACAAAGTATCAGTAAATGTCTATTACGTTTAGCTCCTCTTCTCATTCACCACCCCCCATTCACCTCCCTTTTTTTGGATAACATGGATTAGTTCTGTTGAAACTTTTAAAAAGAACAGTTCATTTTTCCCCTCACGTGGCTTACTATTAAACTGCAATCCTATCTCGTGCAGGTCTAATCCTATCAGGAGATCTTCTTGGCAAGTCTCTTTCATCCCAGGCAGAAATGCCAGACACAGGGACCTCTCCAGTGCAAGATCCATCAATTCTTTCTCCACACACGACTGTGCTATTGTGTGTGTTTTTTTAAATGGTATTCTGACACTTTATAGGGGGTAATAAGGTTAAGTTGCACCTATTGCCAATGCAACATCACCATCAACATTAGAATCTCTTTGTAAATGGCCCCTGGCCTTCCATCAAACTAGGAGTAGGGAGGCTTTTTACACTGTCCTGCCTTGGGATCATTTATTTTCCACCGCTGAGAGCTTGACTGACACTTAAACTGTTACTCTGGCACAGATATTGTTTGGGTTGAAAATGTATTGTTTAGGCTGCTCATAAAAGAAATAAGTTAAATGCCCTGCTCACGCACCCACCCCCACTTCTCTCTTCTAACACACCCTTTGTTAACCATAAAATCCACGGCACAGGAATATTGTTAAAGGAGACAAAACAGAGCCACTGGTTATCAGTTGGTGCGGAGTCCGTGCTCTTCTGTGTCTTAAGAATAAAACACCAAGAAAGTGGGACTTTTCATACTCTGCCATTAAGTCCATTAAGACCAGGAGCACCCGTAAGTGATGGATGTTATATTCCTACATTGCCCACCCCCATCAATAGTCTGGGAAAATTGGAAAGGGGGAAAAATGTCAGAAAGTGATGGTAAAAACTTAAGATGCGACAGAAGTCCCGTTCTTTGCTCATGCTGTGAGTGTTTGAATAAGAAGAAGAATGCCCCGGCACTGTAACACGCTAAAAGAATGAAGAAGACAAAAGGATTTCAAGAAAAAGGTTTGGATAGAATGAAACTGAAAGGAAGCAAAAGAGGAGAAAAACCCCATTTACAATGGAACAATGCGTGTACTAATCGCTTTGATATATTATACAAGCCCAAAGACCCAAAACATTGTGTAATTATTTATAAATGACTTCTCCACTCCTGTGTATAATACTAGAGAAAGAATAAAACTGCAGGCTACTCTCTAAACTATTTCTAAATAGACCTGCCTCAAAAGGATGCAGGAGGGTTTGAAACAAAATAATTAATGGTTGATTTTATGGTTGTCTCATTAAAACATTTTAATTGCTGCAAGCAAAATACATTGTGTTCATAGACAACAGTCATTCAGTTTTGTTCTAAAAATGGGCATAAAATAAAATGAAGGAAACAACAGAGGTCTCGTATCAGTTTCCTCACTTCCTAATGCTTGTGAATGAAAAGTGCAAGTGATGAAATTAGGATGTTCATGTAAATCTGATGGGCACACAAAATCTTGATGAACTACTTACCTGTTTGCTTATATGTACCACTCCAGTATGAAATGTGAATAGGTCAGAAAAGAAAAGAAAATGTTAAGATTTTCTCATCCAAACTTTCAGAAACTTCA
This sequence comes from Sceloporus undulatus, assembly GCF_019175285.1. Lineage (NCBI taxonomy): Eukaryota > Metazoa > Chordata > Lepidosauria > Squamata > Phrynosomatidae > Sceloporus > Sceloporus undulatus. The sequence goes on from NC_056523.1 coordinate 97,824,340, forward strand.
CTGAAGTTCTTTCAGAGATATTATCTAAAGGGAAAAGTTCCTTTCTTAAAAATGAAATTTGAACTGAGGTTTGCATTACATAGATTGAAAATGAAACAAGAATGTACTTATTCAAATGTGGAAAATGAAAATGCAGGCCTTGTTCAAACATTAGCATATCAATAAAGGCAGCACTCCTGTGATCCCTGTCCACAACCTTCAGTAAGGTACAGTTGAGCATTGGATTTGGGTGTCTTTATTCTACTATAGCTTTGGGATTTTTGATGGTGGAACAGGGTTTCCTTTGATGATATTAAAACTAGAGTTAAACATGGCAGAAAGTGGGTACTTTATCTGCAGACATGGTTCCATAGGTTTTGTTTTCTATGGAAAAAAGTTGCAGAAGAGAAGTTGCAGAAGAGAAAGAGAAGTAGGAAGGAAAGAGAGTAGACTTGAATGGCTGATTGATCAACTTCTAATCCATTTTATCAGTTGGTCTCCAATCACTACTTTAGATCAGGGACTGTGACGTGGATATTATTTCTTCCACCTAGCTGTGCTCAGGTTGTTCAGTCATTCAGTGCAAATGTTTCTCTGTTGGGGCTTTGGGCACATGTTGCTTTTTTCTTTCAATGCAAATTTCTTTCCTTGTAATCTTCTAATATTTCAGAAAATTCTCCTCAAATCTATCAATGCATCTATCATGCTTCAGCACTGGGGGGCATTAGATCAAACTCCAGAAACAGCCATCATCAAGGTGGTGCCCTCCAGATATTTCAGGCTAAAGTCCTTGGAATTCCTGGAGAATTCATTAGAATTCTGTGTGTAGGATTTCCACATGCATAAATCACATTCTGTGCATATGTCAGGAGTGGAGTGGTGGGACTGCCAGGGAAAGCAAAGCAAGATACAGTCGGACCTTCTTATACACTGATTTTTTTATACATGGATTCAAGCATCCACAGTTTGAAAATGTTCAAAAAAGTATAAATTTCAAATATCAACCCTTGATTTTCCATTTTTTTTATAAGGGACACCATTTTGCTATATCATTATATTTAATGGGACTTGAGCATACATGGATTTTGTTATACACGGGGGATCTTGGAACCAAATCCCAGCGTATAACAAGGGTCCACTGTACACAGTGACAATCAGAAAATGAATACTAATAAAAATATGACGATGAATGAACCAGAGTGAGAGGAATAATATGTATATGAGAGAGAACTGAATTAAATTTCTTTGTACTAAATTAGAGGATATGTTGGTGAATTATCTACTTAAATTCTACACAGTGAATACTACTAGCACCACTGGGATTAAGTAAGTAAAGCAGCAAAGATAATGGTATCATTAATAAAAGGACAAACAAGAAGAAATAGGATTAGAATAGGATCCTGATTCTATAGGATCAGTTAAGGTATGTAAGGACAAAAATAGTTGTTACTAACAGTGCTAAGAAACAGGGCTCAACAACACAAGAGCCAAGAAATCAAAGGGAATTATTAATATAGCTTTAAAGTGGATGATGAAGACATTGCTTATCATATCTTGTGCCAGTTATTAATGAAGATGGATACTTATCAAGAAATCAGAAGAATACTACGACTGGGAAGAGCATCTGACAGGATGACTTTCTTTGAGCACCACATTCAAATGAGTCCAAAGGCTTTCATGGCTGGCATCCATAGTTTTTTGTGGGTTTTTTGGGCTATGTGGCCATGTTCTAGAAGAGTTTATTCCTGACGTTTCACCAGCATCTGTGGCTGGCATCTTCAGAGAAAGCCAGCCACAGATGCTGGTGAAATGTCAGGAAGAAACTCTTCTAGAACATGGCCACATAGCCCGAAAACCCCACAAAAAACTATTTCAAATGAGTTTACTGTTTAATCAATTCATTTGAATGTGGTGCTTGAAGAGGTTCTACAGGGACCATGGACCAGAAAAAAGACAAATAAATCGATCTGAGAGCAACTCAATTCTTAGATCTCACTAGAAGCCAAAATGACTTATCTGAGGCTGTTGTACTTCGGGCATATGATATGAGATAATTCATTCGAAGAGATGATATTGCTCAATAAAGTGTAAGACAATAGGAAAAGTAGAAGTTCACAATACTGAGGGATTGATTCAATAAAGAAAGCTATATCCCTGAATTTGCAAGAGCTGAATGGGATTCTTTGGAGTTCTCTAAGTCGTATGTTTGCCAGAGGACAGGATCAACATTCAAAATGATCTGAATAGACTAGAAAGCTGGGCCAAAGCTAACAAAATGAAATTCAACACAGAGAAATGTAAGGTACTGCACTTAAGGCAGAAAAATGAAATGCACAGATATAGGATGGGGGACACCTGGCTGAATGAAACTACATGTGAAAGGGATCTGGGAGTCCAAGTAGACCACAAGTTGAACATGAGTCAACAATGCGATGCGGCAGCTAAAAAGGCCAATGAGATTTTAGGCTGCATCAATAAAAGTATAGTGTCTAGATCAAGAGAAGTAATAGTGCCACTGTATTCTGCTCTGGTCAGTCCCCACCTGGAATATTGTGTCCAGTTCTGGGCACCACAATTCAAAAAGGACATTGAGAAACTGGAGCGTGTCCAGAGGAGGGCGATTAAGATGGTGAAAGGTCTGGAAACCTTGCCCTATGAGGAATGACTCAGGGAGCTGGGGATGTTTAGCCTGAGAAAGTTAAGAGGTGATATGATAGCCCTGTTTAAATATTTGAAAGGATGTCATATTGAGGAGGGAGCAAGCTTGTTTTCTGCTGCTCCAGAGAACAGGAACTGGAACAATGGATGCAAGCTACAGGAGAGGAGATTCCACCTCAATATTAGGAAGAACTTCCTGACAGTAAGGGCTGTTCGACAGTGGAACACACTCCAAACACACTCCCTCGGAGTGTAGTGGAGTCTCCTTCTTTGGAGGTCTTTAAGCAGAGGCTGGATGGCCATCTGCTGGGGATGCTTTGATTTGGATTTCCTGCATGGCAGGGGGTTGGACTGGATGGCCTGTGTGGTTTTTTCCAACTCTATAATTCTATGTTGAATGGCTGATTAACCACCACTTAGGATGGTGATGGCTATTGTACACCTTCAAATCATTTCCTACTTTTGGCAACCCTTAAGTGAAACTTTCACAGGGTTTTTTGGGCCTGAGAGTATGTGATTTGCACAAGATCACACAGTGGGTTTCTGTAGTTGAGTGGGGATTCAAACTCTGGTCTCCAGAGTGCTAGTCCAATCCTGAAACCATTGCGCCATGCTGGCCCCCTTAGGATGGTTGTTGTTAATTGCTCTCAAGTCAACTTTGATTCATGATGACCTTGTGGATGAGGCCTTTCCAAGCCTCTCTATCCTCCATTGCTTTGCTTAGGTCTTATAGATTAAGGCCTGTGACCTCCCTCATGGAATCTATCCATCTCGTGTGTGGTCTTCCTCTCTTTCTGCTGCCTTCTGTATTTCCTAGCATTATTGTCTTTTCTAATTATTCATTTTTCCTCATGATGTGGGTAAAGTATGGCAACCTTAATTTAGTCATCCTGCCTTCCAGGAATAATGATCATGATAATAAAAATTTTATTATACATCAATAAAATAACACAGTACAGATGTAAAATACAATCAATAAAACACTGACATTATTATTAGTTCAGTAAAATAGCTAAAGCATCTAGAACATCTAAAACATCTAGAAAATATACATCATAACCAGAAGTGAAGCATTTTATCTTGGGCCCGTTCCAGATGGGCATAAAGTACGAGCTCTGTGCGTACTAGAGTTAAGAAGGGGTGTCACTTCCTGACGCCCCTAACCCTAGTACGTGCGGAGTGGCACAAAATGGCGGTGCCCATTCCACACGGGGGGCTGCCATGTTGACATCGCGGACGCGTAGCATCCAGACGTTGCGCGGCGGAAGTGACGCCGCGAGTGTGTGACTAGCGCCTCATGGGGCCACTTCTGGGGTGCAAAAAGAAGCGCCATTTTTGTGCTTATTTTCGGTTGCGCCCGGGAATCGCGCGGTTTGGCTGCTGCGGTTCCCAGACGCAGCAACCAGCACCGTTGGTAGTATCATTTTGTCTGCTTATCTTAGCTTTTTAATATTCCTTTCTCCTATTTTCACTCTTCCTGCCTCTGAATCTAAGGCTGCTCTATGAATGATATTTTCTGCATACAGGTTGAATAAATAGGGTGATAGTATGCAACTGTACTTTACTCCTTTGCTGACTGGGAACCATCCTCTTTCTCCATATTCTGTTCTGAGTACAGATTACACATCAGGACAATCAGATGTTCTGGTACTCACATTCCTTTAAACATAAGCCATAGTTTTCTGTGATCTAAAAAAAAAAACAGTCAAAGGCTTTGCTTGAGTCAATAAATCACATGCGATTTTTCTTCTGGAATTCTCTAGTGCACTCCATTATCCAACTTATGGTGGGGTACAGACTGCCGCTTTGCGGCGGTCTGCCGCCGCCGCCAGTAGGTCCGCGGGGGAGTCGGAGCCTTCACACGGCCTGACTCCCGCGTGGACCAAAAAAGAAGCTCCAAAATGGAGCTTCTTTTTCCGTCGCATTTGCGACATAGCGAGGCGCCAGGGGCGCGCTCACTACATCACAAGCGGCGCGACGCATACGGACGCTCAGCGTCCGATACGCAAAGATGGCGCCGGCCATGTAGAAGGGCCGGCGCCATCTTGTACGGACAGAGTCCGTACTAGGCCCAGGGGCGTCTATAAGAGACGCCCCTTTTTTAAAATGGGACGTCCAGAGGACGTCCCAAATGGCGGTGCAGAAAGCACCTATGTTTGCAATGTAATCCCTAATGCCTCTTCCTTTCCTGACTCCTGCTTACATCTCTAGGATTTCATGAGACATATATGGTAGGAGTCTTAGCTGCAGAATTTTGATTGTTCTGTAATTACTGCAATCTTTTATGTCTCCTTTTTTGTGGGTGGGAATATATATTGATTGCTTCCAATCTGTGAGCCTTTGCTTTGTTTTCCATAATTGTTGGCAAATTTTAGTTAGAACTGATCTCCTCTCTCTGTGGATGGTAGCAGTTCTATTGGGATGTTATTATGTTTCTGATGAATTGTTCTTTCCTATTGCTTTCACTTTGCTTTCCAAATTCAGGATTCAAATTTCTTCTTTCCATGTGTCTTCCAACCTCCTATAGAAAATTCCATTGAACTCCAACAGTTAATCACAAAAAGAAGTACACCTATCTGTCTGCAGTTTGGCAGACATACTGTAACCCTGTCTTAAGAGGTTGCCGTGCATGCAATTTACAACCAAAAATAATAAAAAAATTATTTTGAAATTGGTTAGAAAAAGGGGAAAATATAACAGTTTATATTTAATTTCCAGTGATGGTTAAAAGAAAATACAAACCTTTAAATTTCTACATCTTGATTTGGTTTTACAAGCTGAGTCAAATGGAAACTCTGATTCAGTCTCAGATTCAGACTGAATATCAGATTCAAACTGAGTCATTTTCCAAAGGGGGTGACTGAGAAGCCACATTAAAATTTATGGTCAGTGTACCTTGGACAAATCACATGCTCTCAGTCTCAGGGAAAGGCAATGGCAAACCTCCTCTAAACAAATCTTGCAAAGAAAATCCCATGATAGATTCACCACAGGGTTGCCGTAAGTTGGAAATGACTTCAAGGCACAAAGCAACAAACCATATCTGGATAGGAGGATAGCAGAAATCATATAGGTAAGGTAGGCAGGTCACATGGTTCCTTTCTCTGCCAAGACCACTTCTCCTGGGATAGATAATATATGCACAATAGGTTTGATGGAACTGAAAGGATGACAATCATTTTCCCTGTAGGTCCTCCATTCAGAGATCAGGCTACAGGGAAACAACTCCAATACTTATGTGGCAGGGTATGGATTACACCCAATCCTTCATTTAGCCAGGAAGGTAATCATTTGGAAGGAATTGGTCCTGCCCACCCATGTGTGTGAAATTGTCCAACATGAGGACATGCCAGTTTCACTAGTCCATTAGAAATCATTTTGGGGAGATCTCTGGTGGCGATGCATGTGGCAAACAACAGAGCTGTTTTATCCAGCAGTGGATTCAAGAAAGAGAAGTGGATCCAATAGCAAGCGACAATTTACAAAGGCTATCCACTGTGTGTCATATCAGGCAGCTGCTTCTTTGGGTGAACTGGGGCCAGCAATGCTTTGGAAAAGCCAGGATAGTTCAATTGCTTTTAGCCATCTACTGAAATGATCCTGCTAGTTAACAATGTGTCAGCAAACACAAGAGCCCCAGTTTCCTTTTGTAGTTTCGTAACTATTGAAGTGAAAAGTGATTCTGATGTGTCTTCTGGGAAAAGACCCCTTATGTCTCTTGTTCACTTTGACAATTCAGAAGTGACAGTTCTCAGTGGACAGGGACAACAGCATACAAGATATCCAACCATTTCAAGGAACAGCTCCTTAAAGCACAGTCAGCTGCACAGTATCAATAAGCACAGAGAAAGGGTAACACTCTTGCTATGGAATAATCTCTTTAGCACAGATCAAACAGAAAATCTTTTTACAAACGTCTGTTTAACAATATCTTATATATTTGATTGTTTCTTCTGTCTGTCTACTCATTTTCTGTAAAACAAAGCAAAACAGAACCATTGGTGTAAATGCCACAATCATTGTTAGCACATCTGTTTCTGTAAATTTATTACTAAACATTTATACTTAATCTCATACTCTAACAGTTTGTAAAACCACTTAATTAGCATAGGTGGATTTAATGTAGTTGTCAATGTGGTTGAACAGAGATTGATGGTATGCTGGAACAAAGTTCTATGAATTTATAATTGATGGATTTCAGTTTGATTAAATCGGATTAAAAAAAGTTTAATACAAAATGAGACAGAAAAATTGCTAAGAATATGAGTCCCAGAATATAGAATCTGAGGGCTACTTTCCTATTTTGCTGATGGTGTTACTTCTCTGCTAAACTCTTTCAGTTGCCTAGATAGTTTAGGTAAGCTTCTCCAAATAGTATTTATTTTATGGGTATCCAACATCTTAACCTGACACATAGTCTGTACTGGTGACGAGAATGCCAGTGGAGATCACCTATCATAAGTCAAACTTTGCAAAGCATTTGTGCTGAAAAAAAACCCAACAACATGGTAGATACATTGTTTGAATATTAAATTCTAAATATAAAAAGGAGCATAAGGCTCTTTGGTTATGAAGACTGCATTTACAATGCATTTGAGAGTCATAAGCTTGCCTATTGAGAATGTTCAAGAAGGAGACCCTTACATACTTTCTAAGTTGTAATCCTAAGAACACTTACTAAGGAGTAAGGACCATGGAACAGAGTGGAAATTAGTGCTCAAGAAACATTCACATGGTTCTGCTGTACAAGCTCTCACTCTGAGATGGCATCTTAGAAGGATGACTGTGTATGGTTGTGTATGTCCAAGTTTTCTGTCAACTTACAATGACACCATGAATTTCATAGGGTTTTCTTAGGCAAGAAATATTCAGAGATGGTCTTCCATTGACTTCCTTTGAAATATAGCCTACAGTACCTATTATCCCTTGGCAGTCTCCCATCCAAGTACTAACTCTGTTTAGGCTGACCCTGCTTAGTTTTCAGAATCAGATGTGATCATTCAAAGTATTTAGGCTTTTAAAGATAATTGAAGAACTAATGAAAATAAAAGTTGTCCATTGGTTTCTTTCAACTTTGAATCAATAGGTATCATTGTGAAGCCCATCCATATCAAGATAGCTCTTTTTAAAAAGTTCTATGAAGATATGTTAACTTAGCATATGTTCTGTCCTGGGCTCAGTGCTATTCAACATCTTTATCAATGACTTGGATGAAAGAATAGGAGGCATGCTTATCAAAACTGCAGAAGTCACCAAATTAGGAGGTATAGTTAATACCCCAGAGGACAGGATCAAAATTTTAAATGATCATAATAGATTAGAAAGCTGGACCAAAGGTAACAAAATGAAAATGAACATGGAGAAATGTAAAGTACTGCACTTAGGGCAAAAATGAAATGAACAGATATAGGATGGGGGACACCTGGCTTAAGGAGACTACTGTGTGAAAAGGATCTAGGAGTCCTAGGAGAACATGAGTTGAATAAACAGAGTGACAAGGCAGCGAGAAAGGCCAATGCAATTCTAGGCTGCATCAATAGAAATGTAGTGTTTAGCTCAAGGGAAGTAATACTGCCACTCTATTTTGCTTTGGTCAGGCCTCACCTGGAATACTGTGTCCAGTTCTGGGGACCACAATTCAAAAAGGATGTTGACAAGCTGGTGCATGCCCAAAGGAGGGCAAATAAAATGGTGAAGGGTCTGGAAACCATGTCCTGTGCGGAGAGGCTTAGGGAACTGGGGATATTTAGCCTGTAGAAGAGAAGATTAAGAGGTGATATGATAGCCCTGTTTAAGTACTTGAAGGGGTGTCACACTGAGAATGGAGCAAGCTTGTTGTCTGCTGCTCCAGAGAATAGTACACAGAGCAATGGAACCAAGCTACAGGAAAAGAGATTCCCGCTCAGCATTAGAAAGAACTTCCTAACAGTAAGGGCTGTTCAACAGTGGAACACACTCCCTTGGAGTGTGGTGGGTCTCCTTCTTTGGAGTTCTTCAAACAGAGGCTGGATGGTCATCTGTTGGGGGTGTTTTGATTGTGAGTTCCTGCATGGCAAGGGTTTGGATTGGATAGCCCTTGTGGTCTCTTCTAACTCTATGATTCTATGATTAGGAAAAACATGTTGACTGTATTCACTGTAAGAGCTGTTTCACAGTGGAATGGACTGCCTTGGAGGGTAGCGGACTCTCTGTCTTTGGGGGTCTTTAAACAGAAGTTGAATGGGCATCTATCACAAGTTCTTTAGTTGTGTATTGCTGCATGGCAAAGGGCTGAACTAGATGGTATTTGTGGTCCCTTCCAGTTCTTAAGATTCTATGATTCATAGAATCATAGAATCATAGAGTTGGAAGAGACCGCACAGGCCATCCAGTCCAACCCCCTGCCATGCAGGGAATCCAAATCAAAGCATCCCCAACAGATGGCCATCCAGCCTCTGCTTAAAGACCTCCAAAGAAGGAGACTCCACTACACTCCGAGGGAGTGTGTTCCACTGTCGAACAGCCCTTACTGTCAGGAAGTTCTTCCTAATGTTGAGGTGGAATCTTTTTTCCTGTAGCTTGCATCCATTGCTCTGGGTCCTAGTCTCTGGAGCAGCAGAAAACAAGCTTGCTCCCTCCTCAATATGACATCCTTTCAAATATTTAAACAGGGCTATCATATCACCTCTTAACCTTCTCTTCTCCAGGCTAAACATTAAATCACCCAAGGGCCAAATTCAGTTGCAGAGAACTTCTCATGGGCACCATTCCAGTGGTGGGCAGGGCCAAAGGCAAATGGATGCTGCCAAAATACCTGTATACTTTCATTCAAAGCTCTTTTTATCAGAAACTAAATAATGTAGCCTTAGCATAGGCATGTCAGCCTTTCAGAATGAGGGAAAAGTCAATATAAAATCAGGGAATCCATCATATGATGAGAAACATTGGGAGCACAAGAGGGCTATATTCAGTTGTTGTTGTGTGTCTTCAAGTCATTTCCAACTTATAGCAAACCTAAGGCAAACCTATCATGTGGCTTTCATGGTGAGATTGGTTTAGAGGAGTTTTGCCATTGCCTTCCCCTGAGGCTGAGAGCATGTGGCTTGTCCAAGGTCACCTTATGGCTGAATCCTGGTCTCCACTCAAACCACAATGCTATACTCACCTGTGCTTTCAATGGTGTTTTCTCTAGACAGTGAAAGAGTGTCTAGGGAAAATAAACAATTACTACAGTTTCACAAACACACATACCAGTCTAATTTATAAATGCAGTTTCTCTGTTGTTTTAAAAATCTTTCCTTTCATGTTTAAAAAAGGTGGGGAGAGGATGGATAATGGATAAATCAAGAATTATTACATTTCTTGATTACTGCTCCTTGCTGAAAATCAAAGAAATGTCATGTGTATGTTGCACTGGAAACAGCTACTTTCAAATGGTTTCTAGCGGGATCTTGTCACATGCTAGCAATGCTCTTGACATATTTTCGAGTCAAATGCTCATTCTTGATCTTGGAAAAGTCAATGAGTCTTTGGCAATTGACTTCCACCAAAAGTAGCCTCAAAAGTGTAAGCAGTATTATCTTTATTGGCTGAACAATTTATTCACAAAATTAGTAGACTGCCTGCTATTGAGAAAAGCTGAATTATTCATTGGGAATAAATTATCCAAGAAATTTAGCACTTCTCTCTGTTTGCTAATGAATCAGTCCTTATTCTTTCAGTGCATTTGGCTATTCATAAGTATTCATTGAATAGATTCTGCAAACAAATTTCAGCCTATGGGTGGTTTGCAAAATTCTTTTCTATTTATGGTGTGTTGTTACTGATCAATAAAGCACATGGCTTCCCCCCCCCCCCCCCCGTCTGACCCCTGACTGGACGAAGACAAAAATCTCTTTAAATAAATGACAAAAATGTAGACTATGGATAGTAACTGATGAAAAGAATATGCTTCCTGGGTCTATTTTGAGGCAAATGAACAATTGTGTGAAAAGCTGTGAAAAGTCTTAGTGCTATATGCATGATTTTAATGGCAAATTATTCATTTGAAATGCAGCAGCAAGTTCTCATACCTAAGAGCACCATATACTTAGTACAATCAAGTTGATAAAAATGTGTAGCAAGGAGACCTGACACTTGCACCACTGTATTATTTTGAGCATTTCCCCATCTGTAAAATGTGGATAAAGATCCTGCTATTTAATACTCCCAGAAGGTGTTACGAAGGAAGGTGAGGGGCACAAAAAGAATATTGTAAACTTTTTATACATTTAGAATATGGTGAAAAATATCAGCAAAATATTAACAAATAATAATGTTACATTTTCTGAAATATTAAATCAGTTCTAAACTGCATGTGCATCTGATCTTTCCTGTAAACTAGAGGGGCTTGAACAACATTAGGCAGAGGGGGTTGAATAGTTTTGGGGTACTGCCAGTTACGTTTAAACATGATGTCACTAAAGAGCCTTCGCTAGTTGCAAATAGCAAAGGTTTCAAAAAACTACTGGTTAAAATTAAGGAAGAAAGTGCAAAAGGAGAGGTACAGCTGAATATTCTTAAAGACAGCAAGGATGTTCCTGGACGTGTCAGATTTGATCACAATGGCACATTTTAGCTATATTCTCTTTGGATTATTGTAATGCATTCTTCATGGGGCTGCCTTTGCTTATATTGTTTTATTGATTTTAACCTCTCTAGCAAGTCTGAGCTCATTCTATACTTTAGCTTTCTAACTTTCTTCTACATGTGCTGGCTATTCCTTTAAATTCCTCTTTATTTTCCCCTTTTTCATTTCTAGTTCCTATCTTCATTTAGTACATTTCTAGCCTTTCTTAAATCTTAAATCCATTGAAACTTTACACATCCAGGATGTTGACAAATTGGAATGGGTCCAGAGGAGGCGGGATCAAAATGATGAAGGGTCTGGAAGCCATGCCTTATGAGGAAAGAGGGAGTTGGGTATGTTTAGCCTGGAGAAGAGATGGTTAAGGGGTGATATAAATAGTCCTGTTTAAGTATTTGAAGGGATGTCACACTGAGGATGGAGCAAGCTAGAACATGGAACAATGGATACAAGCTACAGGAAAAGAGATTCCACCTCAATATTAGGAGGAACTTTCTGACAGTAAAGGCTGTTCGGCAGTGGAACACACTTCCTCAGAGTATGGTGGAATCTCCTTCCTTGTAGGTCTTTAAACAGAGGATGGATGACCATCTTTCATTGTGATTTCCTGCATGGCAGGGGTTTTTGTCTGGATGACCCTTGTGGTCTCTTCCAACTCTATGATTCTGTGATTCTATTATATGATACTGAGTTTTTGAGACACTTCCTAATTTTAGTCCTCATTGGAACTGTTTGAAATTTTGCCCTCAATATCTGACTTTGGTAGAGTTTGACTTCCAATAAATACCAGTATGTAAAGGAATCTAGTAGCACCTTTGAGAATAAATGTTCAAAAGAAGTTGTAATATAAGCTTTCATGGACTTGGTCTATGGCTATGTCCCTGATTAAATGTACTAGGATAGTTGAAATCTCCCGTTATTACTACACCTCTTCTTTCTGACTATGTGGTCAATTATTCTAGGAAGGCTGCATTCAAGTCCTTAGTCTGGCATAGGGAATTTCATAGAAGAATGACATCACTGTTAGTCCTGTCTCCCCCAAGTTTCACCCAGATGCTCTCTATCTGGCTTTAAGGATTTAAGTGCTGGATCTCTTCACAGGTGGAAACATTCCTGACATATAATGCCACTACTACTCCTTTCCTGTTTGACTTATTTCTCCTTAAAAGATTATACCCCTCTATAACTACATTCCAATCATGAGACTCATCCCACCAGGTTTCAGTGATGTCTATTATATCGTATTTGCTTTGTGGTGTAAAGAGTTCAAGTTCATCTTGTTTATTTCCCATTCTCTCTGCATTAGTGTAGAGAATCTAAGAAATGGGCCATTCCTCCTTGCTGCTTGCTTAAGATTCTTCTAATGTTCCTGTGTATGTAGTGGCTACATTACAGAAGTGGAAAAGGCAAAATCTGTTTTGCATAAAGTTACATAGTAAGATCTGCCTTTTCAGTATTTTCCTGAAAATAATTTTATGCAGAATGTATTAACAAATGTGTAACAGATAAATGATAAAACATACAGTGAATTCTCGTACAAACACAAATAGCAGATGATGCAATGTTAGCCGGGCAGTGTTCTTTACACAAAATGATTTGCAATGTTTAGCCAGCTGTCATCCACAGGTTGTTGTTCTTGTAAGCCTTCAAGTCATTTTTGAGCGATCTTCATGGGTCTCCTAGACTCTGGAACCGAGGGCGGCCAGAATGGCTCCTTTCCTTGTCTCTTTCAATCAACAGGCAAAGCCCTTTTTATTCCAAAAGGATTTTAATACTGAATTTTTAAAAAGAATTTGCTAAGGGTTGCTGTATTGTTTTAAACTGAACTTTTAAAATAGCTTTTTAATGTTTGTAACTGCATTTTATCCTTTTCACTAGAGATTTGAAGTATGTTAATATCACAACAAGTTTAATTCTGTTTTAACTTTTCCTATGTTTTTAACCGTATGGCACTTTTAAACTGTAAGCCACCTTGCATCAAAATTTTGGGAGGAAAGTGAGCGAGCGAGCGAGAGAGAGAGAGAGAGACAGAGAGAGATTCCAATCAAATTGAGGTTTTGAGTATTGATGGCAACAAGGTGGTGACCTCCACAGGTACTTTATTTCTGGAATTTGGTATTTGCAGAAATCAAGAAAATTACATCACAAACAATTTCTTTGACATCAGAATAGGGACCACTTTCTCTGTTTTATAATGCAAATGAGTCTCTTTCTCATAAAGAATTGATCATATATTTATGTTTAAATTGATAGCTTTAGAAACTGCATATAAATGGAAAGGTTTAAATGCCTCCCACTTTCTGAATGGTTAAATGGAGTCTGGAGCATCATGCTAATGGTAAGAGAGTTAAGAGCTACTAGAGATATCCAAGACCTCTCCAAATTCTGTGCAATTGTACAAATTGATTAGTTACACAAAGGAAAATGTCAGTCTTCTTTCTTCCCCTTCCTTACGTTTGTAAAGACACACTCCTGTAGTCATTGTGTCAGCTGGAGATTTTTAGCTGGATAGTCAGGAAACAAAAACTCAGTACATCTCATTGTACTGGATCTCAGATGCATTGTTTGAATGTTTTGTTTGTTTCTATAAAATATTTAATATACTAATTTAAAACATATAAGAATTTGCTATGTAACACTACAGCTTTCTACTTATGAATAAATCCCATAGTGGAATTTAACTTCTGGGATTTAGGTTGCTTGGCTGCGATCTGGGTTACATTTGCAAACAGATATACATGAGATTGGACTTACATTTTTGCACTTGTTTAAAAAGCATGTTGCTGCTTTTTACTTGTTCCTAACTGCACTGTTCTGCATACTGTTCCACAATGGAGGGGACTGAAAAATGCAAAAGAAATACCTCCACCAAAATAGAAATCTATTTTGATGTTCTTGAAAGTGAGCAAAACTGCTTTCTCTGTTCCCATCTTCCAAATAAATTGGGAGTCTACAGTGTCAGAAAAACCAGAAACTGCACTATAACACAAATAAATTGTGATATAAGCTGCTGTTAAAAATAACAACTCATGCTTTAAAATAACAGCTTTATTCCCAAACTGATTTCAACCTTTCGAATCCCCAACACAAGCATCTTTCAGTTTCCAAAACTGCAAAAAAATAAAAATAAACCTAAAGACGTATGTTTTCATGTTTTAAGCAAACAAAGAAAGTTACAAGAATTCCAAAACAGGACAGATGGACATTCTTTGGAGCAAAGGGGGGGGAGGGAACAAACACCCTTTAATGGTCTTTATGATAAAGCCACCACACAAAGGATCAGTTCCATCATAAAGAGGGATGGATGGCCTCAATGTGACCAAAAGTTTCATGCTAGCCCTTCTTGTTTGAGCAGCTAGAAAGCCCAACAGCTTCTTCCCTTGGGTCAGCTTGAAAAGCCCCACAAACAAGGGATCATGCCGTGTCAAATTGACAGATCACCATCTCAGCATCAAAATAAAAATGCAAAGGACTTTCTACCTTGAGGCTCAGGTAGAACAAGAGGGTTTTCTTTCCGAGAAAGTATGCTTGGAGATTAGTAGGAGGTATTCCTTAAATACCTTGAAGGTAGCAGATTTAGTCACAACTAAACAATGGCATTTAGACCACTGTCATCTTCTTAGCTTATGATACAAGCTCCTATAATTCATGAGTGCTTGGTCTCCAGCTTCAGCAAGTGTATGGGATACATTCTAAACCTGCCACGACTCAATGGTTATTCACTTATATGTTTTAAGTGATGAGTTGGCAAAAGAAGATTGCTAAATAAGGTCCAAAACCCACTGCAGAAATAATCCAGTTTGAGACTGTTTTAACTGCCCTGGCTCAGTGCTAGGGAATCCTAGGAATTGTAGTTTATTGTGGCACCTGAGCTCTCTGACAGAGAAGGCTAAATGTCTTACAAAACTATAGTTCACTAGGATTGAGGCAGGATGGTTAAAGGAGTCTCAAACTAGATTATTTCTGCAGAGGGTTTTGGACCTTCCGTAGCTAAACTAGAGTTTTGTAGACAAAATTGTTGTGTAAATTCAAATCATTTCTGACTTATGGTGACCTTAAGGCAAGCCTCTCCTGGGGTTTTCTTAGCAAGATTTGTTCAGAGGAGGTTTGCCCTTGCCTTCCTTCTGAAGCTGAGAGAGTGCGACTTGCCCAAGGTCACCCAGTGCGTTTTCATAAGTGAACGGGGAATCAAAGCCTGGTCTCTGGAACTAGTTGTGTTAGTCTGTGAGGTTTATCACACTGAGATTTTTAGAGCTTTTGCAGGTCAGTTCTGATGTGACAGTGCTTCCAACGATGTGGATTCACGTCACAATGTGAATGTGTTATCAGATGCCATTCCTTTCTATGGGAGCTCCTTCAGTGGTGCTTCTGCAGTGATTCCAAAGTGACCCCTCATTTTGATGAATTCAGAAAAAAGGGAATTCACAGAATTCGCATTGAAGCTCACTTCAAATTGGTCTGGTGTGGAAAACCACTCCGATGTCACCCCCCTTGGCCCCCTCCGTCATTCCCCTCCTCCTCCTTCATGCCATCTCACACCCTCTGCCACCTTGCTACCCATCCCGTTCCTGACTCCAGTGACCCCCAGTGATCTATCCCATCATCCCCCGTCTTCTCTTGCATCCCGTTCCTGGCTCCAGTGACCCCCAGCGATCTATCCCATCATCCCCTGTCTTCTCCTGCATCCTGTTCCTGGCTCCAGTGACCCCCAGCGATCTATTCCATCATCCACTGTCTTCTCCTGCATTCTGTTCCTGGCTCCAGTGACCCCCAGCAATCTATCCCATCATCCCGTTTTCTCCTGCATCCCGTTCCTGGCTCGTGACCCCCAGCTATCTATCCCATCATCCCCTGTCTTCTCCTGCATCCCGATCCTGGCTCCAGTGACCCCCCCAGCGATCTATCCCATCATCCCCTGTCTTCTCCTGCATCCCGATCCTGGCTCCAGTGACCCCCAGTGATATATCCCATCATCCCCTGTCTTCTCCTGGATCCCGATCCTGGCTCCAGTGACCCCCTGCCATCCATCCCATCATCCTCTTCCTTCTCCTGCATCCCAGTCCTGGCCCCAGTGACCCCTACCATCCATCCCATCATTCCCAGCCTTCTCCTGCATCCCAATCCTGGTCCCAGTGACCCCCAGCCACCTATCCCATCATCCCCTGACTGCTCCTTCACCCCGATGAAGGATGACAGTAAGGAGGGGGCAGGAGACAGCATCCAGAGCCCCACTGAGCATGTGCAAGGGTGCCAATTCGAATAGTTGAACCCTCCGGTGTGGTAATACAATGTGCACTCACTCTGCTTTGCTTGAATCCGCATCATGTGACTTGTTTGGAATAGAACTGACTTCGCTTCCCCCTCAATTCAGAAGCGCAACAGAAAGGCAACCAGGTGTGGTAAAGCATCACGTTTTAACCATAATTCGCATTGCTAGACAGGAGTGACTCTGGATCTGGTGTGAAAAAACATCACGCTTTGCATTGCTAGAACAGGAGTGACTGCGGATCTGAGCTGCAACCCCCCCCCCCCAACGTGTGATAAGGTCCTGTGAAATCAGTATGGAAAGAGATCTTGTAGCACCTTTAAGACTAACTGAAAGAAGTTGCTAGCAAGACCTTTTGTAGACTTCAGTCTCTTTCTCAGCTGCCTTTGGTTGTGGTGCAATGCTCAGACCACTATGCCACCTGGCACTGGTGTCACAGGAATGATTGTTACTATTACTCTTTACAGATTGCAGAGTGTTTTGTTGCATAAATAATAAATATCCTCTATTGCACCTGCTCTGCTCTGATCTTGGAAGGCAAGCAGAGCCAGCCCTGGTTAGTACTTGGATGGGAGACCGCCAACAAATAGAAGGTGCTGCAGGCTCTGAGGAGTCACAACCCAGTGAAATCCATGGGGTGGCCATAAGGCAACAAGAGGCAAAGGGTGCCTTTGCGTCCCAGGGAGAGCAGAGGTGTCCTCCTTGCAAAGGAGGGCAAGGCATCGCAAAATAGAGGACATGTAAGGAACACGGAGGACATGACCAAACAAAAGCTTTAAAAAAATTCTAGAAATATAAATCCATGCTTCTTAGTCCTGCTCAAAATGGAGGAGCTTTTGGGATTCAAAAAATCCACTTCTAGAAAGGTAAATGCATGTTTCTTAGCTCCAAATAGAGGACCTTCGGGGATTCCTCCTGAAGGCTGACCTGGAGGAGGACAAGTCCTGGAAAAGGAGGACGCGCCTGGCCATTCTTGAGGACGAAGCACTGCAAAATGGAAGACCTGGCAAAAGTCAAAGTCCATCACCCCCTTATAGAAAAATAAATTCATTACTATACACACACACACACATATGGATTTACTATATATGTAGTATATATAAAGGTATATATATAAATATATATAAAGTTAATATGTAAAGTGAATCCCTGCTTCTTAGTCGTGGCCCAAAGTGGGGATCTGTGCTGGGCAGGACAGGCTGACCTGGAGGACAGGTCCTGGAAAAGGAGGAGGGGGAGTTGGGGCCTCCCTAATGATAGGCACACTCCAGAGAGAGAGAGAGAGAGAGAGAGAGAAGGAGGGAGGGCTCCCCCCGGCAGGCCTTATGCAAAGCGAGGCAAGGGCCGCACGGGGCAGACCTGATGCCTGCCTTCAGCCATCCATTCATCCCTCCCTCCCTCCTTCCATTCATTCATTCAGCCGCTCATTCATTCAGAGCTGGAGGGGGAGGGAGGGAGGGAGGGAGGGAGGGGGGTCTGGAGGGCCCCCTCCTTTCCCAGGCGGTGTATATCTATATAAGGGCTCCCAGGGCAGTCGTGTGCCCAAGTCCAGCCTCGCACGACCGGCACCGCCGCCCAGAGGCCGCCGGGCGCCTTCCTCCTCCTCCTCCTCCTGCTGCTCCTGCTGGGTCTTCAGGTGAGAGGCGGGCGGAGGCAGGCAGGGAAGAGGGCCCGGCCGGGGGAAGCCCAGGGAAGAAGGAGAGCCCCCAAGATCGCGCAGCCTGCCTGCCTCCCTCCCTCCCTCCCAGGGCCCCAGAGCCTTTGGCCAGGGCTCCTCCTTTCCCAGCACCTGCCCCACATTTCATGGCTTCTTCTTCCTGAAGCTCCTGCCTTTTGCAGTGTCTTTTGCCTTTTGACCCCAAGGTGCCCAGGCGTCCTCCTCTTCCAGGACCTGCCCTACTTTCCCGTCTTCTCTCCAGGAGGAATTCCCCAATGCGCTCTGTTTGGAGCATGCCTAAGAAGCATGCCTTGGTCTTCATACTCGTGCTTTCTTGAGCTTTTCTTTGGTCTTGTCTTCCATTCTTCTTTGACCGTCCTCCATTCTGCGGTGCCTTGTCCTCCTTTGCGGCCAGGACCTCTGCTCCCCCTGCCCAGGGCAGAGGCAGCCTAGCTTAGACCCAGGTTTGAGAGAGAGAGAGAGCAGTCCTGTCACAGGACTATGACCCCCCCTCCCCCTTTATTTTCTAGTTTATTAAACTGGCTTTTTTCTGTTTAATACTAGTTTTATTCTATTTTAATGCTCATTTCTGTGTGTTTCTCAGCGTGTTGTTCTTTTAAGTGATAAGCAGCTTGGAGTCCCAACGTTGGGGAGACAAAGCAGGCTATGAATATGTTGTTGTGCGCCTTCAAGTCCTTTCTGGGGCATGGCAACCCTAAGGCAAACCTGTTTTCTGGGCAAGATTTGTTCAGAGAGGGTTTGCCCTGAGGCTGAGAGAGTGCAACTTGCCCAAGTCATAGTCCAGCGCACAAATCTAATAATAATAATAATAATAATAATAATAATAATAATAATAGATTTTTGTGGGTTTTTCTAGAAGAGTTTATTCCTGACGTTTGACCAGCATCTGTGGCTGGCATCTTCAGAGAATGTGGCTGGCATCTTTCTTTGAAGATGCCAGCCACAGATGCTGGCAAAACATCAGGAATAAACTCTTCTAGAACATGGCCGCAGAGCCCGAAAAACCCACCATGAAAGCCTTCGACTTCACAATAATAATCATACTTTAGCCTTACTTTGGAATTCTTTTTAAAACATAGATTTAAAAAAATAAAAAAAATGAAAATCTCTATTCAACATTGGTACTATTTTAAAATAATTTGTGTCTATGTTTTTCTTCCCACTACCACCCTCTTTCCCAGCCTCTTTTTCTGTCTATTCCTTTGCTTTAAATCATGATCACCACAAGATATCTCTTTTGCCTCTCTCCTCGCAGGATGGAGACCAGCTCTTCAGATCTCGACAACAGCAGTGAAGTGTCCTTTTGCCTCACGGATGATGAAGTCAGCAGCCTCCAGATCCCTTCCTTGGCCTCCTCCAAGGGTCTCTCTTCCCCAGAGCACAGCCCTGTCAAGGGGCAGGAAGAGAAAGACCGGAAGAGGCGAAGGGGCCGCACCAAGGTCAAGAATGAAGCTGTCCTTCACACCATCAAGAAGACCCGGCGGGTGAAGGCCAACGACAGGGAGAGGAACCGCATGCACAACCTCAACGCAGCCCTGGATGAGCTCAGGAGTGTCCTGCCCACCTTTCCTGACGACACCAAGCTGACCAAGATTGAGACCTTGCGCTTTGCTCACAATTACATCTGGGCCCTGTCGGAGACGCTGAGGCTGGCTGACCAGTGCCTCCAGAAGCCTCCCAAGGAGATGGTTCTGCCCAGCTACCTGAGCTCTGCAGATCATCCGCCCAGCCCCGGTAGTGATGCCGGCTCCTGGATCTCCACAGCATCTCCGGCCACCTCTTCTGCCCTGTCTGCCTGCACCTCCAGCCCTAGCAGCCCGGCATCCTCTGAAGATTATTGTTATGGACACACAGATCACCTCTTCTCCTTCCACAGCCTCCCAAAAGACTTGTTGCAGAGCACTTCTTGCTTTATGCAGTACCATTAGACTGTAAAGGAAGTTTTTTACATCGTGCGGTGTCCCCACTGCAATGAAAGTCCCCCCATTATCAGTGATCCTACTCTGGCAGCTTGTTCTGGTTGGGTTGTAGATGCTCAGCAAGTTTTGAACCATTACTGCCAGAATCCCCCTTGTTGGTTGGGGGATTCTGGGAGATGTGATCCAAAAGGTAGCTTTCCCAATCTCTGGGTTTAGCTCTAGATACTCACATGTTGTACTTTGGTTTTTCAAATCAAAGCTTCGTAGATCTGTCATTTTCAATCCAAAGGTCACAAACAGATCAAGCTAGGAAGGATATAATAAACAAATGTGTAACGTAAGTCTTTGGTACATATAGTCTTTTGATCAAATCACCAAGTGATAACTGTGGCAGCAGATCCCATTTTTGATAGTTTTCTCCCACCTTGCTTTCTAAGGATTTTCTTTCTTTTTCTCCTTCACCCTCTTTTGTGTGTGTGTGGGGGGGGGGGACACATCACAAATCCCACTTTGTTTCTTTCATTTCCAGTGACCTGAGCTCTTAGGCATCAATATGATTTTGAAAAGGGAAGAAAGGGGACAGATTTGCTGCTGCAGACGAGGTGAAAAGTCAATTTTACAATTTGTAGAACTCTAATGAAGAAAAATGAGCATGAAAATTAGGTTTGAACGCCTTGACAATACACTGAAAAGGCTTAGGGAGGGCTGATTCGGCTGGGTGCACAGGGTCTCCTGCTAGAGACTTAGCACACCAAATTCTCAATAAATTCTAAAGGCGTTGGGTGGAGCTTTGCTTCTCCCAGACAGGGCTCTGGATCTGACATGATCAGTCCCTAAACAGGGTAGACAAGGAACTAGGTCCATGCAATATGAATCGTGACCTCCATTACTTCTGTCTTGTTTTCGAGTAGCACTAGATGTGGGGCACTCACTGTCTGTGTCTGATGCTAGTTTAATTTATTCAGGAACTTTGATTCATACGGAAATTGTATTTTTGTACATAAAGAGATTTATTCCTTTTATTATGTCCACAATATCTTAAAATGAGATGCTGTACTTTTCATTTTTTTTAAAAAAATGTTGTAAATAAATATTTTTAACATTTGTAACTTCAGTGCATATGGATTAATCTTCCCGCCCCCCATTTGCAACTATATAAAATGAACCCACGTTTTCAGAAAGAGGTGGTAAAAGATTTTCTTGAGTGAGCTGAAGAAAATTTGCTGGGGCACAAACATCTGAAATAAAATTTAAAAGACCTATGAAGAAATCCATATCCATTTTCGTCAAAGAATTCTCCTACATCACCTAAATAAAAATGCAAGGATAAGCCACACAATAAAGCGACTTAAAGCTGGTGGCCATGGTTTAGCTCTCAGCAAGAGACTACCTGTGGGGGTACACATACTAAAAAAGAGAGAATTCTCTTTGGTGTAGTGAAACATCAGCTGGCAACAGATTTTCAAAGAAAAAGGGATTAAAAGGGATCAATAAAAAGTGACAATTATGGAGAGAAAGTGGGCAGTGACAGGTGGGTGCCTAGAGCACCAGGTTCCAAAGGCTTAGGTTTTCACTCCTGAAGGGACCTTGAAGCCCTCTTTATAAAAAAAATAATCAAAACTTCTAATCCTTTTTATTGAACTCAAACTTTTTACAGTGTTGCTTCAGGTTTACACAGCCTACCAGCATATTCAAACAACATCCCCACTCTTCATTTCTATGTCACTTAATAGTGTCAGAGTCTCAGTAATGTTTCTTTTTTTTTCAGATTTTAGGCTCTTGCTGATGTAGATCATAAATACAACTTATTTTCTTCAGTGCACAACATGTTTCCTTTAATTTCATACATTTTATCATCTTTGTTGTGTTGTCTCTTCAAAGAACTCAGGGAAATAAAAACCCACAAAGTTTCATCCTCACAACAACCATCTGGGATAGGATAGGCTGAAAACCACTGCCACTGGCCTTAGTGATGTGTGAGGTGGGATGTGATTCACACTAATACTAGCTTTTACTTACATTAGAAACATGGCATTATTACAACAACAGCAAAATAAACCACTTTGCTACATAAATTCTGTCACATAGCCAAAGGGTTAATCCATATTGAGTAATACATCATACTAGACTTTTTTTAGTTGGCCTAATAAAGGGATTGCACCAGTATGGACATTGTAATCTATTTCATATGGCCAAAATGGCAACCTTGGTTTTCCTGTGAAATAGTGAATAGCCAAATATCAACCCCTATTTGTTAGCAGTAATCAATGAACAGGCCAGATCCTTTATCCCCAGGTGAAACAAAACCTAAGCACATGTAACTCCATTTTGGTCATCTTCATCTTTTCTTATCTTTGCCTCTCCCTTCTGTCTCTTCTTTTCTTCCCCTTCTTTCTCTTCTTTCAAAGTTTAAAATCAAAGCTGTTCCATGTAGTTCCACTATATTATTTATAAATGACTATATACATTGATGGGAAAATAGTATAGTCTCGTGTCCAGAGTTAAGCCTTTTGTGGAACCAGTGGCAGTAACTTATTATTAAATCTTCTTGCTCTAAAAAAGCTATCATACATGGCTGCTTAGTAGGAACCTCTTGCAGTGAGATTGGCCAAGCTTTTTCATCTGGCTGGCACTGCACCATGCTCATTGTGCCTGTGGCCAGTCATGGAAGTATATCTAAACTTGTGGTCTCTCCCAACTCTTTGATTCTATGAAATCTGTGCTCATGCTCTAAGGACATAAATCTGCTGACATTAATTGCTTCTTTAAAGGTGACTAGGAAAAATGAATCTTTCTAAAAATATTTTTAACTGAATTAAACTGCTTAATACAGATGAGCAAAGCTAAAGTAACACATGCTACGGGGTGGGGTGGGGGGTAAAAAGAACGTAACAGCATTCATTCCACAAAGTAACACAATACTTAACATGATTATTTGCATCATGAGACATGATTATTGCTCTAAGCATCCCTCCCAACATTGCAGCTTTTTAAACACCCCAAAATAGCAATGATTCTTTTCACATTACCATGCAATTGCAAATTGATAACAGGCTGACTATGGATCTTATCACACTACCATTCCATTTACTTGTTAGCTATCTGAAATTAAGTAAGTAAAGTCAGAACCCTTGAAATCCTGTTGTTCCTGCCCCAGATGAAAGGGCTGCCTGGGTGTGCGAGGTGCGTGTGTGCAGTCAGACCCCTTTAAATTTCGTTTTTCCTGACCCATACAAAAGAGATGTCTCCTCAGCCCTAAGAAGTCTTGCTTTCATTGGGAAAGTGGGGAGTGCATTCAAACCGCTTTAAATTCCCCTTCTCTCTGAATTACCCTTGAATGACCTATGGCACATACTTCAAGTATGGGTTAACAGCAGAACTGACAGCTATTCACTGGATTTTCCCGTTCATTAAAAGAAGCAGCAGAAGCACGGATTGACTACAGGATACCTACTCCCTAGCCACCATGTGATGCGTTAAGATCTGTTGATTTTATTTATTTATGGTATTTATACCCCGCCCTTCAGCCCTAAAGGCTATCAGAGCGGCTTACAATTATTATTTTTAATTAGACGGTTCCCTGCCCTCATGCTTACAATCTAAAAGACACGACACAAAAGGAGAAGGGAATGGTGGTGGGAAAGGGGATGAGGTCTAGTGGTTATTCTCTCCCTCTGAGGCCTGGACCAAAACAGATGGACTGAAGGGAGTGTCAATCCTGCTTCCATCCCACTATTGAAAAATGTGCGATAATCTCCACCAGCAATGATCTTGAAGCTCTCGGCTGTACCGTGGATCACAGTTCTTCCTGAATGGGAGTGGTGGAAGAGGAAAAAGGTCACTCTATCCTTTGCTCTTCCTCTCTTCCTTTTTGCCCTGTTACAAAATGTTTGTTCCAGGCTGAAGGCAAAAGAGTAAATGCCTCAGGTATCCCCCTTTTCCCACATTTGCTGTTAGCTCTGTTTGATGTCTATCATGTGCACATAGCCCATGGCTTCTTCTGTGAAGGTGCCACAATGAGCAAGCTGCCAAAGGGAAATCAGACACGACTATTGGGCCTTGGAGGAGGGAGCTCAATACAGTTGCCCCATGTTTTATTTTTTTTATTTTTTATTTTTAAATTTTATTGCTTAAAATATGAAGATATACAACATTCAACACGATCAACATAAATTAATCGGAAGCATCTCAACTCAGAACTATTACATATAATGATCCTGTATCTTCAAAAATCTTGATAAATAAACTTCCTGTTGTACAACATTTGCTTCTGTGTTTATTACTCTCCATATAATAGTTACCTTATAGCACTTCATGTTTCTTCTATTACTCCAGTCTATACATTTGCTTACTTGTATTATAACACCCTATTTTCTATTTGTTAAATGAGGTTGCTTAATAGTATCAGTTGCCCCATGTTTTACTCTTTCCTTGTTGGAGAATCTCTTGCAGAGAGAGAGAAGAGGAAGAGAGAGAGAGAGAGAGAGAAGACTGCTCTTGCTGAGGCTACTGCCCAATCCACAAGAACCAGACAGCTTATCAGTCTTGCACATGACATTTCAGACCATTTCCCTCTTTTGTGCTGTATGTGTTTTTTAACTTGAAGTGTATCATAATGTGAATAACTTAATATTACATATGTTTGTCATAACATTTCTGGTTTTTTAAAAAAGTGTCACGAAAAAGTTTAATATTTATGTCTAAAATGTTGCTTTTAGAGAATCATGGAGGAGCAATTTTGTTTTTTCAATGATTCCCCTCCCAAGATTTAAAACTAGATTTAAAAGTACATTATCCATAAAGGATTCTTTAAATAAAGAGTAAGGTGAGCAAGTTAACTTTTCAAAAAGTAACAAGTAATTTTTTAAAAGCTCTAAGGGTGAGGAATACCTTACAAATCAGTACTGAAGAAGTTTTATTCTGAAATTGCAAGCCAAGTCAGTAGCACAAATAGTTAGAATCAACACAACATTATTATTATTATTATTATTATTATTATTATTATTATTTCAGTGAAACTAAGCTGGCATAAATCTAAGTGAGCAAGTTTAACTGGGTTTGGTTTAGGCCAAATGAGACTTGAGCACCCTGGTGTCATAGATTATACACCTGCTCCCATACACATTTACTTGAAAGGAAATTCTATGAAGTTCAACAGAAGAGATTCTGTTGTTATATAAGTGTGCATGGGATGGAGGCCTTAAAGAAATATGCCTTCTAAGATTGTAGATTCCACTTGGAATCAAGGGTGATGTTTAAAACTGATTCATTTTTCAGCAGACAAGCTCTCTATGATATGTATCTCTTTCTAGTTAAATTGTCTCAAGGAAATAGGGTTGCTATAAGTGTGTAGACTGATAGCTGCAGTCAGCATAATCAGATAAATGCTATTTGAATGTGTGATCAAATGACCGACCAACAGAAGCAACATGTGCAAATTTCTCATTTAAAAGAGCAGAAAGAAAAATAACAATACTATCCCGCAGTGTATATCCCATATTCTGGTACTGCTTCCCTTACCAAGAAATAGTGACCTGGTGCAACTTTGACAAAAATGCTCAGTATACCGGTATGAAAGAGTCATTTTGTTCAACAGGGAAATTGTTCACATTCTGCATAGAAATCCAGTTGCTTCGCCTTTATCTTTGTGTCACATCATGTGTGAAAAGATTGTCAGGTTGTGATCTGAAGCAGAACTGAGGGGGGGGGGAATCAAGTCTGGCCTTAGGGCAAAAGTATAAAGATGGATTAACCCCTATTTTGAAACCCAGAGAAATAAACTTATGGACTTGAAAATTATCTTCGCTTTACCTCTTCCATGTTTTCTCCATTTGTATTGTTTGGCTCTCTTCACTTTAATAGCTGGCATAGGGTGTGCAAGGCAGGATTTGCTGCTCCTATTGTGCAGAAGGGCTCTTGGAAGTGAGTCAGCTCAGGCTTTTGCTCAAGAGCTTATTCCATTTCTATAGTGGAGGGTAAATCCTCTATTTGTGACTCCAGCAAGGGGTCTCTCCAATTCTGCTGTAGGTGCACGTGTCTGGGATAGAGTACTGGTTTTCTTTTCCTTTAAGCCCTCAGGAGACACACCAGGAAACCAGCTCCAAAGCTCTACTCACATCCTGCTCCAAGGAGAGCACACAGGGTGAAGGCTTTCTAAGTTGGCAGCTGGCTGCAGTACAGCTGAATATAATGGAGAAGATCAAATTGACTGCCGCTTGTGAACAAAAGGAAGTGTGCCAAGAGAGTTACACCTCAGAATGTTGCACTGAACACGTAGCATGGCTCAAATGGTAGTGTGAAACCTGTAACATAAAGTGCATTAGCCATAACTTTCCCATCTCTCATGGTGCAAGACAAAAAATGTTCCCCATGCAATGCAAAGGATATGGAACTGCAAAGGCAGAAGGTGACTGTTATGGTGTCAGTAGAAAATTAGCTTGACAAATAGTTACCCCACTCTCCCTACCCTGAGGCTTTTCTTTCACTAAGATGTTTTTTTTCTCCAGTGGCCCCCATTGGGGCCGACTGACCTAGCCTTGCAACAAGACTACTTTATATTTCTCTGTTATCTCCCAAATTAATAGAGTGGGGAGAGGCTGGTAATGTGGTGTCAAACAGGTCAAATTGGGGCAAAGTGTGACAGCTGCGGTGAGTTAAAAGGCTTTTGAGTGTGGTATTTTGCATGAAACTTTGCAGTTCAACAATTTTACAACTGATCTGATAAACAACCAACATAGTTGTATGGTAAATATCTGCAATATTTGAATGTGGTTGATTTTATATTTTGATATATATTTAGCTTATTTTCCTATAATTTATTTTTATATACCAGTATGTAAATTCTGTGGGAAGTTGGTAACAAAGAAACAATGTATTGTATTCATTTATTAGTGAATAAACTAGTCAATCTTAGTGCCATATAATTCAAAGGATCATAGATCTTTAACAGATAATTGTGCCTCACCAAACTCTAGATCCCAGGACTCCACAGGATGGAGCCATGCCTGAAATGCTGTCAAACCTGCTTCAGTTAGGTAGTGCAGTTTCAACAATGTTGAAAGATGCTAGAGATTTTAATGCCCCTAAAATTTATGAGTTTTCTAGGGATTAAAATTTAGACTGTGCCCAAGGAGATGAAAGGGCATGTGAAATCACAGATGGCCAGGATATGTGTGTATGTGTCTTCAAATCACCTGTCGACCTATGGTGACCTCAGTTTTCTTAGGCAAGGAATACTCAGAGGTAATTTGGCCAGTTCCTTTCTTTGAAGTATAGCCTGCAGCACCTGCTATTCAATGACCATCCAAGTACTAACCAGAGTTGACCCTGCTTAGCTTCCAAGATCAGAAGGGGTCTGATGCCTTTAGGGTATTTAGGCCGATGGCCAGGATACTAGTTTTAATTTGGAAAGAGACCAGATGAAATATCAAAAGTACAATTCTATTATGTTCCCTGATGCTGTGTTCCAGGTAGAGATGGAATAGAAATTCTCCAATGTCCTGAATGGGGTTGAATTTAGAGTTCCTGACACCCCCTGCAAAGAAATGTACGCAGGAAGTAAAACAGATGTCAAAAGTTCCCAGAACTTTGTGACAAGGTGTTTGTTTTTTTGGTCCTGGCACAACGTAAACTGTACATTTTTCTAGAACTGTGGAAGAGTATGACAAACTGCATAGCTTTGCAGTAAAAAATGTTCTCTCTGTTTTCACTATACTCAGAGAACTGTACAGCTTTCTGACAGTCCCCCCCTCCACATATGTGAATTTTTGCCGTATATTTGGGGGAAATGCACAAAATGCAAAAATGCACACTACATCGCTATAAAAAAACCAACATGGTGAAGGGTTCAACATTGTGGCAATTTGGATTTGTGGGAAAAAATGATCAAAACCCAGAGAAAATCTGAGTGACATTTAAGTTTACATGTACACGTGCTTTGAATTGGCATTGTCAGTAGGAAGGGAAGAAAAGCAATGTTACACAGTAGTAAAAGAAACTCAGGCCAACTAGAGCTTCAGTCTTTGCAAGTTTGAATGTTGTGCAATTTTCTTTGTGGGCCAAAAGCTGCACAATTTTCAGGGAAGGCTAAACATTTTTTAAGGAGAAGCTGTGCGGTTTCAGCAAAACTACATAGTGTCTGGGCAAGATGTGCAGCTTTCATAGGAAAATTGTGCTGTTCATTGTTCTCAGCATCCAAAGGACTTGGAACCTTCCATCACTAGTTCCAGAGTCCATAGGATATATAAAAGCTATCAGCTCTCCGTTCTAGATAGAGCTTCAACCTCAAATCTTAGATCCCTGTGTCCCTTCCACTTCAGTCTTGTGGGAATATCTTTACTCTTTCCTCAGAAATGTTCGCATACTGGCCATAATGAACATGTTGGAATTATGTGGGTATACTCATCCTAAGAAAACATGGGGAGGACACATTAACTTAAAACATTAAATCTGATACAGAAAAAATTAAGATAATAGCAAAAGCTAAAGTGATCATAATGTGGCAGAATTTCTGCTATAAAAATGTTACCTTTTCCAAACAATTAATGTGGCAGGTTACTTTTATAACAATGACAAAGCCTTATTTTATATACTCATATTTAAATCTAGAAATTTTAATCAAAAAAATTGCCCCCCAAAACCTGGGTTGACTTATCCACAGGTCAATATAAGTACTACCTTTACTTCTCTCTCTCTCATATATATGAGAGAATATATAAGAAACCGCCCCTTGGTGAAAAGTGAGAGCTTAATCCCTCCTTGGAGCATCTAAAAGAAGTCCCTTTACACTCTCATCCATCCAGCCTTTAAGGTGAGCACAAACAATTATACTTGCTGGAATTTTAAAAGTTCTTTGGCATCGTTTTTCTTTGCTTCATCCTTTACTTCTTTTATTACAGGCCCTAAGATTTATCCTTGACTTATCCACAGGTCATATCAATTGGTAATTTTGACACCCAAACCTGCCCTTGACTTATAAATGAGGTTGACTTATAGTTGAGTATATATAGTATTTCACATTTTGTCCACAATGGTAAAAAAAACCAAAAACTGCAATGGTAATGCTGTGCCAGAAATAAAAGTATGTTGGATTAAGAATTCCCAGTCTGGGTCTTTACTACAAAGTTTGTCAGGTGATGCATATTATTTGTTTGTTTGTTCAAAGCATTTCTGCCCCATCCTTCAGCCAAAAAGGCTCCCATGTCAGCTTACAAATCATTAATGTGACAGTTCCCTTCCCTTGGGCTTACAATCTAAATGAGAGAAGAAGCAGAAGGAAAAGGGGAGACACTATTCTACTAAGGAATAAAGATTCTGTGAAAGGTTGTCTACTAATAGAATTTACTAGTATGGGATCCAGTAGCCTAATGAGCATAGTAGGCCTCTCAGTTTCAAATATACTAATCTCTCCTAATGAGAAAACTCCTTCTTAAATATTTTTTCAGAAGAATTGACAAAATAAATTAATTTGGTGTCATCTCCTATTGTGGCGTTCTTGAAACACTCGTTATTTTAAAATGTAGGCAAGTTGGCTTATTTCAAGGATTGGAAAAAGTTAGGTTTATATAGAATTCAAGATTTATATTTTGGTTCTTCTCCAAAAACAGGTGAGACTCACTTAGAGAACAGGCACACCCAGAGGCTGCAGATGTGTCAAATTACCCATAAGTCTGCACGCTCACAAATGTTACGTACTGTCTTTCAAACAAAAATTGCCTCTTTGGAATTGGTGATTATCAACTCCCTGGGTCAAGACTAAGATCTGATAACCAAGACATAGGATGATATGATTAAGATTGCTTTTTCAGTCTCAGGGGATTGTAACGTAGTATGAGAGAAGGATCATAATATGCCAATCAATCATGTTAAATAGAATCACCTCTGCTTAAGTGACCCATTTGTTCAATCTTTCTTTGTATTACATAACATATGGAGTTTATTTTAAAAAGCCCCCTTTTTAAAACAATTACGAGAACGCTTCCATAACAAAAACGGAAGCATTCCCCTTTAATAGCACCAGGATCAATCCCACCAGGAGGCTCCCATTGCTGTTTGGTGACGTTTGGGCGACAGGAGCATGACGGGAGCTGACCTGTGTGATAAACTCCTATGTTTAAGCTGATTCTTAAGTGGCATTACAACCCTCTCTGGAGTATACTGCAATGGGGACCATATCTCTATATGTGGTGGATATGTTCTATGGCTTTTAGTTTTTCAAGAAACTTCATTTATCACAGATCAAAAAGTCATTCTTAACCTAGCTATAGACCTGTTACACATTTTTCAGAGAGAACATGAAAATTTCCTTCATAAAGATCCAATTGTGTTCCTTTGTCTAGCAGCCAGGATATTTATTACTAGACACTGGAAGAAATCCAAGACCTTTATCTTATCTAACTGGTTAATGAATTTATGGAAAATTGTTCTTAAAAACAAGTTGACAGCACAAATTAAGGAAGAAAACCATAGTCATCATCAAAGTATGGTTGCCTTTTATTTCTTAAATTA
The DNA here is from genome assembly GCF_019175285.1 of Sceloporus undulatus. Classification (NCBI taxonomy): domain Eukaryota; kingdom Metazoa; phylum Chordata; class Lepidosauria; order Squamata; family Phrynosomatidae; genus Sceloporus; species Sceloporus undulatus. The sequence continues at coordinate 97,854,951 of NC_056523.1, forward strand.
ATGGAAATAATGATATTATTACCTTCCATTGATACATAGCAGCCTATGAAGGAACCTGTTCTCATGATTACTGTTTTTAATTATTAGTTGTATTGTGTAGAGGATTTTTACATACAAACATACCACAATAAACAAAGACTCAGACTGAAGAAGCTCCTTATTACAAAGTCTTTTTATGGGAGCCCAGTCCAGCCCCTCTCTTTCTTATCTTCTGGCTAGTTTGACTGTGAGTCACTGGGAGGGGGACTAGCAGTTTAGCTCTTTATAACTGGTGACAGAGGCTTGCAATCCCAGTTGCTGCACAGGGAAAAGGAGAGCTGTTTCTGGGTGGCCATTTTTGATTGGTTGAGTTTTTTCTTGAGTGAAGGTTTTTCTTCTTCAAACTTTGTAACTGCTGCCACAGGCCCATGCCTAATGGATCTGATGCCACTACATTTCCAAAATCAGGTGTGGGCAGAATTGTACAGTGAAACTATGGCGGGGTACAGACCGCCCCAAAAGGGACGTCTGCCAGCGCCTTGTTTTGCCGCGTGAGGAAGCCACAATGGAAAACCATGCGGCTTCCTCGTGCGGCAAAAAGAACCCACAATCTTTTTGTGGCTCCCTTGTGATGCCACAGTGCGCCAATGGTGCACTCGCGACATCACAAGGGGCGTGGCATGTGGACGCTAAGCGTCCGTTGCATCAAAATGGCGGCACCAGTGTCCACAGGGCGCTGCCATTTTGACACCCTCATCACATGCTAGGGGTGAGGCACGTATGGGTGGTGCTCCCTCGGCCAACCTCTAGCACATGACGAGGGTGCACTATAGACCCATCTGTCCAGGGCCAATGTTTTGCCAGTTTGCCATTGGCCTCATTAAACATGCTGGTTTCCTTTAAAGCTTTGCAGAGCCAAGGCCCCTAGTGTTACAGGCCAGGTTGGAAACTTGTCAGCCTGATCTTATAACTTTTGGTAACATATTAATTTATACATACGGATGCAAACATTTTTAAAATTGCTATAATTTACATAGAAATACAGTACCTTTCACCACTGAAGAAAACAGGGATTAGGTGATGGAAGCACACAGTGTTTGCTGTTCAGGTTCTTCCTGTTGATGGGTAACTTCTGGGCTCCTCCCTCCTTTCCATTTTTATGTGCTTTATCTGTAAGCTGGCCTTGACCTTGAAAGCCCTTCAAATAGAGGACCATCTTCCCTCCAGAGGGAGCCCACAGCAACCAAAGTGCACAGGCTCCTTCCGCAACAAAGAGAACCTGCTAAAAGTGGTGGGTTTTGGCTTGCACAGGCGCTGCCATCAGTGCACCATTGAGCACTGTGATGCATCAATGATGCAAGCATGGTGCCCCAACGTGCGGACACGGCACCACACTTGCATCATCATGGCAGCCCACGTATGGATGGGAGGCCACCATGATAGTGGTGTCCATACAGACTAGGGTTCAGGAGCGTGTGGTTGCTGCGCGCTCCCAAACCCTAGAATCAGCGTGTACACACCCCTTCCCGACCATCTGTCTCGGGCCTTCAATAACTTTTTCAAACTCTACATGTGTCTCTCTTGACCAAAGAAGATTTCCTACCACCATCACTTATTGTCCTTAGAATCTAATTGTTTCAATTTACTATGTTTTGTTTCAGGATTATTAAATAGCCTAGCTCTCCCAGCTAATGAAGACACTGGAGGTATCTTGAATATCCACCTACCAGCAGAGCCATTTAACTCATCTTACCCTATTTTATAATCGCCATCCATTATTTTGAGCAGAAATGGCACCATCATATTTGGTTCAGAGGAATGCTTGAGTAGCACACTTAAACATCATACTAAGACCATTTCCAACATATTAGCCTGTCCAGGCTTTAATCCCTGGGAAAGGCTCTCTTCACTATAAAGGAACAGTTGTGAGTGGCACAAAAGTGAATCTTCCCGGTGACTGTTTCCAGATTCTGGATTTCTGGTGCTAGATGCCAAACTGGCTGCATCTTTCTCTCAGTCTGTTAGGAAAGGACATTTTCATTCAGATAAACCTTTTGGTATCTGAACTAATTTGCTGCTGCTGTAGGTTTTACATCTAGTGTGAGATGCTATATCTATCTGATCATTGTGTTTTCATTGGGTAAGCTTTAATGTTTTAATTATAATGGTTATTTTTAATCTTTATTTTATTGTTATGTGACATAGACTGGCAGGATATACATTCAAAACTGAAACCAAACAATGCTATTTTTACATATAGGCCCTGAGCTGCTCACAATCGGCAAAATACTATCATTTTCAGTGCTTTAACCCTCCCCATATAATTTCTTTCGGATTTCATATGCCACCAGGGCTTCATGCTGAACATTTAATTCTCACCTGCTTCTCTGCCTTTATAATCACTATGCACTATTCAAAGCAATCTTAAGGAGTCATTAGAGTGACTGAGATCTATAATTATAGTATAACCTTTCATGTTCTCACAGGTAGGAAGGGAGATTTTCAGAGAAAGTTGACAGTAAATCAAATATATAGCAGATTACCATTGAAGAGGATCCTTTATGGGGATGTTCTTGCTAATTGTTGAAATTCATGTATTGTTCAGGATTCAATACCAGCAATAAAGATGTTTTAGTTTTTCAAGTAATATCACAGAGTCGGCACCAGGGAACCTGCAAGTGCTGGAGGCCAAGAAAGTATTGGATTTGGTTTATAATAATGGGATCTAGTTTTGGGCTGGGAGATGTCACAGATGTTCCTTTATCAAGAAGCAATACAGTAGGTAAGCCACTAAACGTGTGCAGTGTAGTAACAGCCTGTGAATCCAAATTAAGGATAAATTCAACAACCTGGGAAATGTTTTTTTTTTATTATTTTGCATCAGGATTTCACCAAATAGAAACACTGATTCATGATAAAATCCTATATCTATTTTTCTAGCATCACTGGGAAATCATGTGTGCAGTTGTTAAAATTGTTCTGTCAACTATCTCTGTTTGTATGTTAAGATTTTGTATTAAAATTACAGATAAAAATGCTATTTTAATATGAATGAAAGACACCATTTAATTAGCAGAATTGAATTTGATCCCCGTGTTTATTTATTTATGTATTTGTAAAAAAAATGTGTTTTCCAATTTCTTAAAGCAACTTGTGCCAAATTAATAAATACAAATATATAAATAAAAACAAACTAAAACACACATGATGAAACCCTAAAGTTATGCCAACATAAATACATGAGTTAAAATGTGAAAAAAAATAACAACTATAGAATATCCAGCATTCACTAAGAAGCTCAGGGCTGGTAAAACACAAGAACCCAGCATAAGTGGATGTCACTGCAGCAATCCAGGCACCCTCAAAACCTGTTTCACGGTGTCATATACATATGACACAGTATGATGTGCCAGCATATTTGATTTAGCCCCTGGTGCAAAAGTGGGACTTACACCTGTGTAAACATGTATATTCTTTCTCTCTCTGAAGAAGAAAAACAATAGCAAGGAGATAGCACAGTTATCTCTTCCAGGAATAGGTGTTGCTCCCGACCGCCCTGAAGTCTGCTCAGAATCCCCAACATTCTTCCAAAAAAACAAATCTTTCCAAGCTCAAGGCAAATCTCATTCAATTGCTAAGTCATGGCAAGGACAATTGGGTGGCCCTGAGACTGAGCACATGTCCTCTGATGGTAGAGGTCCAGACAATTTGAAAGCCTGTATCTCCCCATATGAGCCTGCTGGAGTCCTATGATCTTTGAGGGAGGTTTTCTCACCTTCCAAGGTCCAGTTGGTGGGAACGTGAGAGAGAGCCTTCTCAGTGGCTGCTCCTAGGTTTTGGAACGTCCTCTCAAGGAAGATTCAAACTGTCCCCTCTGTTGTCTCTTCACCAGCAGGCAAAGAAGATTTCCACACCTGGCTGTATCGCTGGTAAAACGTCCATGAAACATTCCTGAAACGTGGAGGAAGCGCGTGTGTCTGGAAGCAGCTGTGCTTCCAGTCGTCAAGGAATCGTTGCTCCCTCTATGTCATGGCCAGCCAAGATGAGCTCTCGGGGGATGAGGAGGAGGATGAGCTTCCTCCAGAGCAAGGGCTGATTGAGGCTACGCCAGGTGTTAGTTCTACTCTGCCAGGTCCCAGCTGTGCTTCCCCAGCCCCAGAGCAGGAGGTCCAACCAGGTCCTAGTGCTGAGGAGAGGCCTCCTATGGTGCCACAGCCTAGTGGTGACTCTGGAGACGAGGTTTGCCTGCAGGTGCCTTCCTATCAAGAGAGGAGGGCCGAGAGTGCTTGCAGGCGCAGATCCAGAAGGATTGCAGAAAGACAATTAGCAAACCAGCCTCAGGTGGCTCAAGGGAGAGTTTCCCTGATTTAAGTGGGAGAGAGGCTTGAGTTTGTTGCTAGAGTTTATTGCATGATCCCTCAGCGTGATTGCTGCTAGCACTAGCTCCTAGTATCTGGATTCTTGTTACATTGACCTTGGACCGGACCTGTGTTATCTCTTGGCTGTTTTGACCTCGGACTGTTTGACCACGCTGTCTCCCGGTATCCTGACTTTGGCTTGACTCTCGGCACGGTAAATCTCTGGAATCCTGATCTCGGCTTGTCTTCTTGAACTGCATTCAGACTACTTCTGTGTAAGTTCTGCTTTACTGTCACTGGGCTAAAGACTCTGTTATCAGCATATGTGTGTTTGCTGGCAGCATTTCCAGACACTCTAGCATCCCTGAATAGTCGCTAGTGGAGCAGATTTCCTATGAACCCAAACTTTGCTGTAAGCCACTTTGAGTCTCATTTGAAAATAAAGTGGGATAACAAACAAACAAACAGATAAATAAAGGCAAGCCTAGGGAGCTTATCAATTGGGGAAATAAGCTGGTTAACCTCTTCCAGCTTCAATTCTGGATCTGGGATGCCTCCAAATATTATCATACCTAACTTGACACCAATCTAGGTGGGATGCTGCTGCCCAGATGCGTGATCACTTGAGTCATGCCTCTTCCTCAGCCAGGACCTCAGGCAGCAGCTAAGATGGTGGCTGCTGTGCTGCCAGTGGCTGAACCCAACCCTGAGTGCCGAGCTGGAAGGGGCTGGGGAAAGGACTGATGGCGGGGGTTTTGTGGTGTGCCATCCTCCCATTCTTTGCCCTGCAGCCTTCCTCCTCCTCTTATTCATAGAATCATATTATGACATTTGCTCACTTTGCAGTTTACACTGCCTACCACCTATACAGGTGTATCTATTTACATTGCTTACCATTTACACAGGTGTATCTGTTTGCACTGGTACAAAATACACCAATGTATATCTCAAGAGTCTGCACTTGTATTGCCTCCCCACACGTTTTAGCACAGGTTAGGGAGGAACTTTGGCCCTTTCCAGGTGGGCCATTTTCTATGTACTCTGTACGTACTAGGGTTGCCTGGAGGCGTCTCTTTTAGACACCCCCAACGCTAGTACATACAGAGTACGTACAAAATGGCAGAGCCTTGTCCACATGGGTGCAGCCATTACGACATCACGGCTATGCCGCCTCCAAATGAAGCAGCGTGGACGTGATGTCCTGGCGCCGCGGAAGGGCACCTGTGGCACCCTTTCCACGGCGCCATAAGTCACCTTAGGATCGCCATAAGTCGGAAATATATTGAAGGCACACATCACCATCAACAACAACAACATTATTTCTAACTGACATTTAAAGAGGATTGTGTATTTTCTCTTTTGGTGGTATGTGAAATTGACCACTCCAGTCCTTTTAGCAGGAGTGTAGCAATATTTATTGTCAAATAAATTTTGCCTGCATCTGCCATCAAGTTTTGCCAGCAATAGCCAATAGTGTGAATTGATGGGAGTTGCAGTCTAATAACATCTGGAGGCCCACATACTGAAGGATCAATTGGGCCAGATCTGGAAATAGATGCATTCTTCCACATTGGAATATAATTTGGAGATCAGCTCCAAGTTGCTAGGCTTTATTTTAGTAGGGACAAGGACTGTGCTACCACTTTTCTTTTGTGCACCAGTTCTGACTGTCATTTTTCCAATAAAGGGGAGCTCTATAAACAGAAACAAGAGGAATATAATAAGTTGTCTGTTTAAGCAAGCATGAGCTATTAACTAATTCCAACTGATCATAATCCATTATTTGTTAAACATATCATAGGGTTCATTAACAGCCTAAAATTGCCATCAGCTAGCCCTAAATACATTCTTTTTCTTAGGGAGGCAGTGTTTGAGAATGCTAAGTATGTCATAAGCCAAGAAAAACATAGCAAACTAATTGACAGGTGAACATATATCTGTTTGGGAAATATACCCAAACATGAACAATCCTGAGGTTAAGTGAATAACTAGGAAAATCCTGCCAATAAGAGGGATTTAAAAGTTTATTTTTATTTATTTAGGCTCAACAAAGTTTAGCTTCAGCAAGGTACTTGTATCATGTGCCTTTTACCACACAAAAACCAAAAAGAGGACAAGGCCAACATGAATATTAAAATTAGTAAAGACTGGGGCAATCACAAAATGTTATTCAGGTTGTGTGTTTTCTAGGATGCATATTGTGCTGAATCCCCTGGCCTGGGCTCTTAGGCCCGATACTCACTGCCAGGACATGACATCCTGGTGGCGATAGTAGGGCTCAGGACCGCACACCAACCATACAGTCCTGAGCCCTACTATGTGCTGGTGGCACCACTATTCAGTGGCACCACCCACACGTAGGGCGTATAGATGACATGTGGTCATCTGAGTGCCCACACATCTTCTACAGGAAGCGCCGTCATAGGGCTGCATTTAGGTGGCTCCTTTTTTGCTGCACAATGTTATTGCTCTGTTTGGTTGCTGTGGTAACGCTATGCAGCAAAAAGGGGCAGCGTTTAAATGCCAATCTGTACTGCCCCTAAATAAGCAAATGGAATGATATAAACTGTTTTAAAAAGATCTGGGAGATGAGTGAGTAGTCATCAATGAGTAAAAGTGTTTCCAAAGGAAAAGGGGACCTATAAATCCAAGAGGCTTGTTGTACTGTTGTTGCATAGCATACTGCTTTGATACAGCTGAATAAAGATAAACTCTGAGGAGACCAGATTAATGGGATGGTAGAAATCATTTCCCACAACAAAGGCGGTTTACAGAATGCCCCTTTGGGGTGGCCTGTACCCGCCCTTTCCCCGATGGATCGGGGCCTCAGCTGCCACAGCGGCAGCCCCAAGGCCCCGATCTGCCACTTTTCCAGGCCGCAGGGAAGCGGCAAAAGGCCACTTCCCTGTGGCCTGGAAAGGGGTGTCTTTGGGGCTTCAAGCCCCAAGGACACCCTGACATGGTGGGGAAAGGGAGAAAGGGGCCACTCGGCCCCTTTCTCCTTTGTGTTGCTGGCACAGCCATGTAAAAGCTGCACCAGCGACACAAACCCAGGATTGCCATAAGTCACCATCATGGGATCAGCATCATGGGATTTCTTCAGAAGGGGTTTGTCATTGCCGTCTCCTGTGTTCCCATGGCTGAGCTGGGATTTGAATCCTGCTCTCAAGAGTCATAGTCCAATGTTCTGACCAATATACCACACTGAGTGCTAGAAATAATGACTATAACTTTAATTGGAGGCACACCATGTTTGTTGGAGCAACTAGAACTCCCCATTTAGCAGTGATGCATTCAAGTCTTTTAGTCCAAGTCTCACATCAAGTCTCTACCTTCAAGTCCCAAGTCAAGTCTCTAGTCCTTGCAAGATACTTTCAAGTCAAGTCTTAAGTCTGGAAGACAATTTTTAACACAGGGCATGTTTCTCAGAGAGGAACAACGTGTTTGGCAATGGACTTGTGATGAGGGTTGAGGTCTGCTTGGCAGTCTGTCCCTGTTGCATATCAGAGGAACCTTTTAAAGCTTTTCAAAAGCTTTAGAAGGAACCTTCTGCTTCAAACACATTGCCTACCGTATATACTCGACTATAAGTCAAAAAATTTATGCCAAAAACCTCAGCCTAGAATTCTGACTTGGTTTATACAAGGGTCAATACGGTAATAGTGCTGAGAAAGTGTCGCCCACGACACCATTCGCCTTACCTCCACTGCTGCTGCTCAGCCAAGAAGAGTTTGTGAGTTCCTCCTTTCTCTGGGAAGAAGGAAACAGCCCCGATTGCTTTTGCAAGGCGCTCATGTGTGTGTGTTGTCTCCCTCTTTCCCAGAGAGGGAAAGAGTCCCCATTTCTTTTTGCAAGTTGTGTGTGTCTCCTTTTTCTAGGAAGCAAGGAAAGAGCCCCGATTGCTCTTGCAAGGAACGTGTGTGTGTGTCCCCCTTTTTCCCAGAGAGGGAAAGAATCCCCGTTGCTTTTTCAAGGGGTGTGTGTGTGTGTGTCCATTTTTCCCAAGGAGGGAAAGAGTCCCCATTGTTTTTTGCAAGGTGTGTGTGTGTGTCCCTTTTTCACAGAGAGGGAAAGAGTCCCCATAGCTTTTTGCAAGGGGTGTGTGTGCATGTCTCCCTTTCCCCCAGGGAGCAGGAAAAAAGCCCCATTGCTCCCCCTCCTCTGGAAAAGGAGAAAGAGGGAGACACACTCTCCTTGCAAAAAGCAATCAAATCAGGGTTCTTTCCCTGCTCCCTGGTAAAGAGAGGAAGGCATACATTGTTGATTATTATTATTGTTGTTGTTGTTATTTATACATACACACACTCACACACATTCTCTCTCCTTGCAAAAAGCAATCAATCAGGTTTCTTTCCCTGCTCCCTGGTAAAGAGGAAGGCATACACACATGCACATGCCTCACAAAAAGCAATTGGGGCTGTTCCCCCGCTCCCTGGGAAAGGAGGGAAAGAGCCCTGATTTTTTTTACAAGAAGAGAGAGTGTGTGTATGTCTCTCTCTTTCCCAGGGAGGAGGAAAACTGCCCTGATAGTATTTTGCAAGGAGAGTATGCGTGCATGAGGGGGGCTTTGTCATTTACATCCTTTGTTACATGCCCCTAAGTTGAACCCTTGACTTAACCATGGGTCATATCAAAATCCAAAATTTTGTCCCCAAAACCTGCCCTCGACTTATACATGGGGTCGACTTATACATGAGTATATACGGTAATCTATTTTCTCTTTCCTTCCAAGAAATACGTCCTGCACTCTTGGGAGAAGTCACCCTGCTGCTTGAAATGAGTGGCACCAGCAAGTCACAAAAAATATACATGTCTCAAGTCAAGTTAATGTGTCATTTTTGCCAAGTCAAATCCTAGTCAAGTTATTGAAGTGACCTGAATTGGACTTAAGTCAATTGAACTGAGTCTACATCACTGCCTTTTAGAGAGGACTAATTCTGGTGTAAAGGGAATTTATCAGAGTTCTCTAGCAGAGGATTCTAAGGCGGGTTACAGACCGCCATAAGGGACGTCCTTAGGACGTCCCATTTTGAAAAAGGGGTGTCTCTTCCAGACGCCCGTTACCCTGTTACGGACAGAGTCCGTAACAAATGGCGGTGGCTGTTCCACACAGCCGCCGCCATTTTGACGTAACGGATGCTCTGTGTCCGCACGTCGCGGCCCAGAAGTGACGCCGCGAGTGCACGCTTTGGCACTTGCGGCGTCTCTTCTGGGTTGCCGGAAGGAGCGCGATTTTCACGCTCCTTCCTTGCAGCGTGGAGGAGTCGCACGGTTTGGCTGCTGCGACTCCTCTGCGCTGCAACCGGCAGCGGCCTGAGACCTCCCCTTTTGGGTGGTCTGTAACAGGCCTAAGTGTCACAGGTGCAGTACAGATCTTTCCTTTGGGGCAGTCTGCACCCACCCCTTTCTGCGGAGGATTGGGGCCAGGGCAGCCTCACTGGAAGAAAGGAATTAAATTAAAGAAAGGAATCCCATTAAAATCCAAGGAAAGCATCGTCAGTTGCTGCAGCAGCAGTTGCTTCATCACAAACACATAGAAGACCTTCAACGGAACAAGCATCAATTTTAGAGGAAATAAAAAAGATTAAAGATGAAATGATGAAACTTCAAAGACATTTAAGACAAGAAATGAAAGATTTGCATTCTGACGAGAGACATGAAATAAAGACAGAATTGATAGACATAAGGCAAGTCTTGGAAGATGTTAAAACATACTTGACAAAGACAAATAAGCGAATAATACAAATTGAAAATAAGACTAAGCAACTAGAAGATATAACATCTAAACTTAAAATGGATAAAGAGAGAGAACTAGACAGGAAAGCTTTGGAAGGTCAGAAAATTGAGAGAACTGTATAAATCTTCAAGGAGTTCCTGAAAGGAAAAAAGAAAATTTATCGGACTTTCTGAATCCATATCTGGCCGACTTTTTAGAAATCTCAGAAATGGAAATCTCCTATGAAATAAACAAAATATATCCTATAAACTCATAGGTAGAGAAAATAATCTACCCAGGGACATTGTGATATATTTTGTGAGAAAAAAAAGGGACGATCTTATCACTAAGAGTTATGCAAAAACGATGTTAATTGAAGGTCATGAGATCAAAATCTATAAAGACATCCCTAAGAGAATTCTTAGGAAAAGAGTGGAATACAAATTCTTGACAACACAACTAAAGAGGCACGGAATCATGTTCAGATGGGGAAAATTGGAAGGAGTGATTGTCAATTTCAACAACAAATGGTACAAGCTTGATTCAATACAAAAGACAAAAGACTTTAGGAAAAAATACACAAAGAACTTTGGGACAAAAGACCAAAAGGATGACGAGGATCAAAAAGAACAAGAGAACACAAATATAGACCAAGAAGAAGAAGAATCAGAAGAAGAAACAGAAGAAGGAAAAATAGACAGATTTACACTACCTAATCAGGAACCAGAACAAGAAGGACAAGAGGAAGAAGAGGTAGGAGAAGAAGACATCTAATAGAAACTACAGTTTTACTTGAGACAATAACAACAGAAGAAATGGCAAGAAATTTGAGATTTTCATGCCAAAGACATTTTCAATATGCCAACAAACCAAGTAAAGAAAAAAATACTATTAATAAACTCAAATTTAAAGACAAGATAGTCATATCGCAAACTGGAATAAAGAAGATCTTTCAAAACTATAATGAACAATTATACAAAAAGATACAAACACCACTGGATGATATCCATACTTATTTTGAGAATACAAAGATTAAACCATTTACGGAGGAAGACAGAGATAGCTTGAACCAATTTATAACAAACAAAGAATTGATTAGGCAAAAGAGAAAGCTAAAACAGGAAAGATGCCTGGTCCGGATGGCTTTCCATCGACTTACTATAAAATATGTCAACAGGAAATTCTAGACCCACTGATCCAGACTATGAACGAGATATTGGAGGCAGTGGTTCCTAAATCTTGGGAATAAACAAACATTGTGTTGAACCCAAAAGAGAATAAAGACCATACAGACCCTAAAAACTACAGACCAATAGCTCTTCTGAATACAGATTATAAATTACTTGCAATAATTTCAGCAGAAAGGCTGAAGAAAATCTTAGGGGGAAAAATACATAAAGATCAATGTGGTTTCCTACCTCAAAGATTAATGGGTTCTAATACAAGGCATATCATAAATTTACTTGAATACCATGAGAAATATATTGACAAAAAATTAGCCTTAATCTTTATTGATATTGAAAAACCTTTTAATACTGTCAGTTGTGAATTTTTGTTGCCTGTATTAAATTTTCTTCAGATGGGGATAAATTTTCAAAAATGGGTAAAAGAAATATTGGGGGCATACTTATCAAATTTGCAAATGACACCAAATTAGGGGGAGTAGCTAATACCCCAGAGGACAGGATCAAAATTCAAAATGACCTGAATAAACTAGAAAGCTGGGCCAAAGCTAACAAAATGAAATTCAACACGGATAAATGTAAAGTATTGCACTTAGGGTGGAAAAATAAAATGCAGAGATATAGGATGGGGGACACCTGGCTGAATGAAACTACGTGTGAAAGGGATCTAGGAGTCCAAGTAGACCACAAGCTGAACATGAGTCAACAGAGCGATGCGGCAGCTAACAAGGCCAATGAGATTTTAGGCTGCATCAATAGAAGTATAGTGTCTAGATCAAGGGAAGTAATAGTGCACTTTGGTGAGGCCTCACCTGGAATACTGTGTCCAGTTCTGGGCACCACAATTCAAAAAGGACATTGAGAAACTGGAGCATGTCCAAAGGAGGGTGACTAAAATGGTGAAGGGGAGCTGGGGATGTTCAGCCTGGAGAAAAGAAGGTTAAGGGCTGATATGATAGCCATGTTTAAATATATGAAGCTATGTCATATTCAGGAGGGAGCAAGCTTGTTTTCTGCTGCTCCAGAGACTAGAATGCGGAACAATGGATACAAACTGCAGGAAAAGAGATTCCACATCAACATTAGGAGGAACTTCCTGATAGTAAGGGCTGTTTGACAGTGGAACAAACTCCCTTGGAGTGTAGTGGAGTCTCATTCCTTAGAGGTCTTCAAACAGAGGCTGGATGGCCTCTGTCGGGGATGCTTTGATTTAGATTTTCCTGCATGGCAGAATGGGGTTCATAGAATCATAGAATAATAGAGTTGGAAGAGACCACAAGGGCCATCCAGTCCAACCCCCTGCCATGCAGGAAATCCAAATCAAAGCATCCCCAACAGATGGACATCCAGCCTCTGTTTAAAGACCTCCAAGAAAGGAGATTCCACTACACTCTGAGGGAGTGTGTTCCACTGTCGAACAGCCTTTACTGTCAGGAAATTCTTCCTAATGTTGAAGTGGAATCTCTTTTCCTGTAGCTTGCATCCATTGCTCCGGGTCCTAGTCTCTGGAGCAGCAGAAAACAAGCTTGCTCCCTCCTCAATATGACATCCCTTCAAATATTTAAACAGGGCTATCATATCACCTTTAAACCTTCTCTTCTCCAGGCTAAACATCCCCAGCTCCCTAAGTCGTTCCTCATAGGGCATGGCTTCCAGACCCGTCACCATTTTTGTTGCTCTCCTTTGGACATGCTCCAGTTTCTCCACATCCTTTTTAAATTGTGGTGCCCAGAACTGGACACAGTATTCCAGGTGGGGCCTGACCAGAGCAGAATATAGTGGCACTATTACTTCCCTTGATCTAGACACTATACTTTTATTGATGCAGCCTAAAATTGCATTGGCCTTTTTAGCTGCTGCGTCACACTCTTGACTCATGTTTAACTTGTGGTCTACTTGCACTCCCAGATCCCTTTCACATGTAGTCTCATTCAGCCAGGTGTCGCCCATCCTATATCTGTGCACTTCTCTCCAGGATGAAAAGGAGCCATTGTTGAGCACCCTTTGGGTTCGGCCAGTCAACCAATTACAAATCCATGTAACAGTTGCCTTGTCTAGCCCACATTTTCCAAGCTTGTTTGCAAGAATGTCATGGGAAACCTTGTCAAAGGCCTTACTGAAATCAAGATATACTATATCCACAGCATTCCCTTCATCTACCAAGCTGGTAATTTTATCCAAAAAAGAGATCAGGTTTGTCTGGCATGACTTGTTTCTCTGAAACCCATGTTGACTTTTTGTGATTATGGAATTGTTTTCTAGATGTTCACAGACTCTTTGTTTAATGATCTGCTCTAGAATCTTTCCTGGTATTGATGTCAGACTAACTGGACGATAATTGTTGGGATCCTCTTTTTTCCCCCTTTTTGAAGATGGGGACATTTGCCCTCCTCCAGTCTGCTGGGACTTCTCCTGTTCTCCAGGAGTTCCCAAAGATTATTACCAATGGCTCCAATATTACATTTGCCAGCTCTTTTAATACCCTTGGATGGAGTTCATCTGGTCCTGGAGATTTATATTCATTTAGATTAAACAGATATTCCTGTACTATCTCTTTACTTATTCTGTGCTGAAATTCCCCTATTCTGTCCTCTGCTCCATTATCCTCAGGTTGAGCACCCTTTTCCTTTTCTGAGAAGACTGAGACAAAGAAGGTGTTGACTAATTCTGCCTTTTCTCTGTCTCTTGTTAGCATTTTGCCACCTTCTCCACGCAGTGGCCCTACCATTTCTTTCTTCTTCCTTTTGCTGCGGACATATCCAAAAATCCCTTTTTATTGTTCTTAACCTCTCTAGCAAGCCTGAGCTCATTCTGCGCTTTAGCTTTTCTGACTTTACCCCTACATGTGCTTGCTATTTGTTTGAATTCCTCTTTGGTGATTTCCCCATTTTTCCATTTCTTATACATGTTCCATTTAAAAGTTAGCTCAGTTGAAAGTTCCTTAGTCATCCATCCTGATTTCTTGAGACACCTCCCATTTTTCTTCCTCACTGGAACTGTTTGAAATTGTGCCTTCAGTATCTCCCTTTTGAGAAAGTCCCATCCATCTTAAACTCCCTTCTCTTTTAGTATTCCTGACCATGGGATCGCCCCCAGTATTTCTCTAAGGCCCTAAACAGCATACCTCCAAAATGACTTGAAGCAGCTTTATTTTGGCCTGTCTGTATCAGGCCTAAGTTTACTAAAATCCCCTCTCCTAAAATCTAGAATGTGTGTCTGACTATGCCTGACTTCTTCTTTCCACTGTATAACAAATTCCAGGAGAACATGGTCACTTCCACCTAATGATCCCACCACTTGCACCCTATTAACCAAGTCATCCTTGTTGGTTAGGATCAGATCTAAAATAGCTGACCCCCTTGTTGCCTCTTCCACCTTTTGGACCATGAAATTGTCTTCCAGGCAAGTGAGGAATTTGCTAGACCTTGAGGATTTTGCTGAGTTTGAATTCCAGCAAATATCAGGACAGTTGAAGTCAGCCATGACTACTATATCTCTCTTTTTGAGTGTGTGGTCATCTGTTCCAGAAAAGCATCATCCAATTCCTCAGTCTGACTGGGGGATCTGTAGTAGACTCCCACAATAACATCCTTGTTGTTTCCCTCCCCTTTAATTTTTATCCAGATGCTCTCCTCCTGGCTTCCAGGATTGATGTCCTGGATCTCTTCATTGGTGTAAATGTCCCTGACGTATAAGGCTATTCCTCCTCCTTTTCTGTTTGGCCTATTTCTCTTGAAAAGGTTATATCTCTCTATTCCTACATTCCAATCATGAGACTCATCCCACCAGGGTTGGACTGCATGGCCCTTGTGGTCTCTTCCAACTCTACAATTCTATGATAATCAATCAGCCCAGATAATCATTAATGGAGAAAAAACTGAGCAGATAAATATTTCAAAAGGTACTAGGCAAGGATGCCCACTTTCTCCATTATTATTTATATTAATTTTAGAATTTCTTTTGACAGACATAAGAGAAGATAAAAACATCAGGGGAATAAAAATCAAAGGTTCTGAGTTTAAAACCAAGGCATTCGCTGATGATATTGTAAACCATTTGATGATGTTAATTTGCTTTTGGAATTTTTTTTAAACTTTAGTAAAATAATAGGTTTAAAAATAAATATGGAAAAGACAGTTATCCTGACGAAAAATCTAGATCACAAAGAAAAGGTATTACTTGAACAATAGACAATTCTTAAAATAGTAAAGAAAGTCAAATACCTGGGCATAGAAATTACTAACAAAAATTTGGAACTATTTCAAAACAATTATAAAAAAGCTTGGATAAAAATCAAATCACAGTTGAAAAAATGGAAAAATTTACAATTATCAATGCTTGGGAGAATATCCACATTTAAGATGATGATCCTGCCTAAAATTCTATTTTTATTTCAACATCTACCAATATTAACAAACAATAAACCTGTCAAAGATTGGAACAAAGCCTTAACAAACTTTATCTGGAATGGCAAAAAACCTAGAATCAAACTTAGATACCTTCAAGATGCTCAAGAAAGAGGCGGAATGTCAGTTCCAAACTTGAAATTATATTATGAAGCATCATGTTTAAATTTTATTAAAGACTGGATTCAGTTAAAGGACAAAGATTTACTGAGAATAGAAGGGGCTGATTTAAAATTTGGTTTTCATGCCTTCCTTTTTTATGGGAAAGAAAAGGCTAACAAAACTGTAAATAATCACTATATAAGAAAACCCCTAATATAAGTCTGGAATAAATATAAAATATATATAAGTGAAGGTATACCTACTTGGGTATCTCCCCATGAAGCTTTGTATGAAAGTGATCTATGGCTAAATGAGACTTGGTTGTTATATAAAAATTTGTTGAAACATGATGGGAGTCAAAGTAATAGAGGAGATCAGAGAAGAAGGTGGACAATGTAGTTGGTTTTTGTATTGGCAGATAAAACAAAGATCTCATCTGGATAACAAAACAATTGGGATAGATGGGAACAATTCAGGATTAAGTTCTTTATTAAGTATAGGTACAGGGTCCTTGTTATCGAAACTATATAAAATCTTGTTAAAATACAACATGGAAAATGATGTGGTTAAGAATAATATGGTGCAGTGGTCTAGAAATATAGGATGCAATATAGATTTTGAACAATGGAAAATCACCTGGAAGAATAGATTGAGATATACAGCTAGCCAAGCAATAAGAAAGAACTAATATAAAGTATTTTTAGATGGTATATTACTCCAGAAAAACTTCATAAAATCTCTAATAAGAATTCTGAAATGTGGTAAAGAAAAGGGAATCGTTTTCCATTTATGGTGGACATGTGTAGAAGTAAAAAAAATATTGGAAAGCTGTTTATAATGAAATGTTTAAAATGTTAAATATAAAACTAAACTTTGCTCCAGAATTATTTTTTTAAATATTACCGAGAAAGAACTGGGGGAAAAAACATATGGTAGATTGATTTTTATTTTCCGTATTCAGTACGAGCTCCTGCTGTTGACGTTTAAAGCCCTCCATGGACTGTCCCCTCCTTACTTATCTGACCTTCTTTCTCCTCACCTTCCCACCAGGGCCCTCCGTTCTGGTAGTCAAGGTCTACTGTCTCAGCCCAGGATTTCCTCTGCCCCATCCCGGATTCGCCCCTTTTCACTCACTGCCCCTTACTCCTGGAACCTTCTTCCCCCGCGAGCAAGAGCCATCACTTCTTTAACCAGCTTCAAAACGGAGTTGAAAACCATCCTGTTCAGAATAGCCTTCCCAGGCATTGCATAATTGTCGCTTGCTATTTGGTGTTCTTTTGTTGTCTGTTTATCAAACCATTTCCTGTATTGCTATGTATTGTATATGCATTATCCTACTTGAGAGTATTATTTTCCCTTCATCCATTAAGAACCCAAGCCCTCCCTCCAGTCCATCTGCCTTGGTCCAGGCCTCGGAGGTAGAGAGGAACTGCTGGACTTCTTACCCTTTCCCTCCACCACTCTCTTCTCCTTCTGTGTCATGTCTTTTTAGATTGTAAGCCTGAGGGCAGGGAACCATCTAACTAAAAAGATTGTATGTACAGCGCTGTGTAAATTTACAGTGCTTCATAAATAAAGGTTAATAATAATAATAATAATAATAATAATAATAATAATAATAATAATAATAATAATAATAATAATTTAATATCAACAGCTAGAATGACTTTGGCTCAAGCTTGGAAGCAACCAAAAACACCGGATACAGAAGAATGGATAAAGAAATAGTTCGAAGCAATTGAAGCTGACAAACTGATGAGAATTTTATGCAAACAATATATATATATATATATCAGAGGACTGGAATAATGTACTTAATTATATAAAACAAGAATGGAATATAAACTATGAGGTTTTTTTTATATACCTCAAGACATAAGTAGAAATATGACTAACATAGAAGTAAGATTGATATAATATTGAATGTAATTTATGCTATATTATTGTTGTTTTGTTGGTTTCAAACTCTAACCGTCTGTATAGAAATTATCTTAGAGAAAAAGGGTAATAATCAAAATAAAAGGGTAAAGGAGTATTAGTAAACAATAAATATAGCCACAAGAGAAAGCTTAATTTCAATTAAAATGATCTCTTGTGGAAATAGGATATTTCTTTAAGTAGTTATAGATGAAAGAAGTTGGAGGAAGATCACCCTCCAACACTCATTTACTCTTGTAAAATGAAAATTATTAAGAAATATACACTAGGAGAAAGCCCTAAAAATAGATAATGATCTGACTAAACAAATGAGGTACATGGAACAAAAACGTTAAAATACTAATGATATCTGGGATATTACAAAAAAATTTTGAAGTCATATGATATAAATTCTAGAAGAATTACATTCAAGCTAATGTGAGGTATATATCGAAAAAGAATGTTATTTGTTTTTTATATGTGTTCAATGCTTGTTAATTTGTTCAATATGATAAGCATGTATACGATGGTATTTATATATATTTAAATTCTTTAATAAAAATTCAATAAAAATAATAAAAAAGAAACTGGGGAAACTGGGTGAGAGCTTCTGGAAGTCCAAACTTTTTTCACATAATAATAATAATAATAATAATAATAATAATAATAATAATAATAAATAATTCAATCCTTTATTTTGGTCCAGAAACTCAGCAAAATTCCATTTATAAGAACAAAAATATAGAGGTTACACATGTGGTTGAGATTCCATGCAGTATAGCAAGTTCGAACATGTGAAACTATAATGACATAACTCAGTTAATGAAGTAGATATGTTCCTGGTTATTATATCTTTAATAGAAAACTTGGTATTTGAGACAGAGGTGACATAAAAAGAATAGGGATGAAACATTCAACAACTAAAAAGAGCAGTTCAGCATGCTTCAGGAGACTTTTTATTCAAAACTATATGCACGAGTGAAATGACACAACCAGGTTAAATAAACCTTGCACAGGTATAATAGAACTATTTTGAACTTTCTAGAAAATACTTGACAACTTATTCCAAAATGTATCCAGGGATGATTTTTTCTTTCATTAGCTTCCACTTTTCTTATGAGTCATATTTAGCTTGCCAAATATATAGATAAATCCTTTTTAAAAAATTAACATGCTGGTTTTAGCTGGTGAGGCACACATATCAGCTCCCTGCCTGTTCTCTCTATATTCACGCATGCACGGTAATGGAGGAGGCAGTAGCTGTTTATCCTGCAGTTGTAGGCAGACACACACATCTACAATAGGATTGGCTGGAGCAACAACATATTCTTTCCCAGCTCAGGTGTTAGTGCATTCTTTACTACAGATTTGGAGCTGCAACCTAACACTGAAAATCTATGCTTTTCCAGCTCTCCTTCACCATATTTACCATATTGATGCTGCTTTAAAAAGTCTAGCTACACAGAGGATGAGAAGGAAAAGAGGACTGGGAGATGTAAAATACTTTGTAATAAGGAGCTTCTTTCTCAGAGGCTTTGGCACGGGACAGTCCGCCAAGAAAGGGTGGTCTGCTGGCACCCGTTTTTGCTCCTCAGGGACGGCGCAGCCCCCAAACCACATGCCGCCGCTGCGGAGCAAAAACAACCTGGAATTTTGGGGTTCTTTGTGCGACGCCGCAGTGACGTCGTGAGTGTGCCATTGACACACTCACGACATAAGTGACGTGTGGCACCATGCAGTTGCCACATAGCGCTTACATCACAATGGCGGCGCCCATGTACATGGGGCGCTGCCATTGTTACGCCGCTGCCACGTAGTAGGGTTGCGGGGCATGCAGTCACTCTGCCCCCGGGCAACCCTACTATGTGTCCAGGATGGCGCAAAGTGCCGGTCTGGATCAGGCCTTTGTTAACTGAGGTATGCCTCTACAGGGCACCCCTGCTTCATCACTATGTATAATATTCATGGAGGTTTGGGGAGAAACTTTCAGTTTACAGGATGTGGCTTGGGTGTATACTTGAGTCCTGTCTATCTCTTTCTCCTTTAGCAGTAACTCCAGGTTTCACAGATTGTCAAATTGGTCCACATACAGGGTCAGAAGAAAAGCATATTTGCACAGACTTGAGATCGAGTCCCATATGTTCTCACACATCCATGTACACTGCTCCCTCGGGTTACGAAATTAATTCGTTCCGCAGCCGCTTTCGTAACCCGAAAAGCCTTCGTAAGCCGAAATGCCATAGGCGCTAATGGGGAAAAGCCGCGATTCCGTGCGAAAAAGCCGAAAAAAGCACCAAAATTTTTTTCGTAACCCGAAAAACATTCGTAACCCGGAACAATTATTTCCTATGGGATTTTTTCGTATCCCGGAAATTTCGTAACCTGGGTATTTCGTATCCCGAGGTACCACTGTATGTAGATTTTTCCATTTTAGCTCTCACAGACATAACCTAAAAGTTATTTTCAGTGATCCTATACTCTACTGCTTTGCTCTATTAAGCCCCTTTGAGACATTCTATATATCACAGTCTGAGTAAACTGGCAGATACTTACACCTCCCCCCCCTTTCCCCCCTTCCCCCCCCCCCCCCCCCGCAACAGTTTGCTCCCTTGAAAGTGAACTGTTTCAAAGTCAATGGATTTCATTTCACACTTCTGTTTAGGGCTGGGGATAAAAACCTCCCAGCCACATCACCTCAAGGTAGTGATTTTTCCTTTCCAATTTATTCATCGCTTTTGAAGAGGCAAATGAGTTTACCTATTTGTTTATCCAGATCGCTGAAGCTTTTAACAGGTGGTAGGGAAAGGCTAATGAGCCTTTAATCAGTTTTTTTTCTTTTTGAAAACTGGACCATTTCCTTTCCTCTTGTTTGCACTCCAGCCTTGGACAGGCATTCCCTGAACAACATCATGTTACTGAGAGAGTGACAATGGCCTCCTTGATAAGTCAAGTGGCAGCTAATTAGTCCTGAGTGTCTGTAGAGAAGGAGGATCCATGTTACCTGAATGGCTGTGCATCGTCACCTGCGGCACTCTCTGTGTCACATACTAAATGGGGAGCACTTGTTCAGGCCCTTGGAGACTCACAGCAGCGTATCGGGTGCATCAGCCTGGCAAAGAGAATTGTCAATCAAGCCCAGACCGGAGCAGCTGCTCTCATTCAGCCTGAGCCAACAGAGGCACTGTTTGTGTGTGCCCTTTTGGCAATAAGGACATCAAGGAAGAATGAGATACATATCCTGGAAATTCTAGACACAGCCCGAATCAAGAAATAAATGGACATGCCTTTATATCAACTTTAAGCGATAACCTCTCAGATAACATTCCACCAGCATGAAGCAATATTGCTTATTTATCTATCAGAGGAGAAATCATATTAAATATTAAATATAGGGGGAGACTGGAAAAGCAATTGTATTCATAGATATAAAAAGAAACATTTGGAATAAACACCTTGATTTTTTTTTTTAAAAAAAAAGTTAGTATAAAATATGCAAAGTTTTTTTTTAAAAAAAATCTTAAGTATTTTTTTTAAAGTAGATAACTCTTTCCTATTTGAATAAGGCACCAATGTTTTTAAGTGGTTTGAAGAAGAAAATAAGGCTTGAAAATATGGGATAAAAACGGGACCCTACATAAAGGTAAAAACAAGTGAACCAACTGACACATTCAGAACCCCCCTTTCCCTCCACATGTCCTATTCTTTCTAAGACTTTTTTATGTTAGAATGCAAATGAATTTTCACATATTTGAATTTTCTATTGGGAGTTTAATTTTATGCAAAAAGACTTTCCCTATGCATTTTCTTTAATCAAATGATTGCATGAGACACACACAGTAATGGCACTGCATACTGATATAGTTTTCTTACAACCATGACCTTCCCACCCAACACCACTAGTCTGCTATATCTAAAGTTAAGTAATGTTTTAAGCCCACAAAGCTGTAGAATGAAATGAAATGTTAGCAAAGAGTGGAATCACACATGTGCATGTGCACACATACACACACAGCCTAAGTGATCAATTTGCTTTCATTGCAACATTTACGTTAACGAAAAAATATATTAATACAGAATTTTAAAAGTGACTTATTATTTATGCTAAACATGCATATACTTTCAGTTTCCTGGTACCATGTCAGCCACAGTTTTTTTGAGTATATTTTCCAGAGGCCCACACCAATCATGATCAAAACAAGTAACTCAGCAAAGGAAGCACAAATGAAATGCCACTTCCTATCCCCCTGGGCATGAGCACTATGAGTCCATCCATTTTTCCCTCACTTAATGATCTGGACTTCTTTGCCACCATGGTGTACTGGGGTTTGAGTGTTGGATTAGAGGTTGAAGATAAGGATTTGACTACCTGCTTAACCATGGAAACCCACTGGGTGGCCTTGGACAAATCAAATTCTCTGAGGAAGGCAATGACAAAGTCCCTCTGAACAAATCTTGCCAAGAAAACACCATGATAGGTTCACTGTTGTGCACTTTCAACTCTCTCTCTCTCTCTCTATCTCTCTCTCTCTCTCTCTCTTTTTTTTTTTTTTTGCTAAAGTGATAACATCAGGGGTAAGAGAGCCAGTGTGGTGTAGAGGTTTAAGTTTTGGACTGGGATTCTAGGAGAACAATGTTCAAATCCCTGCTCAACCTCCTGGGATGATTTTGGACAAGTCACACTCTCTCAGTCTCATAGGAAAGCAATGGCAAACCTCCTTGAAGAAATATTGCCCCCCCCAAAAAAAAAAAATCATACCATAACTACTTCCCAGACTGATAATGTCCAGAACCAATTAAATCCACCCTCCTCACCACTTTTCCCACTCGCGGATTGTGTAATAATTTTGACGCATTGTTGCATACATTTTAACTATGTTTTATTATTTAATTTTAAACTTGGGAGGGAGGGTTAGGTTAGGGTCTTGTGGGTTTACTGTTTTATCATTGTGTACCATATAATCATGTTGTTACCTGCCTCAATCTCCAAAACGGAAGAGGCGGGATATAAATAAATAAACATTCATTCATTCATTCATTCTTGAAGGGACATAACAATCCCAGTAAATGCTGCATTTTTGGAGAAATGATGGTACACCCCCCCCCCTCAGGAAATCATGATGGTGTGTAAAAGAGGTATGACATATACAAATACACTGAGTATCATAAATGCAATATTTTGGCACAAGAACAGAAAGAGGAGGAAAGTTTTGATGCTCTTTTGACCCAAGTCCAGTCAAAAAGGGCGAGGAGACATGTTGCTTATATAGTGAACCCTGGAAGGCTCAGGGTAACATGGTGGCAGACACCCTTCTTCTTGCATTGTAAATCAAGGGCAGTACACCCGTGTGCATTCTCCCCCTTCCCTTACTTTTGCAAAAGCTGAATTACTGCCTTTGAATTTGTATCTATTTTTCTCCAAAGTTACCATGAAGTGGGGGGGGGGGGAGTATAAATCACACTTTTCAGGGAGCCTGGCACTTGGTTCACTAAAAAAAAAAAAGACATGGGGGTGATGGTGAGAGACAGAGAGGTAATGCCATAATGTAAAATAGTTAAAAGCTTATTAGAGCAGTTCAGGGGCAGTATGATTTCCACTTTGTTTCAGAACACCCTGAGCTCATCCTTTCATGCTATTGTGAAGGCAGCAATTCAGATCTCCCTTTGTCAGCATGAATGGCCCCTCTCAAAGCTCTTTTATACCAACATATTCCCTACAGGCATATGCCCTTTAGCTCTATTACTGATTTACCCCAAGTATTCAGCTTGGACCTTCTGCTTTTCTTTCTTTTACTTACCAACCTTCCCAATGACACGAGCACCACTTTCTCCTGCACTCCACCCCCCTCAAAAATTATGGCGCCTTTCCTAGGATGGCCCTCCTGCCTTTTTCCCCTCATCTGTATATCTGGGGGGGGGGGGGGGGGGGGAGATGCAGATATTTCCTCATCTCTCCTACCATCCCCACCTGATTCTTTCCAAGAACAAATTACTACTTGGAAAGAGCTTACATCTCAACTGAATTTACAGACAATGTAAGGAACAGATCTGTGCTATTAAGCATAATTGACTGGAAGCCAGAAGAACTATGATCAAAAGCCAAGAACATAGTCAAAGAAGAATGCAAGAAGACACATTCGGTGACCAAAAACAGAGAAGACACAATGGATAACTGAGGAAATGCTTAAAGCAGTAAAGGAAGAAGAGAAACAAAACATAAGAGGGCCAGGAACAAAATCAGAACCCTGAATGCAACTGCTCAACAACTAGTGCACAAGGATAAAGAGGACTATTATAATAACCAGTGCAGAGAAATAGAAGGCAATAACAGAAAAGGAAGAACAAGAGATCTCTTCCACAAGATAGGAAAACTCAAAGGGAAGTTCAAACCAAAGGTTGCAAAGCTTTATGGTCACAAGAGGAACATAGAGCAAGAACGAGAAAAAAATAAAAAGATGGTTGGTTGGTTGGTTGCAATAAACAGAAGAAACTATATAAAAGAGATGAAAAAACGAAATGTCACATAGAATGAAACAGTATAGGATAATGAAGCATAAATTCTAAAAAGTGAGGTGGAAGCTTTTGTGGGCAACATCTTTCTTCCCTAGACCTAATTCCCCCCACCCCACCTCACACACCCCTCTTAGCAATGTGTGGCTACCACTAGCCCCAGCCGGCAACCATTTCAGAGGAGAGGTGGGAGTGGGCCTGTTACCCCTCAACGTCCTCTAATTAGGCTGGCTTTGAAGGGCTATTCAGCCCTTCTGAAAGGGCCGCTTTTTCTTAGAGTTGCATTGTGTCGTGTTTGCACTTTGCAGAGAGACATTTGCATCTGTTTGTGCTTCTGAGGACAGCCATGGAGGCTTTCAAGGCAGCCCAAGCCGCCGGTTGTCAAGCCTCTTTCTGCCCCCCTCATCCCTATTTTTCAGGAAGGGGAGACAGGGGAGGGGGGAGGACAAGCCATCTTGGGACTTCTAAACTAAAATTATGCGGCTGTGGAGTTAAGGTATGCGAAGCTCAAGCTGAAGGGGGAGAGGGAGAGTGGAAGCATCAAAGATGTCCAAGCATTCTTCCCTGATCCACATTTTAAACAATTGCTGTTAACATTGCAACTTTGGGCAGAAAAGCTTCTAACTAGATTAAGCACAGATGACACAGAAAGCCCAAATTAAAAAAGAGAAGGAGGGGGAGAAAAAGTAAATGGTAGGCGCCCTAACAGGATAGAAAGTGTGAAATCCATGCAGGGGTAGAGAGTGAATGGCTGAAAACATCCCATTCTTTCATAGGCATATGGCCTTGACCATTTGACTCTGGATTCATTGAGGTGATCAGCTGGGGACCAGAAAAGAGAGCACACAAAATATGTTTTATGTACATATTTGCACATATGCACAAGTTGTTTTTACCTGTTCCAGGCTACCCTGGAAGAGGATTAGGTAAATTGATCATATTGTTGTTGTCCTGTGACTTCAAGTCCCTTTTGATTTATGGCAACCACAAGGTTTGTTCAGAGGGGACTTGCCATTGACATCCTCTGAGGCTGAGATAGTGGGACATGTCCAGGGTCACCCAGTGGGTTTCATGGCTGAGTGGGGATTCAAACCCTATTCTCCAGAATCATAATCTTAACACCCAGACCGTGTGCTTACCTGTTCCAGGCTACCCTGGAAAAGGATCGAGTAAGTAGAGTTTAATTATGCAAAAGGAAAAAAACACCCAATGCTATGTGCTATTAATGCTTAGATGTAAGCATAGGTACAAGTTCTGTGGTAGATGATATGCTACTGAAACCAGTTTTAAGAAAAGTTAGGTTTTGGTATTACAGTTTCCAAAATCTTCAGCAAACATGACCAAGGGAAGGGAGGGAGGGCTGAGAATTGTAGTTAAAAAAAGAAAGAGCAACTTTTCCAAACTCTGAAACTGAATGCTTATTCACAATTTTGTGTAATCTACAAACAAATCCAGTTAGATACCAAAGGAAGGGGTAGCAACTGAAACACATGGGTTAAACCAGGATAGGCTGGGATACCTTTTTGCAAATGAATATGGAATTCCTGTAGTGGAAATGTTGGTGCAGGTATTCACAATCCAGATCACATTGATCAGAGGCATAGAAAACATTTCAGGTGGACTAATCCCTTGGGGAGAGGGTGGAATAACAGAAATACATACACACACACACACACACACACATGCACGCGCGCGATCTGAAGAATTAATTTAAATGCAGTTCAAATCAGTGGCAATATACCCATATTTTACTACCTCATTCATTCATTCATTCATTCATTCATTCATTATTGCTGCTCTGTTCTAAAATATATGTGAACAGTCAATAGAGTGCTACTGGATGCATTTGAAAGATGTCCCCTATAACACAGTGGAGAGACAGGGGAGCTGTTTCCAATTTGATTATCTTCCATTAAAGAAATTTATCTTTTCCCGTATGGAAATATTTGCTGGAAAAATAAACCACTAGCAGTGCAACACTAGTTGGGCTATACCTCAGCCCCATTCACAGCACACAATTACAGGGCTATTTTTCCACTTTTATTGCCATGCTTCTATCCTGTGGAATCCTGGGATTTGTAATTTGGTAAGAGGCACTGGAGCCCTCTGGCTGAGAATTCTAAGTACCCCTCCCTAAACTGCAAATTCCAGCATTCCAGTGGACAGAATCAAATAATAAAGTGGAATAATACCACTATCATTGTGCAGTGTGAATGGCCTCCAATGAACTCCAGAGGTTAATGTATCACTAGTCAATACTCAGATTTGCAAACTGTCTCACTAATGAAAGGAGTTTGTATGGTGACTTTGCAGCTGTGCATGAATTCAAGATGTGTGCTTTAATTTGGATTGAGAATAGGTGCAGACACAGTGGTGCTTATTTTGTTATGTGTAAAATAAAAATGTAATCCTTGCCCATATTAGGAATACATACTGGCATAAAGATTCAGTTCATTATTTCATTTACTAACTGGATTAGTATGAAGTGCCAGAACTTTAGTGCTGAATTCTTGTGTGAATTCATGCTTGTGTATATTATAGAATATGTGTGTGTGTATGTGTGTGTGTGTGTGTGTGTGTGTGTGTGTTTGTGTGTACATGAGTTCATGTACTTCCACAGTTCTGGGGACTTTTTTCTATTTTGTTCTGTTTCTTTTGAGAACACACCATGTTTGTGTTCTTCTTTCTTCAACATACAATAGCTCTCTCCATTTCTTAGGACTATGGTTACACAGCCTTCTCATCTTTACAGAAAGAAGATGCAGAGGTTAAAGGTCAGCCCAGGGCATCAGTGGGAGACAAAGTCCCTTCAGCTGCTAATGTAAGCTGTGATAACAGTGTTTTCAAAGAACATCCACTTGAGACTATCTACAAGACACTCGGACCTTTCTAAGAGCCTATGATGTTGACTCTCTTGTCATGAGATCCAGCTTCAGCTTAAACCCTGGAGCCATAATGGAGGACTTGGAAACAATTCATTTGGAAATGTCCAAATCTTTGTTACCTTTCATTATGAAAATGTAATATACTTCAAGTGAGAGAATGTATATGATTATTTTCCCGTTTTTATCAACAATCCAAATTCATTTAAGATACTGAGATACAGAAACAAAATTAGTTTGCATGCTTCTCATCTTTCAAGGCAGAAAATAGTTGGTGAGGGAGAAAACTACTGCAGCTATTACTGCTGTCAGTGACAACAACAACATCCAACTCCTTTCTGCTTGTGTGATGCAACAGCCAAAAAAGCCAGTGCAATGTATTATTATTATTATTATTATTATTATTATTATTATACTTTATTTATATAGCGCTGTAGATTTGCACAGTGCTGTACATAAGTCAATAAAATAGATAATAATAAACCTGCCCATGGTGTACATTCTACAGAATAATAACAAAATACATATAAAATACAGAATAAAACATGATAGAATTCGATAAAAAGCAGGCAATAAATTAAAAACAACAAATATCAATATCAAATATCAAATAACAATCACACAATGTAGGCTGCATTAATGAGAGCAGAGAGTCAAGGGATCAAGGGAAATAGCAGTTCCACATTGTTCTGCTTTGGTCAGACCTCATTTGGAGTGTTGTGTCCCATTCTGGGCACCAAAGTTCAAGAGGAATTTGACATGCTGGAACATATCCAAAGAAAGGCAACTAAAATAACTGAAAGTCTGTAAATCAAGTTTGAAGACTAAGAGGTGATATGTTAGCCATCTTTAAATATTTGAAAGGATATCATGTAGAAGATGGAGCAAGCTTATTCTTTGATGCTTCAGAGACAAGAACTGAAACCGGTTAATTCAAATTACAAAATAGAAGATTTCATCTGAACATTAGAACATCTGTAACAGTAGAACAGCCTGTCTCGGTGGTGTTGGACTTTCCTGTGGAGGACTATCAACAAAGGCTGGATGATCAGCTCACAGGAATGCTGTAGTTGTGTATCCCTGCATGGCAGAGAGTTGAACTAGATGGCCCTTGGATTCACTTCCAACTTCATTATTATATGAATTAGGGCTCCCTGGTTTACCCTTTATATTCCAAACCACCACAAATCATCATTTTGGAACTATCTCAATTATGAATATGTTATTATGGCAACTGAAAGCCAATTACTTCTTCAAGCTTTTAACCTATCATAGGGAGGCCAGAGAAAATTGAATATTTGCCATTTCAATTCATACATGTATAAAATCACCATCTTTTGTATCTATCAACAATTTATTATTATTTCCTTTCTTTCTGTATTTTACACCCTGCCTTTTTCCCAACTAAGGACCTAATGTGGCTTACAATATGAATTATAATACAGGTAAAACCAATTGGTTATACCATTGGAAAACCATTGGAAAACAACAATTCAGTAACCTGTTTTATTGCAGCTAAGCACTGAATCAAAAGAATTTGATCTTTTTGGTTGCCCATTTTTACATGTCTACACTGAAGTCTACAAATTTCCTGTTTGAAGTGTGATACAGAACTATGCATAGTAGTTAAAGTGTGGTTGAATCATAAATTTTTATAGACATACATACATACATACATGCCCGTCTTAACAAAAATGTATTTGCTGCCAGCAGAAGGAATTCCAAGGCCTTGGATTAGCCACCCAGAAGGCCTTCTGCAGGATCCCCACCAGGATCTCACTAAAGAATAAAGGGCATCCTTATCAAATTTGTTGATGGCACTAAATTAGGAGTAGCTAATACCCTAGAGGAGAGGATTAAAATTCAAATGATCTTGATAGTTTAGAAAGCTGGGTCAGAACTAACAAAATGAATTTCAACACGGAGAAATGTAAGGTACTGCACTTAGACAGAAAAAATGAAATGCATAGATATAGGACAGGGTATACCTGGCTTAACAAGACTGCATGTGAAAGGCATCTAGGAGTCCTAGTAGACCACAAGCTGAACATGAGTCAAAAGTATGATGTGACAGCCAATGCGATTCTAGGCTGCATCAATAGAAGTATAGTATCTAAATCAAGGGAAGTAATAGTGCCACTCTATTTCACTTTGGTCAGGCCGCACCTGGAATACTGTGTTCAGTTCTTGGCACCATAATTCAAAAAGGATGTTGACAAGTTGGCACATGTCCACAGAAGGGTGGTCAAAATGGTGAAAGGCCTGAAAACCATGCCCTTTGAGGAGAGACTAAGGGCCAGAATAGACGGCCTGTTAAAGATGCCTTCTGGGCGTCTTGGGAGAATGGTGTTTAAACACTACATGCTCCGATATCACCTTGAAGCTGCCTGGAAATTACCCTGCTGCCCAGATGTGGGCTGCTTCAAGATGCTCTGGTGGCACATCATTTATACTGTACATGCCACCGCAGCATCTTCAAGCTGCTCTGGGGTTGTGGCAGGGCAGGGAAATCTGGCTCTTTCTTCACCCAAATAGGAGCAAATATTTTCCATTCCTATTTAGGTAGGGTTCAAAGTGGATTGGGTCTGCAGTGTGTGTTTGCCTTGGCCCCAATATGTCTCCTGCCTTCTTGCCTGTCTGTTCCAGCCCTTAGGGAGCTGGGTATGTTTATCCTGGGGAAGAGAAGATTAAGGGGATGCTTTGATTTGGATTTCCTGCATGGCAGGGGGTTGGACTGGATGGCCCTTGTGGTCTCTTCCAACTCTATGATTCTAGGTAATAATAATAATATTATTTATTTATTTATTTATTTATACCCCGCATTTCTGTGGAACACAACTGGGGCAGTTTACAGGTTAAAATATTCAATCCCAAATCCCAGTAACCCCTAAAATACAATTAAACACTTTGCAGATTAAAACATACCTTAAAACAATAAAAATAGAAATAAAAATAAATTAACAATGAAGATTATCGCACTGCGTTCTGAGAACGTTCTGATCACGTGATGAGAACGGAACGCATTTGAGAATACCGCACGTATGTGTTCCAATCGGGTTCTCAGAATGCTTAAATGTGTTCCAAATGTGTTCCAGGAGGGAATGGATTTGAATGTGTTCTGAATGTGTTCCCAGAGAGCTGAAACGTGATGAAAACGTTCCAAGAGAAGTGTGTGCGGTATTCTTATCCGTTCTCAAATCCGTTCCCTCATTCCTCTGTCTTCTGATTGGCTGAAAGAATGACAGGCAGGGAGGGAGGCAGGCAGGCGAGCGACTGCAGTGAGGGAAGGTGTGTGTGTGTGAGGGGGGAAAGAAGGAGGGAGGGAAGGGAGGAAAAAGGGAGGAAAGGTGGGACAAGGAAGAGAAGAGGAAAGCAGGGAAAGAGAGGGAAAGAAGAGACCAGAGCAGAGAGCAAGAGGGAGAGGGTCTGGCTGCTTCTCCGGGGGTCTCTAGTGTCATGTCCAGTGGGGCTCCTTTGCTGTCACAATGCAGGAGGCAGGGATGCCCAGGACCTTCTCCTCCTTCCCTCCAGGAGGGAACCCACAAAAGCTCCTCTGTTTGGAGCACCACACAAAAGCAAGCAAAAAACTCCCAGAATTCCATAGCAAAGAGCCAGACAAGAGTTAAAGCGGGGAGGGAAGCTCACAACCTGAAGGCACACATTACATGCACACACACAGAAGCAAAAGGGTGTCAAGCTGCCAAAAAGGGGAAATGGGATGACAGCAGAGGACTCTTCTTTTCTAACCGGTTTAAAGAGCTGCTATGGCTGCCGGGGCTCTGCCCTTGGCCCAGTCCCCTCCCTGGCAACTTGCTTTCCTTCGGCTTGAAGGGACCTCCATGGAGCTCCTCCTTCCCTCAAGGAAGAGGGGACCAGAGCAGAGATCAAGAGGGAGAGGGTCTGGCTGCTTCTCCGGGGGTCTCTAGTGTCATGTCCAGTGGGGCTCCTTTGCTGTCACAATGCAGGAGGCAGGGATGCCCAGGACCTTCTCCTCCTTCCCTC
>NC_056523.1:97886013-97908283 GCF_019175285.1 Sceloporus undulatus
AAAGAGGGAACCCACAAAAGCTCCTCTGTTTGGAGCACCACAGAAAAGCAAGCAAACAACTCCCAGAATTCCATAGCAAAGAGCCAGACAAGAGTTAAAGCGGGGAGGGAAGCTCACAACCTGAAGGCACACATTACATGCACACACACAGAAGCAAAAGGGTGTCAAGCTGCCAAAAAGGGGAAATGGGATGACAGCAGAGGACTCTTCTTTTCTAACCGGTTTAAAGAGCTGCTATGGCTGCTGGGGCTCTGCCCTTGGCCCAGTCCCCTCCCTTTCCCTCCGCTTGAAGGGACCTCCGTGGCGCTCCCTTAATGCCCAGGCTGCCAAGGAGGGGACTCTGCCCTTGGCCCATCAAGTTACATAGGTTTTATCCTATTTTCTTCAAACATATGCCAGCATATGAAGCCCCAGCGTTTTATAGGGGCTTGCCTTCCTTCCCTCCCAAGAGAATCTTCGGAGGGAAGACTTCTCAGTGAGGCTGAGAAGCACTCTCCCGGCCAGAGTCCCTAGGCTTACTGAAATCCCCCACCTCCCTTCCCCATAGAAATCAATCCAAAAACTGAGTTTAAAAGGAGCAGAGGAGAGCCCTTTGGGTCTGCATCTGGGAGAGATTTTAAACTCCGTTTTTGGATTGATTCCTATGGGGAAGGGAGGTGAGGGATTTCAGTAAGCCGAGGGACTCAGGAGAGGCGAGCTCCATGGCCCAAGCCTCCCTTTTCCCTCTTTCCTGGGGGCAGCGCCTCTCCCGAGCCGTCCAACCACTGAGTGGCGACGTCATCAGAAGACAGCCCACAAAACTTAATACAGCAAACCGTTCTGAGAACGGTTTCAAGAAAAAAGGAATCGCAGTGCGGTAAACTGCCGTTCTGATCCCGTTCTGATCACGTTTTGATTTCTAATGCGGTAATATCCGTTCCAGGAACGTTTTCATCACGTGATGATATGGAACGTTCTCAGAACGCAGTGCGATAATCTCCCAGGTCTGTCACAAAAAACAGACAATAACAAGTTCAAACTTATTTGGTGGTCGGTAATCTGTTCAGGATTAGGGAGAAAAAGGGGTAATACGGAATTATTTGAGATACAGTAAATAGAGAAAACTACAAGTGTGTGTGTGTGTGTATGTGTGTGTGTGTATGTATGTATTCTTTGAGAGTATTACCTTATGGGGTGTGAAAAAGTCATGATAAGGAAAGAGAAGATAAAACAATACAAGGAGGGAGGCAAAATAAAACTATATGCAAAACTGCAAGTAGTTGGAAGTAAGATATATGTTATTTGTGTTTTATAGATATGTTAGAGGGACATGTTGTATGTACTTTGTTGGACAGATGGGAGGCAGAGGGAAAAGAGGGATGTGATTTTATGTAATGTATGTTTACTAGTTATGTGTACATGTTGTTATGTGAAAAACTATGGAAAAAATTAATTAATTTTTTTTAAAAAAGGAAAGGCCTGCTGCAAGAGATCTGTCTTAACAGCTTTTTTGAAGCTGTTTAAGGTGGTAATGTGACGTATCTCATCTGGCAGGCCATTCCATAATCTGGGAGTGGTTGCTGAAAAGGGCCACTGGGCGGTTGCAGATAGTCTAGATTTTATAGGTTTCAACAGATTCCTCCCAGAGGACCTGAGTGCATGGGGTGGATTATACAGAAGGAGGTGGTCCCAAAGACAGGTTGGACCCAAGCCATTTAGGGCTTTAAAAGTGATAACCAACACCTTGTACTGCTCCCAGAAACTAATGGGCAGCCAGTGGAGCAATCTTAGGATCAGTGTAATATGGTCTCTCCTAGTTTTACCTGAGACCAGCCTGGCTGCCATGTTCTCTATTAATTGGAGTTTCTGAACTAAGCACAAGGGTAGCCCCATGTAAAGTGCATTACAGAAATCAAGACGATAGCCCTGTTTAAATGTTTGAAGGGATATCATATTGAGGGGGGGAACAAGCTTGTTTTTTGCTGCTCCAGAGAATAGTACCCAGTGTAATGGATTCAAACTAGAGAAAAAGAGATTCCAGCACAACATTAGAAGAAACTTCCTGGACCTTACTGCACAGGCTCCATGGAACAGAATGAGAATGGTACAAAAGGGGCCGGGAAGGGAATGGAACGAGTGGGGGATGCATTTTACTGCACACAGAAAGTCCCTCACTCATTCCCTTCCCTTCCCTTCCATTTCCAATCTGTCCCAGAGGAGGCGATTTTTGTTCAGATCAGTTCTCAAAAATTGCATCTTCTGGGACAGATTGGGAATGGAAGGGAAGGGAACAGAACGAGTGAGGGACTTCTGTGTGCAGTAAAATGTGTCCCCCAGTCGTTTCCAACTCATTCCCAGCCCTTTCCATTCCGTTCTCATCCTGTTCCGTGGAGCCCCTGTGCAGTAAAGTTCCCTGACAATAAGAGCTGTTCAACAGTGGAACACACTCCCTCGGAGAGTGGTGGAGTCTCCTTCCTTGGAGATCTTTAAACAGAGGCTGGATGGCCATCTGTCAGGGGTGCTTTGATTGTGAGTTTCTGCATGGAAGAATGGGGTTGGACTGGATGGCCCTTGCGGTCTCTTCCAACTTTATGATTCTGTGATTGTATGATTCTAAACATGTCTGTGAGGGTTGTAGATCCCTGGATGATCCCATGTTGTAATATTATGAGAAAGAGAGAAAAACTTTTCTATTATGTCTCCTCCTTCATTCCCCCCCCCCCCTTTAAAATTAGTAAGCCTCAAAATTTGTATGTTTTCAGCACAGAAGAGTTACTCCATCTTGATCTTTTTGGTTGCCCTTTTTTACATGTCTGCACTGATGTCTACAACATTTTGTTTGATGTGTGATACAGAACCATACATAGTATTCAAGTGTAGTTTCATCATAAGTTTGTATAAAGACATTGTTATATTGTCTTTTTTATTTTGCTACCTCTTCTGATTATACCCATGAAATTATACATGGAATGTGTTCATAGCCACTGGATGTGGGTCATAGTTGCTTTGAGTTCCAACAAAAGCCCAAGATCCCTTGCTGGATTAGTCACCACTACAAGCTGTTCAAATTCTCCATCTCTCCCGTTCTCTCTCCCTCTCCCTCTGTCTGTCTGTCTGTCTAGTGGCAACAGTGAAACATATTCTTGATCACCAACAGTGAACTATAAATTTGACAAATATACAAATCCTTGCACAGTATAAATCAATCAATCAATAAATTGTCTAATTGCATTTTGAAATATCAGATTCTTCTGACATATAAAGCAAAATATTTGGCCTTTCATTATTTTGACCATTACTTCATTAAAATGTTGATGGGACTGCATTTTCTCTAATTTAGTGGCTCCCACTTGCTCCTTGTCTTCTCAGGTTATGATGAAAGCTCTTGAAGTAAGTTCTCCAGGGTTTCTTTTGTGAGTTATGAATCAATTGATGTGGTTTTCAGCAGCCCCTTTCAAGCTTGAGGATGGGGAGGGGGTCCAGGATTTCCCCCCCAGTTTGCCAGAGACTGGTACCATTTATGTCCCTTGTCTACAAATGTTACTGTCTTTCCTAGAAACTTGCCTCAGACTGGCAGCTGATGGATTGTGGGCTGTACCAGTCCATGGACCACCACCTTGAGTAGCACTGGTTTACAGAAGTTTGGAGTTGAGTGTGTGTTTGCATGTGTATCTTCATGGGAGAGAATCCCCTGTATTCAGATCTCAAAGGGGCACAAGATGCACAAAGGAGAGATAGTTGTTGCCTTTGGGAGAGGAAATGCTGAGCAGCTCAGGCTGCTGATCTAAAGAGGGCATAATGGGATTTTCTGAGAATCACATTGATCTCCAAATGAGAAAAGCCCCTGCTTGCCTTTTTTTTTCACCGTAGTGAACAAAAAGCTAAAGCCTCTTTAAAGTCTGCCTTTTCTGAGCTAATTATTATCACAGGGGTTATTACGATAAAAGTTAGTAGCTCTCCCAGTTTCTACTCATCCATGTGTATTTTTGGAAGGAGCTACCTCCTTTGTTGTGTTAGTTATTTCACAGCAAGGGTTGTGTTGCTTTTCCATTTGTTGATACTGAAGTTCACTATACAGCAGAATGAGCAAGGGATTCACCATATGTGATGTAGTTCCCTAATTTCAAGCTTCTAAGTTTGCATTCCAAGTCTAACTGGTATTTATGCCTTTAAAAAAAAATTAATCAAGTTTCATCACACGATAAAAAGGATGGTTATATTTTTCTTGGAATGCATACCTTAAACAGTTTTTTTTAAAGCAACGTAACTAGTAATCTTTTCTATAGCCAAAGCAGACACAAGGTCACCCCAGCAGGAAGTCATATGACCTATCCAAGACTATTCAATGACTCGCTCAAGGAAGGTCATTCACACCTTGTCCCAAAGGAGAGAGTTGCTCTGGTAAGTGACCAACCTCCTACCCTTTCTTGGGGCCATTGAAATAGAGAAGCATTTGTAACCATTTCTATATAGCAAGGTCACTAAAGAGATCTCATGACACAGAACTTGCCTGGAAAATGTCAAACCCACAGGCTTTTGTTATCAGCAGAAGGTCTGAGATCTTTCCAAACTGATAACCTGTTTCTTCTTCCTACGAAGGTTTTCTTTAATCTTTTCTTTTCCTTTCCCCACTGTAAGACACACAGCTTGGTTCTTTTCTTCCCTGGAGAAAATATTCAAAGGACTGGGATTAAGCTTTGAAGTTATTTTAATATATTACTTGGTTTTTCAGGGTCTTATGCCAATCTCATGGGAGATGGTTCAGGAAACCCTCCAGTTATGAATTAAGGCACACTTAAAGCTGCACTGCAGCCACTCTCATCCCTACTTAAGATTGCCACAGGGTGGTTATGGACATAGTAGTCCAACACATCTAGAAAGCAGAAAACTTACATCTCTTTCCCAGCTATACCATCATTGATGGTAAAACTGGAAATGATCCAAAGCCTATTATTTCAGTTAGTGACAGCAAAGGACAATATCAGTGATTATGTTATTTAAATTAGAGCTTAGAAAAGTTACTTTCTTACTCTCAAAATCCCCCAGCTAACATGGTCAATGTGTTAGCATACCCTACAACACCATGCTGAAATTTCATATTTTCATATTTTGATGTTTTTAAGAGGTCATGACCTTTGAAACAATATTAAATTTCACATGGGAAAGGCACACTTTCAGTAGTGGAGGACGAATATCCTAGGATTCCATAATCCTGTTCATTTTCATGGAAAGACCATGAAATCTTTCTTACACCAAATATCACCTAATACCCCTCAAGGTACAAAACAGGATATAAATATCATCCCCACACATGGCCAATTTACAGCTATGGACTGAGGCTCTGTCACACAGACCAGTGCTCTGCTCTTTTTATAGTCCTCAGACCCTGTCTGAGCCTCTATCCATCTTCTATGGAACTGCCTCTTCAGGACTAGTAATTATCACCCCTTCTAATTCTTGATTTCTTGCTATCCAAGCTTTCACACCTTTCTTTCTGTTAGTTCTGTATGGTTCTTGAAATTGTACTGGTTTTATGTGTTTGTACTTTTGTACATTTCTCAATAAAACTTTTTTTATTCACTAACATGTCTCACTGCAGTTAATACTGGTATACATAGGTATAGAATATTTCTTAAAGTTACACAACCTCTCATCGGCCTCCTGTTAAAATAATAAATTCCCCCAAATATCAAGGAGACACTGTTACTGTTGGTGGAGACCCCAATTCCACCTCACCTTTTTGGGTAACAACTGGCCATCTATAGCCAGGCTTCAGGGAATTGCAGTCCATAAAGTTACTTCTTCCAAGCTCTGGAAGAAATGCTATTCATCAAGACAAACATTAATTTAATTTGGCTGCATCTATCTTTGCCCTAGGATAATCTGTACAGTAGTATAAGTGATATAGCTATAGGAAATTTACTTATTAGCTTGAAATAGGTGCCATTGGGGATTTAGTCAAGAATGAAAATGGGACTCCAGTGGTCAGATTAACTACTTGTTAACATATGTCACTTCTAAACAGTATCATCTAACTATATCTAGGACTGCTCAAGTGAGAAGTAGCAATGTGGAAGAGGAAAGGAAAATCAGATTAATTATTTCAGAATTCATGTTTATAATTAGTTTTCATTTTGGCAGTTTATGTAAGGCAACCCTTGTTATTTCAGTCAGGGACACTGAAAGCCCTGTAATGAATTGCTACAGCTACAGCAGTAGAGGACTAGAGATTGACCTTCCCTGCTCAGATTAGAGGGTTTGCTCATTGTGCCTGAATGAACCCATTATCACAAACATACCTGTTTCTGGGATGTACCACTTCAGATTACAGTGTGCCCTTCTTGTCCACAGGGGTTCAGTTCCAGGGCCCACCACAGATGAGGATAAAAAATTGTATGCTCAAGCCCACCACCACATTGGGTGGTGAAATGCATGTGGTTGCATGTACACATTGTAACTGACAATAGCGGAGCAGGGTGATCCATAGACACTTGAGCCCACAGATGGTTAAACAATCAATACACTGAAATCACTGTACAGTGGTACCTCGGGATACGAAATACCCAGGTTACGAAATTTCCGGGATACGAAAAAATCCCATTGGAAATAATTGTTCCGGGTTACGAATGTTTTTTCGGGTTACGAAAAAAATTTTGGTGCTTTTCGGCGCTTTTTCGCACGAAACGCGGCTTTTCCCCATTAGCGGCTATGGCAATTCGGCTTACGAAGGCTTTTCGGGTTACGAAAGCGGCCGCGGAACGAATTAATTTCGTAACCCGAGGGAGCAGTGTACTAGTGAGAGCTCAGAACATATTATATGCATTAAATAAAAACAATTTTAAGAGTTTGCACAGAAAGGTAGTTAGCAGGAAGAAGCATGTCAGCTTGTCCTTCTTCTTGACATGCATGTGTTCCATGTGTAAGGATTATTATTTTTAAATGTATCTTGGGAGTATGGGAAGGGTCTAACAACATAAGACCCAGAAACAAGCCAGTAATCCCCTCTGTTGTTTGTAAGAGACTTAGTTGTGCCCTATCTGGGAAATCTGGAGGGAAGCACAATAACATCCAAAATCCACAAAACAGGAATACCTTTATTGGGTCA
Organism: Sceloporus undulatus; assembly: GCF_019175285.1. Classification (NCBI taxonomy): domain Eukaryota; kingdom Metazoa; phylum Chordata; class Lepidosauria; order Squamata; family Phrynosomatidae; genus Sceloporus; species Sceloporus undulatus. Next base: position 97,893,098 of record NC_056523.1, read on the forward strand.
ACCAAAAATGCACAAGCAAGCTTTCAAACTTCCACTGGCTTCTTCATCAGGCAAACCTGTTAAATATCATAAAGAAGAAGAAAATATGATGATGTTAGCATCATAAACCTACATTTTATTAAGATGTTGGTTTTGTTGTTGTCAGTTAAAATGATCTAGAGGGATATTCATGTGGGCACAGAGCACTCCTCTCTTCATAAATATGGGCTCTGAGAGACAAAAAGAAATAAAATCCAGGCAATAAAATGTCAACTCCATTATTGACAGAAAAAGTAACTTCCTTTGAGATCTAGGCCTTTTCTGTCCTGGGTGGGGCTACCAGCCCCTTTCTTAGACAGAGAACATTGAATTTCTCTAGAAGCCTCTGCACTATTACATCTGGAAAATCTTTAGGTGCTGTTTAGGTAAAATCCACCAAATGCAGTCCCAATAAAAAAAAGGTTTTACCTTTGTTGGAGGGAAACAGGTGCACCAGCTATGTGATTAATAGAAAGGCAATGAATATACCCTTCCTGAGTGACAAGAAGAGATTTGAAATCCACTGTCTCAGCCAGGCTTTTCCATTTAGCTCTTTGGAAGAGATTTTTTTTTCTATGTGTATATAAAAACACAATGCGTTTTCTGTGCAATGCTCCCACTAAGCTATGACATCAAATTATTCTTCCTGCAACCATCCCATCTGGTTGTTGGTTTCACACTCCACCCCACCCATTCCCATTCTTCCTCTGGGTCATTTCTGCCTTCCTATTTCTTTCTCCGGACCCATGTGCAAAAGTAGCAGGGGATCACTTATTTAAAGCCCAAATCCCCCCTCGGCAGTGGCTTTACAGCCAAACTGCTCTTGTATTAGTTTTTGATGAGTTTTCAATTTAGGGCCTTTGCTGATAGGAGGAAGAAGGCGACATGAGAGGGAGGAGGGGCCCTGAGGGGAGGGGGAAAATGCAACAGATGGGGCCGATTGTGCTCTCTAGGCAAATTAAGGAAGACATCTGTAGCTCCCAAATACTGGTGGTCTAAAGCAATTAGTCCCTTGTGAAAGGGGGCCTCTCAGAGACTCCTTTAGCCAGTCCCATCCTGGGGAGTGCTCACGTTACAATGGCCTTGACCACAATTCATTGAGCCAAAGAAGTAAAAGAAAGGGTGGAAAAGAAAGATTAATTCAGTAGGAGCAGGGCAGGAAGGCTGGAGTTGGTATACTTCTTAAAATGCAAGGTAGCTTCTTTACACCCTCTGCCTTAAAATACTTGGTACCTTAATTTTTTCTTTTTAAAAAAAGATCTTTCATGACTACTTTATGTTCTAGATATGAAACAGACAGAACCAATGGCTTGGGTCTGCACACCTAAATGTCTCTGTTGTATAGCATGTGTACTCTGAAAATTGATCAGGGACCTCAATTGCTACTGACTTGTTTGGAAAATAATGGATGAAGACACAAGTCTCTGCCTTGGGAAGGATCTCTTGCACCCACTCCTCCTCCTCCCCCGGAAACAGGGAGTGTTCACAGATGAAGGTGTTATACGATCAACCCTTTTCTATAAGTAATAATTATAATGATTGTTATGATTGTGCGTGGAGCAGAGCTAATCTGGGGGTGTGGTCCCCTCATTTCAAGGCCAGGAAGCTGGAAGTAGAAAACTCGGCAAGGACTTTATCTAAGCTAGTTATGAGCCCCCACTGGGGGACTCTTTTCTTCATACATATTTATGACCAGCGGGGAGGAAAAATCCCCTAACGACAATGGATGAAGCTGCTCATGGGAGGTCACGGAACCTTTAAATTACACCTCTTGGCTTTTGTTCCCTAAAGCACAATGGAGCTAAGAGATAGGAAGAAAGGCTCTATGGGCCAGGGCACATCACAATACTCCTGGTGGCTTGGAAAAATAACAGAAAAGCCCAAACTGATTTGATATCTTATTGGATTTCTGTTAACCTAAGAACATGTTCATGCTCTCTCATTGTTGCTGGTCAAGAGCTGATCTGTGGAAGGGGGGAGTCCAAGGGGGAGAGGGAGGAATCTGTGCTTGTTGATCAAAAATTGCCTTCATTGGGATTTCAAATGGATGGGGGCAGAGAATACAAAGGAACCATCTGCCCTCTTAACCCATTGCTTATTTTAATTAATTGATAATATTTCTTTACTGTTGTTGTTGTCTATATTGTTGGAACTAAAAAAAAAACTTTATTACACCACTGTGTAAATATTCCAAGTAGGAAAAATAATTCAGAGGGAACAGTTTTTTTTTTAGTTCACCTGTCCTTATGAGCAAATCTTAATGGAAAAAAAAGTCGGGTCATTTTTTTTTCCTTTGAGAAGGGAAAAGAAAGGAAAGCTAAAATCATATTCAAAGTCTTATATTTAGAAGTTAAATATTACTGTATGTCACTGAAAAATGATTTTTCCACAAGAAGTGCACCAGCCCAAGATATCATTGATAGTGTGTAGAACTGGAAGAGCAGATGGGCCACTTGCATTGTAAGACTGGCAGACAATCCAAATAATCCATTGGTATTTGTGGGACATAAAATATGTGGGGAGAGGGGTCCCCAGAATGCTGTGTAGAGCCACTTTGGACAAAAATCACTCCAAATAAGACACAATTGAATAGTTGTAGTATACAATGATGAAATTACAGTTTTTCAAGATATTCACAGTAAAGTGAGACAAACAGCTTTCAGTGTTCTTGCTATAATTTTTCATGGCCAAGGTTTTAACTTATAGTTTTGACATTCAACAGTAGACAGATAAGGATGGTGATGATGCTACACTGGGAACATCATATTCCCTTCTTTTTTTCTAATGTTCTATTAGATGAGCTACAGAAAATAAATAAAACTAATGGAATTCCCTGTTAAGTGTCTGTTACATGTGGTTTTTTGTTAATTGTATCCTAAGCCTGTTTTAATATTTTTGTTGTTGTTTTAATGTTCTTGTGGAATTGAAATAAATAAAAATGAAAAAAGAAGAAAAGAAGAAAAACATTATATTTTCACTGGTAACCAACATTTTGCAATGAAGTTTCACTCCCTCTGAAAAAACAAGTACCTAGTTGGAGAGTAGAGAGTCAACATAGTGTAGTGGTTTGAACTACAACTCTGGAAACCAGGGTTCAAATTCCTGCTTAGCTGTGGAAACCCACTGGGTGAAGTTGGGCAAGTCACACTATCTCAGTTTCAGAGGAAGGCAAAAGCAAACCTCCTCTGAACAACTCTTGCCAAGAAAACTTCATGATAGGGTCTCCTTAGGGCCACAGTGAATCAAAAATTACTTGAAGACAAACAAAAATTTGGGAGTACTAGATCCATCTCTGCCACTGGAGGCCTAAGTAGATTCCACAGCTCACAGTGATTGAGGCCAGCTTGAAAGGGTTCACCAGTTACAGCCCTTCATGAACAGGAATAACCTATCCATATTACTTCATGCGCTGGTAACTTCCAGAGTGCTGTAATGGCCTCTACATGGGATTGTTCTTGTAGATGACTCAGAAGCTGCTTGTTGTTTGTTGTTAACTGTCCTCAAGTTGACCTAAGCTGATGGGGACTCTGTGGATGAGACATCTCTAAAACCTCCTGTTTTCCACTGCTCTACTTAGGTCCCATAGATTCACGCCATGACCTTCCTGATTGATTCCACACATCTGGTGTGTGGCCTTTCTCTCTTTCTACTGTCTTTTTTTGTTTTTGTTTTTGTTTTTTGTTTTTTTGATGAGTCATGCCTTCTCCTGACCAAAGTATGATAGTCTCAGTTTCATAATTTTGGCTTCCAGGGAGAGTTCTCACTTGATCTGTTCTACAACCCATTTATTTGCCTTTTTGACCATCCACAGTATCCTCAGCACTCTTCTCTAGCACCATGTTTCAAATGAGTTGATTTTCTTCCTGTCCACTTTCTTCATTGTCCAGCTCTCACACCCATAGATAGTGATGGGGAATACAATGGCTTGGATGATTCTAACTTTAGTGCTCAGTTGTATATCTTTGTAGTTTTGGATCCTGTCTAGTTCTTTCATGCTGCCTTTCTCATCCCTAGTTTTCTCCTGATTTGTTGACTGCAGTCTTCATTAGGATCAGTATTTGATCCAAGGTATGGAAAATCTTTGACTATTTCAATTTTCCGATTATCTAGGCTGAGGGTCGTGGAGAGGGGTCGGCATCTTATTATCAAAATCCTGCCAGTTTCAGGTTCTCTCTCTTCCCCCCAGCTAGTCCTTTTCTTCATTTGAATTACACTCCATTAGACTCTTTTTTCCTTTGCAACTTCGGGTTGCCATCATCTATCGTCCTCCTGGTTCAGCGTCTCAGTTTTTCACAGATTTCGAGTCTTGGTTGACATTTTTTCTTTCAGATACTGTCCCCTCCCTGATCTTAGGTGACTTTAACATCCACCTTGACGATCCCAAGAATTCCTCAACCTCTCGCTTCAGCTCTCTCTTAGCTTCCTTCGGTCTCCAACCCCATTCCAACTGTCCAACCCGTTCCCTTGGTCACTGTCTTGACTTAGTTCTCCCCTCCAAGTGTGTCGTGTCCGACTACTCGGCTTCTGATTTTCCACTATCTGACCATCACCTTCTTTCCTTTACTCTTACCTACATTCCACCTCCCCGTCATACTGTCCTCCGCCAGTTCCGCGATCTTCATTCTCTTGACCTTAACCATCTCACTCAGTCCTTGGACTCATCCTTCGCTTCTCTCAATCTTGGGGACTCTGCTGACTCAGCTATGTCTTTATTAAATTCTACTCTCTCCTCAACTCTTGACAGCTTTGCCCCAGTATCTACGCGTGTGTCCTCCTCTTCCTCTATGACTAGGCCTCAGCCCTGGATCACTCCCATTGTTAGATTTCTCCGGCCCTGCTCCCGAGCAGCCAAACGTCTCTGGAGAAAGTCCAGGGAGTGGGCCGACTTTATCTATTTTAAGTTCATTCTTTTATCCTTTTCACACGCCCTGTCGATGGCAAAACAAGACTACTTCAAATCATTGATCTGCGCCAACGAGAGGCGCCCACAGTGCTTGTTCTCCTGTTTCAACACACTGTTAAAACCCTCTCCTCCCTCCATCTCTCCATTATTTTCTCCCTCCGACTTCGCCAATTACTTCATTACAAAGATCACTACCATTCGTTCTGAGTTAACTCCTCATGATTTGGCTCCCACCATTAATCTCCTCGCCCCTCCTACTAATAAACTCTCTGTGTTTCCTCCTGTTTCTTTGGAAGAACTCTCTTCGCTGCTGAACTCATCCAAACCTTCCACCTGCTCTCTTGATCCAATTCCTTCTCGTCTTCTAATCTCTATAGCCCCCTCTTTGTTACCCTCCCTCCTCTATATCTTTAATCTCTCTCTCTCTTCGGGTTCCTTCCCCTCAGTCTTCAAACATGCCTTAGTTTCCCCTATCCTGAAAAAACCCTCTCTCGACCCCTCTTCCTTGGCTAGCTATCGTCCAATCTCTCTTCTTCCTTTTCTCTCTAAGGTGTTGGAACGAGTTGTCTATTCACGCTGTCTTGAGTTTCTTGAAACCAACTCCATTCTGGATCCCTTCCAGTCTGGTTTTTGCCCACGGCACTCCACAGAGACGGCCCTTACTAAGATCTCGAATGATCTTTGGCGGGCCAAGGTGAATGGCCTTTACTCTATCCTTGTCCTACTCGATCTGTCTGCAGCCTTCGGCACCGTGTACCATTGTCTCCTAATAGACGTACTCTCTGACCTTGGTTTCTCAGGCCTTGTTCTCGATTGGTTCACATCTTACTTGTCAGATCGATCTTTTTCAGTGGTCTCGGGTGGTCAGACCTTGTCTTCTGTCCCCTTATCTGTTGGAGTTCCTCAGGGCTCTGTTTTGGGTCCCCTTCTGTTCTCTTTATACACACTCTCCCTTGGCAAACTTATCAGTTCTTTTGGTTTCTCCTACCATTTGTACGCCGATGATACCCAACTGTACCTTTCCACCCCTAATCTTTCGCCAGAGCTAGAGCAGCAAGTCTCATCCTGTTTAACAGCTGTCTCCCACTGGATGCACCATCGGCGTCTGAAGCTCAATATGTCCAAGACCGAGCTTCTTGTTTTCCCTCCTAAGCTCACCCTTCACTACTCCTTTTCTATTTCTGTCAATAACGTCTCTATCCAGCCAGTCCAGGAAGCCCGCAGTCTCGGTTTCATCTTTGACTCCTCTTTGTCATTCATCCCCCAGATCCAGACTACAGCCAAAGTCTGTAGATTTTTTCTCCATAATATTGCCAAAATCCGTCCATATCTCTCAGCTTCTACCGCAAAAACACTGGTCCATGCCCTAGTGGTCTCACGACTAGACTACTGTAACCTCCTCCTGGCAGGGCTTCCCCTCTCTCATCTCCACCCATTAATTTCTGTTCAGCTTTCAGCTGCACGCATTATTTCACTTGCTCGTCATTATGATCATGTCTCCCCTCTGTTGTCTTCCCTTCACTGGCTCCCTTTTCCTTTCCGCATCAGGTACAAACTTTTGCTACTCACCTTTAAAGCCCTGCATAGGCTGGCCCCTCTTTATTTAACCGATCTTCTCTCTCCCTACATCCCTACTTGCACTCTCCGCTCTGGCAGCCAAAGTCTCCTCTCTCAACCCAGGAGCTTCTCTGCCCCATTCTGGATCCGTCCCTTCTCTCTTGCTGCCCCTCATTCCTGGAACCTTCTTCCTCTGCATGCACGGCTCATCACTTCCCTAACCAGCTTTAAGGCTGAGCTGAAAACCATATTGTTTAGGGAAGCGTTCTCAGGGAATTTGTGATTGTCATCTGGCTGTCTGATAATATTTGATGTGATGTGATTTGTTTTATATTTGATGTTTTTAATTTGTTTTTCTTTTCTATATGGTAATTTTATCTATTCCTCTTTTAATTGTTACTATCTTAGAGTGTACGCCTTGGGCAGGCTTTTATATACTCTTTAAGTTTACCGACTTTGTACAGCGCTGTGTATAATTACAGCGCTTTAGAAATAAAGTTTAATAATAATAATAATAATAATAATAATAATAGATCCTTCATCATTATTTTTATTTTCTTAATGTTCAGCAGTAAGCCTGCCTATGCACTCTCTCCTTTAACTTTCCTCAGTATTTGTTCCAAGTCTCTGGTATTTTCTGCTAGTAGTATAGTGTTTTTTGCATCTAAGGGCCAGTAGAGACAGTCCTAAAGATGTGGCTTGACACCGCCCCCTTGATCGCTGGATTGGGACCATGGCAGTGCCTTTTTGGTGCTCCTGGCATGCAGCATATAAACACCACGCCACCAGGGCACTGCAATACTGTCCACTGTCTGGGTGGCTGGGTGGTGTGACACTGGCTTGGGGCAGTGTCAGGACATCCATATTTTAAGCCCCATGCCACTCTCAAGCCAGTGTATTATTTACGCCGATCTGTTTTGCCCCTTAAATTGTTAATGTTCTTTCCTCCTATCTTCACTACTCTTTCCTCTTTACAAGCTGACCATAGGATAATGGAATGCAGCCTTGTCTTACCTACTGACAACTGGGAACCATTCTGTTTCTCCATATTGTGCTCTAACAGTAGCCTCTTGTCCTAGGTACAGATTCCTCATCAAGACTATCAAATGTAGTGGCACTCCCATTTCTTTAAGAGTATTCCATAGCTTTTTGTGGTCTATGCTGTCAACGGTCTTGCTATAGTCTAGAAAGCACATGCTGATTTTCTTCTTGTTTTCTTTTCTGCGCTCCATTAACTATTTTACCTGCCAATGCACTACCAATATGAAGTCATTTGCCTTCATACTTTAATAACCAGGGTATCTTTCAAGCATCTAAGATTAGAAATGGCTTTGAATCCAGAAATTTGGGTAGAGGGGGAGAAACTGTCCATTGATCAAAAGTACAAATTTGAAAGCAACCAGTCCTTTCACTACTACTTATCCTATTCAATGGTACTATTTATAAAAGTTCCACTATGAAAGCATTAGCAATATGCTCATGTGAACTCACCAGAAGCAACACTTGACCTGTGAAAATTTCTACAAACAGCAAATAGTAAAATGTGCACTCTGATTTTTAAGCAGAAATATGAAACAAAATGTTTCTCAGTTTTGTTTTCATTATCATAGAACCACAGAGCTGGATGGGAGCTTATGAGCTATGTAAGTTAGCCCCTTCCCAGATGTCAGAAATCCAGAATCAGAGTATTCCCAGTGGATGACTGTCCAACTTTTGATTGAAGACCACCATTCCTTTAGGTAAATAGTTCCATTTTTTTAAAAAAAAATGTTCTTACAGTCAAGCCACTTCTTTCCATGTTCATTCAAAATCCTGCCTCCCACAACATAAACCCATTTGATCAAGTCTTGCCCTCTGGGGCAGCAGAGACAAATTCTTTGCCTTGTGTTGGCTCTTACCAACCACAGTGAAACTGAATTCACTGGTGGAAATTGCAGTCCAACAACATCTAGAGCAGTGGTTCCCAACCTGTGGGTTGGGACCCCTTTGGGGGGGGGGTCGAATGACCCTTTCATGGGGGGTCGCCTAAGACCATTGGAAAAACACCTATTTAATTACAGTTATGAAATAGCAACAAAAATAATTTCATGGGTTTGGGTCACCACAACATGAGTAACTGTATTAAAGGGTTGCGGCATTAGGAAGGTTGGGAACCACTGATCTAGAGGGACACATGATTCCTATCTCAATTTTAAATCTATATATACCTGGTGGTTGTCTGTCATATATGTACATCAAGTTTAATTAGAGAAGAAACATCATGATAACACATGTGGGTTTAACATGTAGGTGTGAAGTGTCATGTTCTCTGTGTTGGAATTCTATAACCTATAAAGCAGCCCCTATCAAAAGAGATGTAGGAGGGAAAACACCGACTACTTATAGGAGTGGGGATAAAGCTACTGATTTTACTGGTACTCAGAGTTGATCCTACCCTCAGCTTCTATCAAGTGTATGTTCATCTCTTTCTTGAAGACACACCTGTTTTCTGTTGGACCTTTTGTAGTTCTTGGGCTGGTAATATCTAGTTTTGACATTCACTGAATCTATAATCTCTTCACCTTGGCTCAATTTTTCTTTTATTTTGTACATTTCCCTGAGTGGGTTTCACTCTCAGAAAGGGCCTAAAATCACTTTAAATGAATAAACTAATACACAATTGGGTAAGGCGGTGGATGCTAATATGGATGTGAATGGCAGTGTTAGAGAAAGTTGCATGTGTCTCATGCACCCCCTGAATCAGAAGTGGGCAGAGTGGAGCCCAAGGGCTACATACAGCATTCCCAGTGGCTAAATTTTTGTTGCTCAGATTGTTCCCAAAATGCCCCCAAATGCCCTCTTTAGAGTGTAAGGATGCATTTTTCTAGAAAGTGAATAGTATGTAACTTCTTGCTTGCTTCCTGTTGTTAAAAAAAGGACTCTCCTGGGCCTAAAATCCTCCACAGGGCCTAGGAACATGGCAAAAAAATGGTCCCATGTGCCCTAGAAGATGTTTGGGGGCAAAGTAATTTTTGTGGATGGGAGAGGGTGTACAGTCCTTTCTTGGGAAGCTAATGTAGCTCCCTAGTCCTCTACAGTCGCCCAACATTGTCCTAAGAAAATTGGCATCTTTGGGGCACAGTAGAGGACGCTGTTCAATCACCAGTCTTGAAGGCACACTGATTCTCTTGAATGCTATCAAACCAATCATGTGCCTTCCATTACCTGTCATTTCTGGCTTATGACCACCCTAATATGAACCAATTACATGCTTTTCTTGGCAAGATTTGTTCAGAAGTAGTTTGCCTTTGCCTTTGCTTTCCTCTGAGGCTGTGAGAGTGCCCAAGGTGGGCTTCAATGGATGAGTGGGGATTTTGTTCTCCAAAATTGTATGCTCAAACCACTACACCACATTGGCTGCCTCCTTTGCTTGACCAAAATGTGTTTCAGCCTGAGATGGTGCACTCTCAATTTTTTGTAGAGAAGATGCCTGAACTTCCAGATGAGTCTTACTTTACTCCTGGGACATTATCACCCACCACCCCTGAAGGCAGAAGGCTCAGGCAGAGGGTCAAGATGGGTCATGTAATATCCACAGTGCCATCTTTTAGCAGTGAAGAATGACTGGAAGAGCTAGCATTTTGCTGCTGCATAGCCTTCCACAGTGTCTGATTCTTGAAGAAGTTGCCTTGTTCTCCCTAGTGATGCAGCCAGCATAGCTGCTTTGGAATGGAACATAAAGGAGAACACCAGCCCAATAGATTCCAAAGTGTTAGTCACAGCAGGATACAGATGAATACAAACAGTAACTTTAGAAAGTATTCCTGGAAAAATGAATTCCTCGAAATAGCACTTTTTCTTCTTACCATAATTTATAAGAGAGAGACAGCTCTAAATAAGATTTGCCACTGGTAAAAAGGAAAAGGAAAACACATCTGCCTGCTCTGTCTTGTTGTAAAAGAAAAAAGAACAGCTTTGTTTAAAAGCAGCTGGGCTCAGATTCAAGAGAGAAGTTTTCTTCAAATGGTGATGCAAAAAAGGTATTATCTTGAGTCATTTGTGATCTTGAATATGCAGACGCAGGGAATTGTGGAGTTCTAGGATAGGGTGGGGCCGTTGGAGGAGATGGGAGCCAAATCCACCCCCTGCAATTTCTTCTTTATGATGGGTAACATAAAGCAAAAAGGCTACATCTTTAATGGCATTGGATGCCTGTCCAAATTGCCAAGAAAAGAGCTTCATTATATAACCGCACTTCATTATATCTAACACTAACAGTAAAATAAGCATTGAGCACCACTTGGTGGCAGAAATCTAAAGTACAATGTGATTCTTTTATTGTCCATCTCTTTGTGGCTGATTTTTTCTTTTTCAAATCAAGGCACTTCATCTTGTTTCTCTCATAGTTTTGATTTTTAAAAAAGATTGATTATGTGTAGTTATCCACTATGGCACTAGCTTTCCATGGTGGTGAGATTGTGTGTTCTGTGAAACAAGAGGCTATGCTGATGACAGCAGTACTGCTGATAGGGGCTCCCAGGCTTTGGCTGATGGGCCAGACTAAATGTGGGGTGAAAGAGACAGCCCCTTTGGGTTGGGGCGGCTTACAAGGTTAAATTATACAGTCCCAAGCCCCAACCCACCCACCCCCCTTAAAATACAATTAAACAATGTGAAATTTAAAACATACTTTAAAAACAATTCAATAAACTGTGGTGAAGTCAGAGGTCGGCATTTGATTTCCTTCTGATGGCCAGGGGACTATTCAGGAAAGGCCTGTCGAAAGAGATACGTCTTTATAGCTTTTTTTAAAGCTATTTAGGGTGGTAATATGATGGATCTCGTCCAGCAGGCCATTCCACAGTCTGGGAGCAACAGCTGAGAAGGTCCTCTGGGAGGTCGCAGACTTTTCCCCTGAGGATCTAAGTGTGCGGGGAGGATTATATGGAAGGTGGCAGTCCCGAAGATAGGTTGGACCCAAGCCACTTCTTTTTGACCCAGAAAAAGGGAGCTATTGCCGCTGCAGCAGCACTTTTCCGTGCTCCTTTTGGCATGCGGCATGTGAACGCTGCACAAAAGGAGCGCCATTACGCCACCTGCCATGTGGTCAGGCCAGATGCCAGCTTGGGGGTGGCATCAGCATGTGCATTGTCCAAACGCTACACCCCCAAGTCACCCCCAAGCTGGCACTTACTGTACATCTTGTGTGTTAAACAGCCACTGGATGGCAGCAGTAGTCAGAGGTGACACTGATAGATAGTGGCAGTGGCATCACAGCTAACACTTGTTAGTACTGCACAGAAGGAGGTATAGTAAACCCCTTTTGAGTGTATTTTAACATGAAAACCCTATGATGAGACAATCTAAAATGAAACAGAGATAGTGCCGGAAGATGAGACTCCCAGGTCAAAAGGCACTCAGCAAGCTACTGTGGTACAACAGAGGACAATTAGATGTATCACTATAGCTAATGGCACAACTGGACTCAAGCTGAAAGAACATTCAGCTGTTGACATGCTCAGAGATGAAAGGGAAGTTCGAAACTGCGCAACACATGGGAACATATAATGTGAAAAGCATGAATCAGGAAAAGCTAAACATAGTAAAACAAGAAATGGAACATATAAGCATTGCAATACTTGGGGTGAGCAAGCTAAATTGGACAGGAATGGCACATTTTGAGTCAAATAATTACTGGGTGTTTTATGCAGGAAAAATGGGGTGGCATTAACAGTGAGAGATGTAGCAAAGGATATAATGCAAAGTATGATTGAATATATAAATAAGACTTCAGGAAAACCTAACAATATAACCATAGGTTTATGCTCCATTGAACTGCTAATATCAACAATTAGAACAGAAAGACACAAAACCAACCATTGTTCCAAAATACTACCTGAAGAATAACCCCATAGAATTTAAAGATAATGTAACAAAAATAAATAAATCATTTTTAGGCCTAATTGACCTGGAGCCTGAAGAACTCTGGACTGAAGCCAGGGACATTGTCAAGGAAGAATGTAAAAAGATACTACCTGTAATCAAAAAGACAGAGAAGCCTCAATGGATGAAAGATCAAACTTGTCAACAGTTAAGCACTGACGAGAATCAAAAGTAAACAGAAGTAGGGTAGGAACTCTGAATACTATTACTATCAATGCAGAGAAATAGAAGATGACAACAACAACAAAAGGAAAAGCAAGAAACCTCCACAAGATCCAATAAATCAAAAGGAAATTTAAACCAAGAGTGGGAATTCTCTACAATCAGCAGGGGAACACATCAAATAAAATAAAAAGCCGATGGAAACAATACAATGAAGAAATATATAAAAAAGACAAAAGGATGACAGATTAATTCAAGGAAGAATCATTCAAAGATGAACATACAGCGTGCCTGCACCAACCACAGACTTGCCATTCGCTGATCTCAGCTTCCATGGATGGCAAACCTCAGCTTTTTCAATGGGTGTGCATGCACGCAGCCGCATGCACAGGTGCAGGTGTGCACATACACTCATTGGAAAAAAATGAAACTTAAGGTACCAAGTTTTTTGCTATCCGCGGGGGGGGGGGGCTGGAACAGATCCCTATGGATAGCAAGAGATGACTGTACAGTTTTAGAAAGTCAAGCTGTGCTCAGAGCCTTGGGAGAAATAAATCTCCAGGAACAGATGGCATACCAGTAGTGCTGCTTCAAGCTATAGAGAGAGAATCTAATCTAGTTCTAACTAAAATCTCTCAACAAATATGGAAAACAAAAGAAGGGCCCACAAATTGGACATGTTCAATATATATTACAATTTCCAAGCAAGGGGACACTTGTAATTGCAGTAACCAAAGGGCCGTTGCAGATATACAAGTAATATCATACTGCTTGCAGAAAATAACAAAATGTTGGAACAATTACTGAAGAAAGTCAAAGAAGAAAGTGCCAAACCAGGTTTACAACTGCACATTAAGAAAAATAAATAACAGCCATGCATGATTTATATAACTTTAATGTAGACAATGAAGACACTGGAGTAGTTCAAGATTTTTCATACCATGGCTCAGTCATTAATCAGAATAGAGATTACATTCTATAAATCAGAAGACTAGGTCTTGGAAGGGCAGCTAAGAAGGAACTAGACAAGACCCTAAATTGTCTAGATATATAATTGAATACTAAAGTTGGGATTGTCCATGCCATCATATTTCTATGTATGGTCGTGAAAACTGAACAGTGAAGGAAGTTGATAATGTAAAAATAAATGTGAAATGTTTTGCTGGAGAAGAGTTCTACAGATACCCTGGACTGCTAAAAAGACCAATAAATGGGTCCTAGAGCAAACCAGTCCTGAACTTCCCAGAAGCCAAGTTGACTAAACTGAAACTGTCATACTTTGGACATGTCATGAGAAGACAGGACTTACTAGAAAAGACAATAATGCTTAGTAAGGTGGAAAGCAGTAGTAAAAGAGTAAGGCTGGGTTACAGGTGGATAGACTCAATCAAGGATGCCATGACCCTGAGCTTGCAAAACCTGGGCAGGGCTGTTGATGACAGGGAGGAAGATATGGAGGATGAGAGATTGTGGCTGTCAACCATCTCCTGAAGCCACCTGCTGTGTGAATGTGCAGCTGGCTTCAAGGAGGTGTTGGTGCCTGAGATTATACCTCCTCCCTCATCCTGAAGTATGGGGATGCTGTGTGCACATTCACACAGCAGACCCACTCTTTGGAGGGAAGAAGAAACAAGCAATCTCAGGCGGGTTACAGACCGCCAAATAGTACGTATACAATACGTACAAGATGGCGGCGCCCTGTTCATACGGGCGCCGCCATCTTTACGTATCGGACGCTGAGCGTCCATACGTGTCGCAGCCTTTATGACGTAGCGAGTGCGCCCCTGGCGCCTCGCTACATCACAAACGCGACTCAAAAAGAAGCTCCATTTTGGAGCTTCTTTTTCGGTCCGCGCGGGAGCCGCGCCGTCTGAAGGCTCCGGCTCCCCCGCGGACCTACTGGCGGCAGCGGCAGACCGCCGCAAAGCGGCGGTCTGTACCCCGCCTAAGTTCCCAACCACCTCCCAAAGCTGCCTGCTGTGTGAATGTGCAAGCTGACTTTGAAAATTTGTTGGCATTGCAATCACTGCAAGGGGGAGGGGGAGAGAGGGGGAATGAAGTCCACTCAGACTGCATGATAGCCTAAGAAGTTGAACTATAGTGGAAAGGTTCTATTGCATGAAGGCAGTAATGGAATAGCAGCAAAACTGAGAGCCTATTGATGAGTTTTGTCCATCAGTGAAAAGGTACACAACAGTAACAAATGGAATGGAAGGCAGCAGCAGGATGGACATGACATTGTGTAATGAGAGGCAGCCAAAGACACTTTTATCTTGTTAAAATTCTACTTTTCAGCCTTGTGTGGTTAAGTGTTAAATGATGATGATGATGATGATGATAATAATAATAAAATTTATTTATATACCGCTATTCCTATACAGATCACAGCGGTTTCCAACATTAAAATTCAACAAAACAATGAATTACAACAATATCCCGACAGTGTACAAACCCACCCTCCATACAATCAAAGAAAACCAACACGAACAAGCCAAAACTGTACAACAACCACAACAGATTAAAACCATTAAAAACCATGCAATAGCTGGATTGACAGTATACATGATGATGATGATGATGATGATGATGATGATGATGATGATGATGATGATGATGATGATGAT
>NC_056523.1:97908293-97922262 GCF_019175285.1 Sceloporus undulatus
TTCACTTCATTACTCTAGTTGCTGTCCCACCATAGTTTCTATATAGGTATCCATTTCACAAAAGTCAAACAAGATGAATAGTAACTACTACATGGAAGCACGAGACAGATTTATTGGCACCATGTTAGTTATTTATTCATTTAAATAATAGACTGAATAGACTAAGGAGATTCACGCACTCTCTTTTAACATGTCTCATCCCCAACAGGAGAAAGGTGCATTTATTTTTAAAACGGGTTTTATCACATTCGCCCATGGGCAGATGAATGCATCCTGTTTACAGCCCAGATGCAGCCGGGTTTATCACATGCTTTTTCAAGAACAGGAAAACCCATTCTTGAAAAGTCACAGAATAAGCTGGCATCCGTGCTGCATAGAGGATGCATTCACCCAATAATGGGTGAATGCAATAAAACCCGCTTTAGGAATAAATGTGCCTTTATACCTCTGGGGATAAGGCGCATTAAAAGAGAGTGTGGAGAATTGGTAAAGAATTAAGTATGTGTTGAATTGTCCCCAAAGACTTCATTGGGACTCAGCTTGGGAGAGAACTGGTCCATTATTTGCAAACTAAAAAAAGATCAGCTCTAAGAAACATTTGCTTAAGGCAGAGGAATTTGTTATCCATGAACGCAACTTGGGGATTTTTTAAGATATCATTTTTATTCCACCAGATGGAGCTAGAAATAAGGACAAAAAATTATGAGTCACTGTTGAAATCTCCATAAGTTTCTGTATGTGTGATAACTGCTTGAGTTTCTGAGGCTCTATCAAAAATGGGGCCACTTTCAGCATATTTCATTAAAATACCTGGTGGTTTTGTAGGTCCAACATTCTGTAATCATTCTGCCCAAGGGAATAAAAAAAAAAAAAAAGACTCGCTAATGGTGAAGACCTCATGTAGCTGCTATTCTATTTCATAATCTAAAGCTGTGTGCAACAGGAAATATTTCACAATGTTGTATGACCCAAATATTTGTTTCTATTTCTTTCTGTTTATATCTAACACTTGATAAAATGACAACAATTTTAAAACAGTACCAATAAAACAACAAAAAAAACTACAACACATAAACATCTAATAAGTCCAATAAAACAATTTAGCCACAATTCAAAGTTCTGGTTCTAGGCGTTAAAGCCATACACAGATTGGGCCAAAACTATTCACCATATGAGCTGATCTGAGTTCTAAGATCTCAGTGGAGGGCTTTTTCTCAGTCTTGTTGCCACCTTCACAAATATGGTTTGACAAATTTGTTTCACAGGAGACAACCTTCTTAGTGTCTGATCTCAGGCTGTGGAACTCCCTCCCACAGGGAGCCCTATTAGACTCCTCCATGCTCTTTTTTCACCAGCAGGATAAAAGCCCTTTTTATTTAGATAGGTCTTTGACTGATTTTAATCATATGGCAGAAAGGCATTCAAAGATGTTCAAAGCAATGTGCTCTGTTTTTACTTATGTTTTAATTATGTTTCAACTGTATTTTAGAATGTATTTTAAACTGTTTTTAACTATGTTTTTTTAAAGAGCTGTTTAATTGCTTTTAAACTTTGTAACAGCACATTTTTAGCTAAATGTCTATTTTAAATTTTGTAAGCTGCCTTGGCTCCCTTGGCATGAGAAAGTTGGTGTAGAAATTGAATGAATGAATGAATGAATGAATGAATGAATGAATGAATGAATGAATACTGACTGCAGTGGTAACTTGTTGTTGTTATCTGCCCTTGAGTCGGTTCCAACTCATGGCGACCCTGTGGATGAGACATCTCCAAGAATCCCTATCTTCCACTGCCTTGCCCAGATCCTGCAAGTCCTTGCCCATACCCTGCCCCCATTGAGTCTATTCATCTGGTATGTGGTCTTCCTCTCTTTTTTTCTACCCTCTACCTTTCCTAGCATTATTGTTTTTTCTAGTGATACCTTCTCATTATGTGATCAAATTACGATAGTCTCAACTTCATCAACTTTGCTTCCAAGGAGAGCCCTGGTCTGATCTGTTCAAGAACCCATTTGTTCGTCTTCTTTGCTGTCCATGGTATCCTAAGTACTCTTCTCCAGCACCACATTTCAAATGCATTGATTTTCTTTCTGTCTACTTCCTTCACTGTCCAGCTTTCACATCCATACATGGTAATTGGGAACAGAATGGCCTGGATGATTCTGACTTTAGTGCATGGGCAATAGTCCGGAATGCTGGGAGTTATAGTCAGATAGCATCTAGGGACTCAAGTCAGTGGTGCACTTGTGTTGATAAATCAGTACAGTAGTTACAGTGGAGCCAGGAAGGAGGCAGTTGTTCTTTCACAGTTTATCTCCCACCCATGAACTTTCATGAACTAACTCTGGAGAGCTGGGAAACCCTTCTGAAATGGTCTTCAGGTGGTGCAGAAGCTGCAATGAAAAGAGAAGGAGATTTGTGAAAATTCCAGCAGAGGAATATTGGTTCTAGATTAAGACTTGGGAACTAGAGGGCCTATAGGATCCGTGCTAATTCTATGATTCTCTGATTTTCTTCTTTCAACAATTCTATGAAGGAGGCTTGGTTCCAGTTCAGTTACAGTAACTGATACAGGCCTCCAGGTGAGCCTCACAGTGAAAAGGATTTAAATCTATAGTGGCTGTGTGCAAAACCTAGTGTAAAAGCCCCCAATAACAGAACTATTGCTAAAGAAGAATGATTAAAGCAACAGTTTTGTGTGGTCCCACCAATAGCTCTATTTGTGGTTAGGTGCTCCAATTTGCCATCTGACTGGCAAGGTAGTAATCTTTCTTTGTAAGTAATTCCTGTGCTGCTCTTTGCACTTGTTGATAGTACAGTATCTATAGTGTGTGTGTGCGTGTGTGTGTGTGTGTGTGTGTGTGAGAGAGAGAGAGAGAGAGAGAGAGAGTCATGAACACAGTGACATTCTGCAATAAAGAAAGATGTGTAAGGTTACTCCTCCTTCATCTGAGAAGAAACATAGTGGGACAGACACAGCCTGGAATTCTTCATTCTCTTATAAATTATTACTCCTTGAATTAGGTTTTAATTACAAGTGCAGTACCAGTGAGGGCTGAGCAGTATTTCCAGTCAACAGAGAATAATTTTACTTATTCACTTGGAAAGATATATTTATCACCAGGAAAAGAAATAATAAGAACTAGGGATCTTTGGAGCAACAAAATCTTATTCTAACTTGTATACTTTATAGGCTTCAGAAATGACAGCTGTGTTCACAGATACTATGGCCAATATCAGGGACTTAGTGAATTAGCCTTTATACAGCCTAGAGAGTCAAAGATTATTACTGCTCAAAATAAGGAAGAACTTTTTTCACATTAATAACCCATAGAACATGAGTTTTTGGACTACAATTCTCAGAATCCCACAGTCAGTCTGAAAGAGCAACTCTTCCAAGCACTGAATCTTTCCACTAAACACCAGAAGATTAAAGAACAGTTTGAGTCAGATAATTAAATAAGCTTGAAAGTTGTTTTTTAAAAATTGGCTTGCACAGAATCATTGTTGCTCCCTACTGTACCCACCCTCTCCCACACTGTTCCAAAAAGTTGTAAAATGTCAGGGGTAAATCAACCTGCTGCATTCTACTGATGGACACCCTCCCATACAAGCACAAACTGTAATGGTGAGACATTTGCAGTGCTTCTGTGCCAATTTCTACTTAGGATGTCCATATGTCCCACATTACAGGGCACAGGGCTCTGTTGAAGAGTTTTCAGATCTAACTGAAAGATGAAAAAAGAAGGAGGACAGTGTTTTGCAGCTACCTGTCCATAGTTTGAACTGGGCAGCAAAACTAGCAGAAACATAAGCCACGTGGTCACAGCCTTTTCCACTATGATGAAAGGTGCTGTATTTTACTTAAATTGTGATGGAATTATTCCACTGTCTAGATATTGGTGGGCTACAACTCCCCTCATTGGCTGGGTATGACTACTATGATTTGGCATCTAACAACATCTAGAGGGCTGAATGATTGCTACCTCTGATTTCAGTTATGACTGTTATTTCTACATTTCCATCTATACATATAAATTAGCATGTGAACATTTTATGCTTCTTTGGTGGCAATGCGTATGTACCCAATGCACTTGAAATGTTATAGATCACATTTTCAGCTACTTCATTTCCTTATTTTTTTTTTCCAAGTCTCACCTGATCTTAGCAATGACACCAGTATATTTGTCTAAAGTCTTTCTTTATCTGGGGCACAAAATAAACAGGTTTCAGTGAAGATACCCATACAAGAATCATTCTGTAGAATTCGGAGACATAGCTGTATTAGTCTGGAATATCAGTATGCAAATAGATCTCATAGCACCTTTGAGACTAACTGTGTGAAAAAAGTTGTACCAATATTATTTATTTATATTCTACCTTTCTCCTTATATAGGGAGTCAAGGCATCAAATAAAATGTAAAACAGTACAAATTAAAAATAATAGAAAGTATTAAAATACAAAGTTTAAATACAATTAAACAATTTTAAATAGTTAAAGGCATGACACATTGAAATTTAAAATATATTAAAAACTCTATATAAAACTCTGTATAAACCTTATACAGCACTTAAAATCCAAATCCTTGTCAGTTTGAGAGAGCCTGGTGGCATAAAAATGTTTTTATCTGCCACCAAAAGAAGAGCAGGGACAATTTGGCCTATCTAGCGAGGGAGTTCTAGTTCTCTAGGTAAGGAGTTTCAACTTCTGTGAAAGAAGTAATAATAATAATAATAATAATTTTATTTGTATAACCGCCCTTGCTTCCAAGCAGGCGTGCACGGATAATAACATATACAATATACAAAGCCAATAAACAGATTAAAATATACATTTAAAATCACCATACTAGCCAGCTCATCATTGGTATTGGGGGGGGGGGATAACTAGAGCTTGTATGGGGAATGGCTCGCTTTTAAACAGGAAGGTTTTTAAATCCTTCCTGAACTGGCTAGGGAGGTGAACCGAGCGGAGCTCTATGGGCAGCGTATTCAGAGGGTGGGGCCGAGATGGAAATGTCCTCCTTGCGTGGAGGATAGTCTTGCCCCCAGGTACCCTCAATAGCTGCTGCCCAGTTGTTTCATGAGTGTGCAGGGCGGATGTATGGGGAGAGGCGGTCTTCAAGGTATCTGGGCCCAAGCCATGTAGGGCTTTATAGGTTATAACCAACACCTTGTATTGTGCCCGGAAGCAATGGGCAGCCAATGCAGATCTTTAAGTACAGGTGTTAATGACTGGCCCTGGATTGTACAGTGACCAGTCTGGCTGCCATTCTGTACAATTGTAGCTTCCGGGTTATGGTACAAGGGTTGCCCCACATAGAGCGCGTTGCAGAAATCCAGTCGAGAGGTTACCAGAGATGTACACTGTTTCAAGGTCCCTCTGGTCCAGGTAGGGATGCAGTTGGCGATGAACAGCCGAAGCTGATAACAGGTGCTCTGACCGTCGCATCCACCTGGAGATGTAAGGTGGAGCGATGAGTCAAGAGCACCCCCAGATTGCGTACCGAGTCCTTTACGGGAAGCGTGATCCTGTTCAGGACAGGCGGAACCACCGCCATCCCGGGCCAGGGAAACCTATCACGAGCACCTCCGTTATTCTGGATTCAGACTGAGTCGGTTTTTCCCTCATCCAGCCCATTAGACTCCAGACAGGCCAGAGAGAAGAGAGTGCCATCCCCGTCACTGCATCAGTCGGAGACATAGAGAAGACTATTGGGTGTCTCAGCAATTGATAACCCCGCGCCCCGTGCTCCAGATGATCTCTCCCAGCGGTTTCATGTAAATGTTGAAAAGCATGGGAGACAGAATGGCTCCTTGAGGGACCCCAGATGTAAGGGCCCTCTTAGAGCACACGTCTCCAAGCTGCACCATCTGGAACCTCCCAGAGAGGTAGAGCGGAACCACTGGAGCGCAGTGCCCCCGATTCCACACTCTGCCAGGCGCTCCAAAGGATACCATGGTCTATGGTATCGAAAGCCGCTGAGATGTCCAAAACCACCAACAAGGGACACGCTTCCCCTGTCGATGCCCAGACGGAGCATCGACCAAGCGACCATGGCCATCTCCACCCGTAACCCGCTGAAAGCCAGTTTGAAAGGGTCCAGATAATCCGTTTCATCCAAACCGATTGAAGCTGGATTGCAACCACCCCTCGATCACCTTCCCCAAAAATGGCCAGCAGCGAGGCTGGCGTAATTACTATGCATCAGGGGATCGAGGGAGGGCTTTTTTAACAGTGGTTTTATAGTGGCCAATTTCAAGCTGGATGGAAATTGCCCGTCCCTCAGAGATGTATTTATATCCGTGTAACAGCAGGTTACCACCGGTCCCCCCTGAGCCGCTAGCCATGAGGGACAGGGATCGAGGGAGCAGGTTGTCTTCCAAATGCTTCCAAGGATCTTCCACATCATCGGTACTGACCGCTCAAACTGATCCAGTTTAATGGAGTCACGGAGGCTCGGATGCCTCTACCCTAGGTTTTGCCATATGCCGGCGTTAAGACCTTCGCTTATCCGAGAGGTTTTATCCGCGAAGAAGTTGTTAAATTGGTCGCAGCAGGCCTTTGAAGGTTCAAGGATTGGTTCAGGGCAAGAAGGGAGCTGAGTTAGCTCCCAAACTACCCTGAACAACTCTGCTGGACGCGACTCGCGGACGCGACACGAGCACCATAGAAACGAGTTCTTAGCTGCTCGTATCGCTCTCCATAGTCCTCCAAAAGGCGGTCTAGGAGAGCCTTGTCGGCAAGCGTAGACGTTTCTGCCAGCGGTGCTCTAGCCGTCGCAGACCCGCTTCCTTGCCCGGAGGTCTTCCTTGATACAGGGCTTACGTTTGGAAAGCGGCCGAGAGAGCGCTTGGGAGCGATACTTGATAGCCCTAGAGAGACCGGTTCCAGATACCAGTCAGGGCATCAACCAGAAGCGTCATTTCCAACCATGAGCCCCTCTAAGGCTTCCTGGAAACCTCTCAGGTTCCATCAGGCCTTCGAGGGTGGACCATCCAATAGGTCCTCCACCCCTCGGGGGGACTGGGTAGAAGCCTTGATTTTTGCCTCGACGAGGAAATGATCCGTCCATAGCAGGGGGGGAAATATAGCTATTTCCGCGCCACGGATTTTCCACACATCCGTACAAAAAAAACCAATCCAGTGTATTACCTGCAAAATGCGTGGACCATAATCAGCTGGGACAGGCCCATGGCCGCATGGTATCCATGAATCCCGAGCCGCACCGGATGGAACATAGTTGGCCGCGAAGGGGATGTTGAAGTCGCCCAGGACTAACAGCCGGGCGTCTCCAACATCAGCTCTGACCAGCTGTGTCAGCTCGTTAAGGGAGTCCGTTAGCGCAAGGGGTGGCCAATACACCAACAGAATCCCTAGACTGTCCCTGGCCTCAGGTCAGGTAATACACTCGATAAAAGAAGTTTGTCGGATGTGGTTCCTGTGAGAGACAATGTTCTGTGGGACCAAGGCAACACCCCCCCCGCCCACCTAACCTGGGCTTGTCCTTCACCGAAAACCGGCAGGGAGGGCCTGTGCCCACCAGCATCTCCCTCAGGCCCAAGCAGGGTTCGGTAATGCAAGCCAGGTCACAATTCTGTCCTCCAACAGGTCATGGAGGATGTGGGACTTGTTTGTTGATCGACTGGCATTGCACAGGAGCAGCGACAGGGTTTGTGGCAGGTTGGAATGACCCTCAGGTCCCTTTGGTTAGGAGGGGGACCGGAAGGAGAGATAGATATTAAGTATCGATCTCACCTCTCGTAACGCAATCACCTTCCTACCGCCATACCTCCCCCTGCCCCACACCACCTCAATAGGAGCCCCGCTCGCACTGATATTACCCTCTTCTCCTAGCGAAGCATTCCCCGTCCATGCCCCTCTCCCCCTTGCAAACCACAGGAAGAACAGAGGTGGGACACAGCAGTCATCCTCGTTCTATGCTGACCTTGGGCACAGCTCTCTCGCCCCTTACGCCGCAAAACAGTCCGTGACCACAAACAGCTCCTGGCACGGTCCAGTGGCTCCCTGATGGTATAGGGTTATAACAGAGTCCTCTCAGCCGATGACGGATGGAAGAAAAGGGTGGCGGCGTCCTCTTTAGGGGAGGCCGGGAGGCATTTTATGGCGCGCTCGCACCGGCCCCGCCCCGAAGGGAAACGCCGCTCCCAGCAAGAGAGTTCTCTGGGCCGCTGCCCAGGTAGAGGAGGGCGGGCGGCGTCTCAGGGGAGGCCGGGAGCCGGCTTATGGGGCCGCTCTCACCGGCCCCGCCCCCGCGGACAAACGCCGCTGCCGGCGGCAGAAGAGTTCTCTGGGCCGCTGCCCAGGTAGAGGAGGTGTGGCGGCGTCTTCAGGGGGAGGCGGGAGCCGGCTTTATGGGCCTCTCTCACTGGCCCCGCCCCGCGGAAAACACCCGCTCCGGTGGCAGAAGCCATAACTGTCATAGACAGCATCTGAGAAAGTAAACCAAGTCCAAACCTTACACTATAACTTCTTCACACTGGTCCAAAACACACTGGAAAATAAACTAGTTTGAGACACTTTAACTGATGTGGCTCAATGTAAGGAAGGTCAGGGGAACTGTTCTTTAGTGAGCCATTTAGCCTTTTCTGTCAAAGAGCTCTGCTGCCACAATGAACTACAGTTCCCAGGATTCCTTAGCACTCAGCCAGGGCAGTTAAAGCGGTCTCAAACTGGATTATTTCTGCAGTGTGTTATGGACCAAAATCTCAAAGATGCTACAAGATCCTTTTTCATAAAGAATCATTTTGTTACCCTTATGAAAAAATGCCATTGCCTATGTTCTCCTTGCCCCGACCCTCAGCCTCAGAAAGTAACTGATTTTTTTTTTATGTCTAAGCAAAATTAGACACTCCATAAAAAAAAAAAGAATAAGTTGAAGCAAAAAGGAACAGGCCATGTCTGACTACTTCCCAGATCTTCTAACCTCCAGAGATCCTCAGCAAATGTTGTAGCTGTTTTCCTAACATGTTCCATTGCCTTACAGAACTCTGGTTTTCATATAATGGTCAAGTGTGGTATGTCATCCCATTTGAGATGAGGCTAATTTGGGATAAAGTCAGAGGATGGAAAAGTTACTGTTTGGACTGCATCTGTGAGACCTCCCCCTCCCCCGTCACCATGGCTAATGGCCATTTTAGCTGAAGAGTTTGGGGAGTTATAGTCCCTCAAAAGCAAATTTTCTGACTTCTAGACAAAATTAATGCCTTGATCTGCAGAGAAGAATTGGAAGAAAGACAAAGCAATGATGTACAACTCTTCTCCTCCCTACCAAAAGAAACCCTTAAACATTCCTGCCTTCATTTTTCCGAAAGCAAAAGCAAACCAGATTGCACAGCCCAATAAGATTAGTGCTTTATTGAACCTCATTATAGGTTCATGTCCTTCCATAGTCATAACCTCCTGTGTTATTTTTGGCACACAAACCCATCATGATTTAGTGTCGTGTGTGAGAAAAATGAAGTCTGCCTCTAAAATATGTTGACTATTATTCCAGATGTGGTAGTTGCATGCAATTCTGTTTCATGCTGGTCCTTAATGGTTTGCATGGGGAATTATTTATTTATATGTTAAAGAAAAGTAAGAGGGCGTGGAGTTGTTTCTAATGAGAGCAAAAGGGAAAAGAGCAATAAAGACTGTGAGGCTGAAAAAGAAGTCTCCCTGTGTAACCTGGTCTTTGTTTTGTTTTGCATGTACCCCATGAAGGGAAAAAATTAAAAATATATAATATTTTAGTTTTTTTAAAAAAAGATTTACTCCTACACTAGAAGAACCCTCCAAGGAAATGTTACACTGAAATACTGTACAGTATAAAAATTAATTGCTTTTCTGTCATTTTACAGAGTTATTGGCAAATGAGCAACAAAAATAAATAATCTGCCTAAGCTGTAACTTGCATATTAGGGAGCCTTGACATGAACATTGGTTTCTGGTGTGTTGAAGAGATTTCCTATTTATTCTAGTCTCCCTCCTGCATAAATAGTGCCGGATTCAATGTTGCGGCAAATAAGAGTGTCACCTGGAAACTTCATCTGTGCCTTGGAGACTAGTTCAAGACATTTTGCTGCCTGAGGCAAAATAGCAAACATGCCCGCTCTATCACCTGAGTTAAGCTACATAGTACTTAAAGCCAACCAGGTTATTTTGACACAGAAGACAAAAGAATTTCACAAGCACCTCTCCCTTTCTCTGACAGGAGCAGATTGCTACTAACAGATTAAATAACTAGCAATTTGTTGCCCTTTAATGATGCCCCAAACCTGCTGCCCAAGGCGACTGCCACCCTCTGCCTAAAAACAGGGCAGGCTCTGCATAGATTGCAGCCAGTGGGACTTTTCATAAGGCTTAAAGCCTTAGGCACATTTTATTTTTATTTTTAAAAAACCCACAAAATCAAATAGCGTGCTGGATTCAGACTTAGAATTAGAGCGGACCCAATGGAATTATTATCAGTAACATGAGGCACATGATTTTAATGGGTCTACACATCTACTCCAGTTACCATATGTTCTCTTTTTCCTGGGCATGTCCTCTTTTTCAGAGCTAAAATTTCTGTCTAAATATCTGTTGGTATTATTAAATATTGCTAAATAATCAATTACAATTGTTATTTCACTACAATGAGCGTTTCGAATCTTTATGGTAGCAATTCTCACAACATATGTAGTATGTTAAAGTGAGAGTCTTCACAGCGATCGGTAGTTTAAAATAATCAGTAAATGTCTTCTCCTTTTTGCTTTTCAGTATATGGTAACCCTATCACCTACAAAATGAGCTTGAGGGGGACATTTACAGAAATGTGTGGAGTTCATGTCTGTTCCATATCGCAGATGTAACTACAGTCGTCCTTCCACTTTCACAGACTTTGAGTCCGTGGTCTTGGTTCTTTGCGGACCGGCAAGCAGGGAGGGTTAAAATGATGTGTGCCAATGGGGCTTGAATATTTGCAAATTTCCAGTTTCATGGGGGGGGGGGGGGGGGTCCAGAATGGAGGGATGACTGTACATCCTGTTATGGCTCTTCCACGTGTCCCTGCCTGTTCCAACTGTAATCTATGACTTAGATTTAGTGATGCATTTGAATGGAAAGGGTATAATCTCATATCATTTTGTCCATTTTTAAAGACCTAATAGCTATTAAGATAGAGCAGCCTTCTCAGCCTTTTTACCCTTGAAATAATTTTCAGGTCTCAGACAACCCCTACACAGCTTTAAAAAATGTTTATTTTTTTTTTAACTGTAATCTATTGCAGAATCAATAGCTATCTCTCACAGAACCCCAGGGTTCCACAAAACCTTGGTTGAGAAACAGCTAGAGGATGCTGGGTGAAATCCGACAAACATACCTCTGGCAGTAGAAGGCTAGTGCCAGCAGAACAAGGAGGTGGCAATTCCCATGGCCCTCCAATTCTTATAGGGATTGAGGGGAAAGGTTTTGGGGGTGCAGAGGCTCCAGATAGAGGGAAAATTTCACCCCAGTAGTTTCAATGATATAGATATAAAGTTGTCATTTTCCCCAGATAACAAGAAAGAAATCAAGCCTTTATTAAGGGCATATCCACAAAGGAACAGATAAGTAAGAAGTTTTACTCCATAACACATACCTCTTGATAGAAATGATATGATAGTGCTGTCTTTGACATTTTACAATATTCTTTTTTTTTAAAAAAAAATAGCCCCTCTATGGTCAGTTAAAAGCAGACATGTGTATCTGAAAGACAAAATCATGAAACAGTACAGTGTGTGTATGTGTTTCCACTCAGGCCCACTCCTCATCTTTATGTCAGCATTTCATCTCATTGGTAACATCAACAAGCAGGCAGGCTGACAACTGAAGCTATTCAATCTTCTACTGATCTTATGGCATATGTCCAGTTTTAACAGACAAGGTCATGCTCCTTCCTGTCCCTTCCCCACCCCTTTAATAGCAACTGCTTGCAGGGATGACCCTTTTGATAACAAGGTTGAAGAGGTCAAAAGCCGGGACTAATTGCTGATCCTTAAGATCTCCGGCTGTCTTTTTGTATTTCCGATACACTACCTCCAGGGTGCTGAAAATATTACCTTTAAAGACTGTATGATTGTATTAGGCACCACACACCTTTGTTTCTGATTGACACCTGCTGCACTATCCCTGCATTTAAATTTCAATTTAGCCAGTGATAAACAAGGTTGGGTTAGAAGTGGTGCAACTGGAGCAAATGCTTCAGGCCCTCAGTGGCTACAATCCCATGCTGCTGGTGGTGATACTACACACGCACTAGCATGTACACACACACACACACACACAGAGAGAGAGAGAGAGAGAGAGATTGGGGCATTTTGTACTATGGGTCAAGAAAGAAAGGCTCCTGGGGAGATGAGGACTGAAGAAGCTTCATAATGTTTACGACTCACCTGGGCTTTATTTTTCAGCCATGGGGTGCTATATTGGCATCACTACCTCTGGGACTCTGGCCTTGACCACCCGAGCTGGGACCCAGACAGCTGTGTGTCCTCCATCTGGTCTGAAAAGGGAGCAACATTTCACAAACGAAGACTGGAATACGTGGCTAAGTAATAGAGTATGTTCAAGATGGCAAAAGTGGTTAATAAAGAAGAACACACAAGCTAGGAGAGGCTGCAGCAGATTCCTTTGCCTGAATCTACTGGAAAGATTCTGCCCCCATGTCTCCTCTCTGCCCTGAGCTTGAAATATTCCTTTTCAGGTTTCAACTGTGGCCAAGAGTGCATTTGCACAGTTTAAAAGTGCACCAGCTGCACCCATTTATTGAGACATCAGATTTGGCTATGGTGAACATGCCTTGCTTATATCCCATTTGGACTACTGCAACACACTCTATGTGGGACTGTCTTTGGCAACTGTTTGGAAACTTCAGTGGGTCCAAAATATCATAGCTGGAATGCTGACTGGGGCCAGTTACAGGGAGCATATAACTCTCTTGCTGAAACAGCTTCACAGGCTACCGGTTCATTCCTGGGCACAATTCCAGGACTTGTAAAGCCCTACTCTGCTTAGGTCCAGACTATTTGAGAAACCAGGGCGGGTTACAAACGGCCCTCAAGGGGCCGTTTTCCCGCCGCCGCCATTCGCTGCGTAGGGAAGCCCCAGCTGCCAGACCGCGAGGCTTCCCTGCGCAGCAAAAAAGGAGCGGCGAAATGCCGCTCCTTTTTGGAACTCGGAAGTGGCGCCGCAAGGGGTGGAGTACGCCCTCGCGACGTCACTTCCGCCGCGACACGTCTGGACGCACAGCGTCCAGTACGTCAAAATGGCGGCGCCCATGTGGATGGGCGCCGCGAAAAAGTACGCGCTCTGCGCGTACTGGGAGGAAGGGCCGTCAGGAAGGTAAGAACCTTCCTAACCCTAATACGGCCCTTCCTAACCCTAGTACGCGCGGAGCGCGTACTTTATGGCGGTTTGTAACCTGCCCAGATCTCCCCATATGAACCTATTAGAGCCCTAAGATCCTCTGGGGAAGACTTTCTCTCAGTTCTCCCACCATCCCAGGCTTGCTTAGTGACAACATAAGAGAGCGCCTTCTCGGTGGCTGCTCCCATTCTCTGAAATGCCTTTCCATGGGAGGCTAGGGTGGGACCCTCCCTCCTTGCATTTTGCCAGCAAGCAAAAACATTTTTATGTAAGCAAGCTTTTTTATAATCAGGATATGCGGTTTTACATGGGGTATGTGTTTTAGTGATATTTTTACATTATACTGTTTTAAATAGATGTTTTTAATTGTTTTAAATTTTTTACTGTGAATTTTTTAGATGTTTTTTATCTTGTAAGCCACTTTATGTCTTTTTCTGGGAGAAAGGTAGCATAGAAATTAAACAAACAAATAATTTTCAGAAATGTAAATAACAAGCTGAAGCCACCTGTAATTGATCCATAGAAGGATGTTCCAAGTCCCAGAGTGATGGTACAGAATTGTGATGATCTCAGTCCCATG
>NC_056523.1:97925262-97968179 GCF_019175285.1 Sceloporus undulatus
CACACCATCGGGAGGCAGCGAGGGACTGTTGCTGCTGGGCGAGGGATTGTCGTTGCTGGATGCGTGTTTGCATACTGTTCGGGGAGACTGATTTTGGGCACTGTATTATGATATTCTAAGTTGCTTTTATTGTGTTATTTGACTGTATGTTGGATTTTTGAATTGTATTTTTTGTAATAATATGGAGGTTTGTTTGGATACTTTTGTATTATGTAATTGTTGTACACCGCCATGATCGTAGGAATGGCGGTATATCAATGAAATAAATAAAATAAAATAAATAAAAAGACAGCAAAATTCTTTGGGCCTCCTAGTTTAACATGATAATGCTTTTTTTTTCCTTTCATTTACTTCAACAGATGATGAGCATATTGTATTTGGAAGCCTCCCAGATCAGTCTGCTGAATGGCCTCTGCCTCCCAATTCTGTCCAAAATGAATCATTGCCAGCCTTCATGTACAGAAATGGAAGAAATTCCTCTGTTCATTCTTCTATGGCATGATTTTGTTGAGAAGGGGGGGGGGGGAGCAGAGCTCTACTACTTCACTTGATCATGTCTGACATATCTCCCAGCCACATTCTTGGATGCTATTAGACATTGGCAAAGGCTCTTTTCTGCTTGCTCTGCACATCACATTTATTTCACCTGCAAAAGTGTGAGCTGTGCTGACTTGCAGAACTGGTAGTAAACTAAAGGTGGTAAGTAAGCCCGAGGCCAGAAGACTCAACCATAACACCCCATTGCAGCTGCCATTTTGGGAAACCAGAAGTAATGTCACATTACTCCCAGTCACTTTTTATGTTGTTTGTTGCACAGGGAGGGGGAGTTCTTGCTATTTGGGGGTTACCTCAAGCAGCCTTTTATTGTATTTAGCTGTTAATTAGGTATTTTCAGTAGACTTATTTATTTATTTTTAATACAGTTTATTGAATTAATAAAACATACATAAAACATACATACATACGTACTTGCTTACAAATATACAATAAAACAAATCACTATAGACATATATTCAAGAAATCCTACCTTCATACCTGCATCCATACACCTTCCTTCTTCACTTTCTGAGATCTTCTTATACTTTCCTATACCCCTTACTTTCCTAACAATCTGTTTCTGTCTTCAGCACTTTCTAACTTCCTGTTCCAAATTCCTTCTCACTCACATTATCTGAATTTCTTACTAACATCCACTCTTCATACTGTCTTACCATCATTCAAAAAACTTCCTACTCCTTTGTGTTTGTGTAAACTCAAAATAGGGGTAACTTTCTGTCTCCCCTATAACTTTTGTAACTTCACTTGACCATCTACATATTAATGAACAATAACAAGTTGACGAGGCTATATGATCATGATTTGTATCATTGAGGCCTAAAAAATTTTACTCTACTTTTAACGAGAGCAATAATATTCCCTATTGATATTACAGCCTATAGTTTTCCCGTTTACTATTATGCTATTTACTATTTACAGTTTGTTCGTTCATTATTTCTTCAATGTATTAAAGTTCCAAGTTTTCTTGAGATATTCCATCACAGGTTTCCAAGTTTGATCCACGCCGCATGACGTTTCTCCTCTTAATACTAGTGTTAATTTGTCCATCTCTATTGCCTCATAGAGTTTGATTAACCCGTCTTTTTTGTCAGGCGTTTTTCC
This sequence comes from Sceloporus undulatus, assembly GCF_019175285.1. Taxonomy (NCBI): domain Eukaryota; kingdom Metazoa; phylum Chordata; class Lepidosauria; order Squamata; family Phrynosomatidae; genus Sceloporus; species Sceloporus undulatus. The sequence continues at coordinate 97,926,922 of NC_056523.1, forward strand.
ATCTTTCCACTTCTGCGCCAGGGTTATTCTTGCTAGAGTGACCGAATAAAACATGATCTTACCATATTTTTTCTCTATAACGTCATCAAACATATTCAGTAGGTACATTTCAGGTTTTTTCTGTATAGGAATATCCAAAATTTCTGACAGTGTATCATTAACTATATCCCAGTATTTCCCAACTTCTTTACATGACCACCAACAGTGAAAGAAAATACCTGGATCCTTTTTGCATTTCCAGCACAAGTTACTGCTATTTTTGTATATCTTAGAAATTTTTTCAGGGGTTAGGTACCAACGATAATAAATTTTGTAATAATTTTCCCTGATTCATTGTGATACCGTATATTTCGTGACATTACTCCAAGATTTTTCCCATTTTGCTAATTCTAAATTGTGACCGATGTTTTTTGCCCACTTTATCATCTCTTCTTTAACTATTTTGGACTCTAAACTTTCTTCCAGCAAGATTCTATAAATTTTCCCAATTAGCCCTTTTGTCTCAGAGTTAATAATTTTAAAAATCTCCGGTTCTTTGTCTTCCTCCGCAAACCCAAAACATTTTTATCCAATTGGAACCTTTCAAAAATTTGCCAATATGGGAACCAATTAATTATGTACCCTTCCTTTGCCAGTTCTTCCTGGGCTTTTAATTTCACTTCCTTTCTATTACCTTTCAACAATACCTTGTAAGTGAGCCAGCCTTCATCTTGGATGGTTTACCTTCTCTGTAGTGCTTCCTGTGGGGACACCCAGTCAGGTATTTTTGATATCAATCGTTTTTTATACCTCTTCCAAACATCCATTAGTGAACTTCTAATACAGTGGGTGTTGAAGATATTGTTAATTTTTTCTTTTCCATACATAAGAAAGGCATGCCATCCAAAACGGAGGCCTTCCCCCTCTATAGCCAATACATTGTTGTTTTAAAGAGTAATCCATTCTTTCAGCCAAACAAAGCAACAGGAATCATAATATAATTCCAAGTTTGGTATCCCTAAGCCACCTCTTTGTTTCGAATCTTGTAGTATTTTTAATCGGGTTCTAGGTTTTTTTCCCTTCCCAAATGAAAGAAGAGAGTTCTCTATGCCAGCTTTTAAAAGTTTTCTTTTTGATCGATATCGGGATCATTTGGAAATAAAAGATTAACTTGGGCAATACGTTCATCTTAATTGCTGCTATCCTGCCAAAAAGCGATAATTTCATTCTGCTCCATCTTCTCATGTCTTTTTTGATTTGATCCCATATAATTTTGTAATTTTTGTCAAACAGATTTATATTCTTATTGGTCAGATTATATCTTACTGTTTTTTGAACTTTTATTCCCGTTAGGTTGTGTATTTCTGTTTCCTCTATAGAAGTAAGATTTTTAGTTAAGAATGCTGTTGTTGGTAAAACTCTAATATGTTCAGTATTATCCTCAAGTTATCACCCATATACCTAACTGGGAGAAACCCTTTTTGGTCTATGTCAATCCAGTTTTGCATACAATTCTTTAATCTATTGGCTAATATATTTGCAAAAATTTTGTAATCTAGGTTAAGGAGGGAAATAGGCCTGTAGTTTTTTGGATCCAATAGATCTCTATCCTCCTTAGGGATGACTACAATGCAGGTTTCAGTCCACGTTTGGGGAATTCCCTCCTTCAAGATGGCATTCATAGTATTTTTAAGGGTATGAATCAGTTCGTTCATAAAAGTTTTGTAAAATTTGGCGGTGAAGCCATCAGGGCCTGGTGCCTTGACTTCCTTACAGCTTTTAATTGCTTGAGTAATTTCCTCTATAGATATATCTCGATTTAGACTATTCATTTGGCCTTCTGATGGTGTACACAGCTCAGTTTTATCCAAGTATTTTTCCATTTTCTCTTTATCTATAATCTGTAATTTATATAGTTTCTCATAAAAGTCATGGAAGACTTCATTTATACTCTCGTTCTGAACAAGTTTCCCTTCTTTATTCTTGATCTCTGTTATTATACTTCTATTCTTTTTCTCTCTCAACTTTAATGCTAACCATTTACCAAATTTGTTCGAGGGTTCAAATGTAGTTTGTTTTGCCATTTTTAAGTTCTTCCCTATTTCTGTAACATTTTCCAAGTCAATTTGTTTTTGTAATAGCTTAATCTCTTCATTTATTCTCTTATTAGAAGGGTTTCTTTGTAATATTTTCTCTTTTCCTTCCAGTTCTCCATATAGAAGTTTTAGTTTTTCTTGTTTTTTCTTTTTCATTTGTGAGTTTTGCTATATTAGATAACCCCTCAGAACTGCTTTCCAAGCGTCCCATACTATGGTAATTTTTGTATCTCCTGTCATGTTTTCTTTGAAATATTGATTAATAGCCCGTTTTATGTTAAGAATGGTGTCCTGATCCTGTAATAGTTCTTCGTTTAATCTCCAAATATATGTTCTTGTCTTCTCTTTTAAAGTGAAGGAGATTTGGTTATGATCCAAGATTATTTTTGGATATGTTTTAGTATTAGTTAAGTGAGTTATCAGTGGTTTAGAGAAAAATCCCATATCAATCCTTGAAAATGAGTGATGTCTTTCAGGGTAAAGTAGACTTATTTATATAATGGTTTTTATTTTAAAAAAACTTTGTATCAAGCCTGCTTTCTCTGTACATTGTTTTAATTTTTTGTAAGCCATTTCAGACCTTATACTGGTAAAAAGGTAGGAAATCAATCAATCAAACAAACAAATACAAGTTGAGTCTCCCTTATCCCAAATGCTTGGGGCCAGAAGTGTTTTGGATTTTGGGGTTTTGTTTTTTTATTTTTTATTTATTTTTTTTTAATTTTTTTGGAATATTACAAAATACATAATGATATATCTTGGAGATGGGACCAAAGTCTAAACATGAAATTCATTTATATTTCATATATGTCTTGAACACATGGCCTGAAGGTAATTTTATACACAATGTTTTTAATAATTTTGTTCATGAAACAAAATTTGTTTATACTGAACCACCAGAAAGCAAATGTCACTATTTCAACCACCCGTGTGGACAATTCTGAATTTTGGTGTATTTAAGATTTTGGAATTCTAGGGAAGGGATACTCAACCTGTACATACATACATACATAAAAAAAAATCAGAATGCGTTTTTGTTGGCGAGGGTTAAGGTGTTGGTGGCTGAAATTGTTTTTAGGAACATGCCTTTGGGATGTGTCCCAAGGGCTATGCTGGAACCTCTCCAAGCACTGCATGCAGGTGGCATGATTTCAACCTACATGTTAAACTGTTAATAAACTGTGCTGCTAAACTGACTGCAACACATTTTTTTTAACATTACTTTGGCTGCAGTTATGGCATAACTGCTAGAATTCAAATATGTGTGTGTGTATGACTGCATACATGCACACATATGTGTGCTTTAAATGGAATCCACACATTGACGCTTCATGTCCATGGCATTGTCTGCAGAGGCCAAAAAAGCCTGGCTTCTTCTCAGCTTTGCATGATCTAGATCAGACAACACAGGCCAAAAACCCTAGGGCAGGATCAGGCCTGACCCTGCTTGTCCAGGCACAGATCTGGAGGATCCACTCTGATCCTGGGGTAAAGAGCCTTTAAAGCTAAAAGTATTCCCCATTGACATGCTCATCTCCATTATTAAGCTGAAAAGCCAGCATTGTCAGACACTACTCTGTGATAATATGGCCAGCATGATTGCACCGAACACTGCTTACCTTTCCACCAGAGTGGTACCTATTTATCTACAGTGGTACCTCGGGTTACGAAATTAATTCGTTCCGCGGCTAATTTCGTAACCCGAAAAACCTTCGTAACCTGAATTGCCATAGGCGCTAATGGAAAAAAATAGCTCTCTGCTGCCCTCCGGTGGTGGCATAGCGCCGAGGTTTTTTCGTAACCCGAAAAAACCTTCGTAAGCCGAAACAATAAATCCCTATGGGATTTTTTCGTATCCCGAAAAATTCGTAAGCTGGGTAATTCGTATCCCAGGGTACCACTGTACTTGTATTTGTATGCTTTCGAACTGCTAAGTTGGAAGAAGCTGGGACTAGTGATGGGAGCTCATCCCATCATGCGGCACCCAGGCCTCGAACTGGCAACCTGCCAATCTTGCAATTAACAGAATCAGTGTCTTAACCACTTCAGCCACCGCCTCAGGGTAATTAACCCCTGGTTTTATACAAAGTTTTTAAGAAACTCTGGCAAAACTGGGCTGTTCAGACAGGCCACCCCCCCATATTCATTACCTTGCCAGCTATCACTCTGACTGAGAACCCCCCAGTCACAGTGTCTGATGTGGAAACTGGGTGCCTGGTCATGTGGGTGTGGCCAGGCTCTCCATCTCCACATCAGATGGAGCAACTGGGGGGGGGGGGGCTTGTCAACCAGATTAACTGCTAGCAAGGTAAGGAGCAGTGTCCTGCAGGTCCAGGGTCAGCATGGGGACAGATATGTGAACACCCATCCATCCCCGTGCTGACTCAAGGACCAACCCAATTGAGCACAGGGGACAGGAAAGCATTGGCTTGGCCCGTGCTTTCCTGGCCTGTCTGCTTATGTCCCATGTATATGGTTACCTACAAGATGCACTTTCTCCCCCTTTCAGAGGTTCACATTGTAGGGATCTGAGGGAAGATGAAATATTTCTGAGCATAGATGTACACAGTGCCACCGATACTAGGGTTCAGGAGAGCACAGAAACTGCATGCTGCCGGACCCTAGTACGTATGTACGCCAGCATCATGGTGGCCCCCCATCCATACTGGGGCTGCCATGATGCCGCCACTGCCATACAGCGACCAGACGTCACTAGCAGGAGGTGGCATCGTGGCAGCGCCCCTTCCTGCTTCCAGCATCGCAAAAAAGAAGCTGCTCTAGGTGACTCTTTTTTTGTGGTGCATCTGTGCTGCAGCATGGGGATGCTGCAGCACAGACATGGGGCAAAAATGGGTGGCATGGAGCCATCCATCTGTACTGCCCCACTGACAGTTTTTTGAAAAGGCTACCTCAAAGGGCGCAAAATAGGGAGAAAGCTATGTCCTTAATAACCAGAGGCAGTTGGAGCATACACATAATCAATATATCATTTATTTATCATGAATAAATAGTTGGGTCAAACTTAGATTTAATACAGAGGGCATGTAGTCAAAAACCTGTGGTATTATAGCTACCAGTCAGGTAAAGAGGAAGAGCTGCTCAGATTAATAGACTCTTGCAAGTATGACAGCTGGTTAGGAAATTCACCCTGCACTTGAAAGCCAGCTAGAATATCAGTAGCTGAGGGGAAAACAGCCTCAGGCAACATAGGGTAGGGTTAGGGGTGTAGGGGAACTAAGCAGCCTGAAATGTCATTTCACACCCGTATTCCAGGTCAGAAACAAACAATGCCATTCTGTTTACAGCTAGGCAAACACAGATGTGATGGGACACCATGGCATAGAAAATATTCTGAGATCAAGCATCACTTCAAAGGACAGCCAGCCTCCTGCAAAAGGGGATGGCATAAAGGAGGATTAGCTATTTTGATAAAAATAAATAGTGGCATTAAGTATGTAACATTAACCTCTTGTGAGAAAATTGCACAAGCAATTCTTCTACAATTTGAGAATGCTAAAGTAATATTATTTAACATTTATATGCCGGCAACCAACAACATTCAAGCTACCTCAACTTATTGGGACCACTTGTCTAATTATTTTGATGAAATTACTAACAAACCTGATCCTCTAAGGTACTTACTGATGGGGGACTACAATGCTAGAATTGGCCCCTCAAATGACTATCTGTGTGATCAGTGTATGCTTGATGTAAATATGCCACCCTTTCCATTGAACCTTCCCCAAGCTAGTATGGATCCAGTTATAAACAAAAACGGGTTATTTTTGGCAAATTTTTGTATTACCCACAATTTACTTATACTAAATGGTTCGGATTATTTCCCAAACACCAATGGTTTCACTTTTATATCATCAGTAGGGAGAAGCTCTATAGACTGTAATATCTAGTCCAGATTTGATAAACTTGGTTGCAGTTTTTGAGGTCTGCCATAGAGGAGAAAGTGACCATATGCCACTTTTTGTTTCTATGGTAATACCCAAATTAGCTATTGCACCTTCCATAAATTCTGAAACGATTGCTAGATATGAAAGATTAAAATGAATCCAGTGGAACTCTCGAACAAAGGAGGCAATTAGTGAAATTTATAAGGATGATTGTGTCCTAACGGAAATTAATGATCTAGCAAATAGTATTACGATTGACGTGGCCTTGGTAAATTATAAGAATATAATATCTATTTTGAGTAACAAAACATCAACTTATATAAATCCACCTAGAGGGAAGAGCTCCTGGTTTGATAAGAATTGCCTTATATGGAAAAGGAATCTTAGACAAGCATTTCAACTTGCTCTGGACAATCCGGAGGAAAATCTCAGATCCTACTTAAAGGCCCGGGTAGAATATTTTAAGTACATCGAAGTTAAAAAGAAAGTTTTTTACCAACAAAACTGGGCCAATCTAGATAGAGATCTGAAATCAAATGACATTAAAACATTCTGGTTAGCAGTCAGGAGGCATTTAAATAACAACATAAATTTATTTAGTCCCTGCATTCCGCCCCAAACTTGGGTAACATATTTTACAAATAAGATGCAAACCCAAATAACTGGTAACATTACTGTAATTACGAACCCCTCTACTATTTGGAGTCCTGTTTCGCCAGATGAAGTGTATCAATTAATTCTTAAACTAAAACCTGCTAAATCTCTGGGTTATGACACCATACCGGTTGAAGTATTGAAACACTGTCCAGAAATATGGACCAAAGCTTTGGCTAATTTATTCACTCTGGTAAATAATACGGGCAAGATTCCAACAAGTTGGAAAGATTCAATTATAATCCCTATCTTTAAAAAAGGTGATAAACAAGATCCAGCTAACTATCGCCCGATAAGTCTGCTTTCTATTGTAGGTAAACTTTACGACAGTTATTTGGCAACGAAATTGCAAAGCTGGATGACCACTCAAGCCCTTCTTGGGCCTGAACAAGCGGGCTTTAGAGGCCATATGTCTACTATAGATCATATCACAGTCATTTCATTCCTTATCAATAAATATATTTCCCGATCTAAAGGGAAATTATATGCTGCTTTTATAGATTTAAAACCGGCTTTTGATCTTATTCATCGACCTACACTTTGGAACAAATTGGATAGGTTAAACATAGATTCAAGACTCTTGTTCTTGTTGAGCCAAATTCATACTAACAATTTCTGTAGAGTGAAATTTACTGAAAGAGGACATCTAACTGACCCAATTTACTCAGGAATAGGTGTAAGACAAGGCTGTGTTCTAGCCCCACATTTATTTAATTTATTTGTGGCAGATCTTCCAACTTTCATGTCAACGGTCGACACCCATCCTCCTATGCTAGGAAATCGCCCACTTTTTGTGTTGCAATATGCCGATGACACTGTACAGTGGTGCCTCGGGTTACGAAATTAATTCGTTCCGCGGCCGCTTTCGTAACCCGAAAAGCCTTCGTAAGCCGAAATGCCATAGGCGCTAATGGGGAAAAGCCGCGATTCCGTGCGAAAAAGCCGAAAAAAGCACCAAATTTTTTTTCGTAACCCGAAAAACATTCGTAACCCGGAACAATTATTTCCTATGGGATTTTTTCGTATCCCGGAAATTTCGTAACCTGGGTATTTCGTATCCCGAGGTACCACTGTATTACTTTTGTTGACTCAAGTGGGCTTATCGAGAGCCCTGAATAGATTTAGTGAGTATTGTATTAAGTTCCATCTACAGATAAATGTTTCTAAATCAAAGGTTTTGGTATTTTCAAAAGGATTCATTCCAAGGAAATGGAAGGTGAATAATCAAATCATAGAGCAGGTAAAAATGCATACATATTTGGGCGTTCTTTTCCATTATAATGGTCTTTGGGCAAAGCAGAGAGAAAAGGTTGTTCAATCTGGAAAAAGATCTCTGGCGACTTTACAATCCTTTTATTATAAGAAGGGAAACCAAGATTTCCTTGCAGCTATGAAAATTTATAAAACCAAAATAAGACCACAAATACTATATAGTATATCTGTTTGGGTAACAGCTTTTAACAAGGAGGTTGAAAGTTTACAAACACAACTCTGCAGGAAATTGTTATCTATCCCACCATGTGTTCATCACCTAACATTATATGCTGAGCTTGGTCTGGATACACTCGAGACCACAGCTTGGTTGATGGCGTACAAATCTTGGCTTAAAATCCATTATAGACCAAATAGATCTAGTCTAATTTGGTTTCTTTTATCTGATAATTATTATACTAACTGGTCAAAAATCTATGAAGATAAATTAAAATTAAAGGGCCTAAGTCTGGACTCTCTACTCCTCCTAACTGAGGAGGAGTGCCTCAAGACAATTAAGGATTGTTTATTGAGTTGGGATTACAAGATGACTTACTCCACTCCTCCCAGAGTGTGCTCCCCTTCTGTATTTGGCATTTCCCCCTATTGTGGCAAGATGCCAAAGTACTTTCAATCATTGTCCCTTCAGGCTTCGAGGAAAGCTTTCCTCTTTGCAAGGTTGAATATTCACCCTTCCTGTGTCACCAGGGGTAGATATTTGAGGATCCCTTTTGCAAATCGAATATGTATATGTGAACTATCTCCAGATACTCTCCAACATATTATATTTCTTTGCCCGCTCTATCAAAAACCGAGTGCGAAATTGCTAAAGAAACTATTGGAAATGAACTATTGCTTAACGGATATAACTTTAGTACATTTATTGGAGGATTGTAATGTACAGATTACACGATTGATGGCCAGTTTTCTAATGGAGGCAACAAAAATCTGGTACAAATTAAATAATGGTTAGAGTTTAGCGTTAGATGATTTTAAGGATGATAAATTTTAAAGTATTCATGTAGACTATTTTAGTTAATTTTGTATTGTATTGTTTGTTGTATATTGTCTATTGAGATGCCTAATAAAGGTTGATGAATGATGATGAATCTTTTTTTAAAAAATGTTCTGATGGAATTCTCTACACTATTTGTCTGTATTTAGATGAGGCTGTGTGGGCAACCTGATGAGAGCTGAGAAAAGCTACCTTTTAACGACAACTCCCAGCATTCCAGAATAGCCATGCTGGCGCAGAGATTTGGGGCTGGAGTCCAAAAAACAAACAAACAAAAAACAACACTTTTCCAAGTTCTCAACCAAGTGAATAAGTATTTCTATTGTTTCAATTGGATACACTGAATGGGAAGCAGCAGCAGCAGCAGCAGCGATACTGCCTAGATGGATCCTTTAAAAAGCAGCCCCAATGTCCCATTCTGCGTGCCTCAGCAGTGATTTCCAAAAGAGTTGCCAAGGCAGGAGTGTGTGTGTGTGTGTGTGTGTGGTGATTCCCTTCTCAATTTGATGTTCAGACCTTCTCTCTCCACCCTGCTTCTCCGGATCTCTCCACTTTCTTCACTTCCCAATCCCATGTTAAAACCTTTTCTTCTCATCCTCTTCCTCCTCTGGATTACCCCTGACTACCAAGCACCTTATTTTCCTCCACTTCCCAATACAGTATTAAAACCTTCTGTCCCCATCCTTCTCCTCAGAATCTCTGACTACCAAGAAACCCCATTTCCCTACACTTCCTTCCTTCTCAGTCCAGTGTTAAAACCTTCTCCTCCCCTTAGTTTTATTCTCAACTTATCCGTGGGTCATATCAAAATCCACTATTTTGGCCCTAAAACCTTCCCTCGACTTATATATGAAGTTGACTGGTACACAAGTGTATACAGTAAGTATTTTAACTGTTCTTAAGCCATGTTTTTAAAAATAATAATAATAATATTGCTATTCTCTAATTCTTTTTTAACTTCTGTAAACTAATGTTTTAGCTTAATATTGTTAAATTATTGTAAACCATTTTGAATCCCGTGAATCCCATCTTGGGAGAAAGATGGGATATTATATATAATCAGACATCCTTTTCCATAGATTCTTTACCCATGAATTCAATCATCAGCAGGTTATTTATATATATATATATATAAATATATTCCAAAAAGCAAACCTTGATTTTACCATCTTCTATTGTCAAGAGGCACATCTTCACCAGCCGTGCTCCTGAGGGAAAGAAAATTAGGTGTATCCACTTGTCTCAAGGCTCTCAAGTCCTTAATTGTCCTTCTAATGACTCTTGGAGACCTTTCAGCAATGTTAAACTCATCAACTTTGGTTCTGCAATGCTCTTCTTCTGTGTTACCCTTGGCCACTTTGGCCGCTTTGCCTTTGTGACCTTTTCTGAGTTTGCTTTCTTTTGGATGAGTATGAAATGTCATGTCAACATGTAAGTTTTGTATTTCTGTCTCATTGAGTATATGTGCTCTACCAATCTTTTGCATCTTCCTCTTTGGTTTCAGATGCCTCATATTCAGATCCAGTATTTCTTCTTGGCTAGCGATGTTCTTTTGTAAATCAGCTAAAGGCTGTGTATCAAAACCATGAAGTGGTGACTTACTGTTGCATGAGCCAGACTCTGGACTTGGGAACAAGCTATCTAGATCTTCTTTATTTTCCAAGTGTGTATATTTTCTAATTTTATGTGCAGAAGGGGCACAATCATTCATATGATTCATATCATCAGGAGCTAACACACAGGTCCTTCTGCAACCTCTGGGTTTATCAAAGCACTGGGAAGGACACCTCACAGCCATTGCTCTTCTCATCACATTGTGTTTTATTGCTTGGGATTGTCTCTGGATTTTGAAACTGGCTTTCTAAATTCTTCATTTTTTCCAGGAATGTTCACACAGGTTTTGAAGAAATCAGATCAACCACAGATGATGTTCTACTGCCTGTGGTTTTATCAGCATACTTGGAACTACATTCTTTCTTCTGGCTAAAGCTGAGCAGTGGCACTGGCAGTTGACTTACTTCTCCGGGTCTATTCAACTTGCTATTACTGCTCAGTTCATTGCTTTCAGATACTACTGCATCATCATCATTATTAAAAAGATTGTTTCTGACTTTCTGGGCGAAAAGACTCTGTTCTTTGTATTCATGCTCATTTTGTTTAGTTTTGGCTTCTTTGGCTTTTATCTTTCCAGAGCTTTTATTTTTATATAAGGAACATCATTTTCCTGCACCATTGTATTTCATGCAACTTTAGCATTCATGGATTTTGAAGATTTGATTTTTTAAAATGTTTTAAATAATATTTTTGATTTAAAAATATTTTTTATTTTATTTTAAAAATCCTGGGACCCATCCTTTCCCTTCCCTCTGAGCCTTGACTCACTCACACCACCTCTTTTAAAGGGATGCAGGGAAATGCCACAGCCCATTTCTGCTAAGAGGCAGATGTTTGGCCTTTATTCTATCCTTGTCCTACTCGATCTGTCTGCGGCCTTCGACACCGTGGACCACTGTCTCCTAATAGATGTACTCTCTGACCTTGGTTTCTCGGGCCTTGTTCTCGATTGGTTCACATCTTACTTGTCAGATCGATCTTTTTCAGTGGTCTCGGGTGGTCAGACCTCGTCTTCTGTCCCCTTATCTGTTGGAGTTCCTCAGGGCTCTGTTTTGGGTCCCCTTCTGTTCTCTCTATACACACTCTCCCTTGGCAAACTTATCAGTTCTTTTGGTTTTTCCTACCATCTTTATGTCGATGATACCCAGCTGTACCTTTCCACCCCTAATCTTTCACCAGAGCTAGAGCAGCAAGTGCCATCCTGTTTAACAGCTGTCTCCCACTGGATGCACCATCGGCGTATGAAGCTCAATATGTCCAAGACTGAGCTTCTTGTTTTCCCTCCTAAGCCCACCCTTCACTATTCCTTTTCTATTTCCGTCAATAACATCTCGATCCAGCCGGTCCAGGAAGCCCGCAGTCTCGGTTTCATCTTTGACTCCTCTTTGTCATTTATCCCACAGATCCAGACTATAGCCAAAGTCTGTAGATTTTTTCTCTATAATATCGCCAAAATCCGTCCATATCTCTCAGCTTCTACCGCAAAAACACTGGTCCATGCCCTAGTGGTCTCACGATTAGACTACTGTAACCTCCTCCTGGCAGGGCTTCCTCTCTCTCACCTCCACCCATTAATTTCTGTTCAGCATTCAGCTGCACACATTATTTCACTCGCTCGCCGTTATGATCATGTCTCACCTCTGTTGTCTTCCCTTCACTGGCTCCCTCTTCCTTTCCGCATCAGGTACAAACTTTTGCTACTCACCTCCTCGGCAGCGTTAGGAAGACGACCTGCTCTCTCAATCCCTGTCCTTCATGGCTGGCAGTCCAAGGGGGAACGGCGTCAACAGAAATGTTGCATCGTATTGTCAATTCATCATTCAGGGAGGGCCGTTTTCTATCTAATTTAAAGATGGCCATTGTAAAACCTTTATTAAAGAAGCCCTCCCTTGACCCCCTAATTCGAAATAATTATCGGCCTGTGTCACTGCTGCCATTCTTAGGGAAGGTGATCGAGAGGGCGGTTGCCTCCCAGCTGCAGAGGGTCTTGGAGGATACGGATTATCTGGACCCATTTCAAACTGGTTTCCGGGCGGGCTATGGGGTTGAGACTGCCATGGTCGCCTTAGTCGATGATCTCCGTCTGGGCATGAACAGGGGTAGCGTGTCCCTGTTAGTGCTCTTGGACATCTCTGCGGCCTTCGATACCATCGACCATGGTATCCTTCTGGAGCGCCTGGGGGAGTTGGATATCGGGGGCACTGCTCTGCAGTGGTTCCGTTCCTACCTCTCGGGTAGATTCCAGATGGTGGAGCTGGGAGACTGTCGCTCCGATAAGAGGGCCCTCACATCTGGGGTCCCTCAGGGAGCGATTCTGTCCCCTATGCTATTTAACATTTACATGAAGCCGCTGGGAGAGATCATCCGGAGACACGGGGCGCGGTGTTATCAGTACGCTGATGACACCCAAATAGTCTTCTCTGTGTCCCCGACTGATGCAGTGACTAGGGATAGCATCTCTCCGCTCAACGCCTGCTTGGAGTCAGTAATGGGCTGGATGAGGGAAAACAAACTCAGCCTGAATCCAGAGAAAACGGAAGTACTGGTGATAGGCTCCCCTAGTCTAGGGATGGAAATTTTTCCACCTGTCCTGAACGGGGTCACGCTCCCTGTAAAGGACACTGTTCGTAGTCTGGGGGTGCTTCTGGACTCGTCGCTCCACCTAACCTCTCAGGTGGATGCGACAGTCAGAGGCGCCTGTTATCAGCTTCGGCTGATACGCCAGCTGCGACCCTACCTGGGCCGGGGGGACCTTGAAACAGTGGTACATGCACTGGTAACCTCTCGACTCGATTTCTGTAATGCGCTCTACATGGGGCAACCCTTGTACCAAACTCGGAAGCTTCAATTGGTTCAGAACATGGCGGCTAGACTGGTTACGAGTACCTCCAGAGCCAGTCATATAACACCGGTACTGGAGGACCTACACTGGCTGCCAATTGGCTTCCGGGCGCAATACAAGGTGTTGGTTATAACCTATAAATCCCTAAATGGCTTGGGCCCAGGGTACTTGGAGGACTGCCTCTCCCCATACAATCCGCCCCGCACTCTCCGGTCGGGTGGGAAACAGCTTTTGAGAGTTCCTGACACGAGATATGTGATGTCTGCACATAGGGCTTTTTCTGCTTCGGCCCCGCAGGCTTGGAACTCTCTCCCCGTTGAGCTCCGCTCAGCCCCCTCCCTAGAGTCTTTTAGAAAAAACCTAAAGACTCATTTTTTCCGCCTTGCTTTCCCCCATGTCCCTTAATTTCCACTCTTCTCCTTTATGCTGTTGTAATTGTAATGTAATGGATGTCTTTGGGGTTATTGCTGTTATTAGTTTTAATGTTTTTAAAAGGTAATTGAATGATGGATATTTTTATTGTTGTATTTTATTGTATTTTATTTCTTTTATTGGATTTGCTGTATCATATTTAACTGATTGTAAACCGCTGTGATCATTGGAATAGCGGTATACAAATAAAGATTCATTCATTCATTCATTCATTAAAACCCTGCATGGGCTGGCCCCTCTTTATTTAACTGATCTTCTCTCTCCCTACATCCCTACTCGCACTCTCCGCTCTGGTAGCCAAAATCTCCTCTCTCAACCCAGGATCTCCTCTGCCCCATCCCGGATCCGTCCCTTCTCTCTAGCTGCCCCTCATTCCTGGAACCTTCTTCCTCTGCATGCACGGCTCATCACTTCCCTAACCAGCTTTAAAGCTGAGCTGAAAACCATATTGTTTAGGGAAGCGTTCTCAGGGAATTTGTGATTGTTATCTGGCTGTCTGACAATATTTGATGTGATGTGATTTGTTTTATATTTGATGTTTTTAATCTGTTTTTCCTTTCTATATGGTAATTTTATCTATTCCTCTTTTAATTGTTATTATCTTAGAATGTACGCCTTGGGCAAGCTTTTATTTACTCCTAATTTTAGCGACTTTGTACAGCGCTGTGTATAATTACAGCGCTATAGAAATAACATTTAATAATAATAATAATAATAATAATAATAATAATAATAATAATAATGTTTCGGGGAGCAATGGCCTCACACACACACCCTTAGGGTGGTACTTGGTGCAGCCCACACCCCCTAATGACACCACTGGTATAGTCTATGCACCTTAACATTTATGTAGCACCTTGAGAATAAATATTCCCATTTGTGCCTGTATAGTTCACTTCAGTGAACACAAAGGATCAAACCCACACTGTAAATGTTTCCTTATATTGATTGCCACCTTGAATGAACAGATGAAGCTGGGGCAAATTTAAAACTAGCTTGAAAAATAAGCCCAACGTCTAGTAAAGATACTGTGTTGAACAGGAAACAAGACTATAACTATTCATTATGTTCCCAGAGTGAAATAAAAACAATACTGTTTATGGATTATAGTTATAGGAGAAACCCAGTCCCCAAACTGCAGTGAATGGAGGGTGAAATGTGCTTTTAGTGAAAGCACATTTTCCCTGCCACTATTTCAGCATACAAATTTGTAAGAGAAATGGAGCAGCAAATAGCAAACTTACAATACGGAAGCTGGAACTGAAAACCAGCCTGCATATAATTGCAAGGGTTACCTAACTGCTGTGGTTTGCAAGACTCCTGGAAAAGGAAGGCCCAGTTTTGATAGGCAAAGAATGCTAAGCAGTGTTCTCTAATACTGTCTTCTCTATTCAGAGTCCAGATCCTATATTGTTGCCTGTGGCAGAGATCTTCCCTTCTATTCTGTCCCACCTCCACAATCACAGACACACAACTATAAAATCACAAATTCAGAATATGATTCCAACCTCAACTCTCCACGCTAGCATACCTTATTTCCCAGCTCTGATTTTATTGTATTGTTTACTAGAAATATGCTACTGATTTCATTAACTGATGTATATCTGTAGTTAGATAATTAACTATTTATTTATTTATTTATTTGTAGTATTTTTGTATCACCTGCTAGGCCACAAGAGCTCCCAAGGTGATGGAAAAAATAAAAACAATTAAGACAATACACATATTTTAATTTTGAAAAACATATACACACATTAGAATGATCTTTAAAAACTCTTTTAAAACTGTAAAATCCTATTTTAAAACAGTAACAACATAGCATTTTCAGACATTAATGTCATGCAGAGCAGCACTGTTTAACCTGTTGGCTAGAAGCTTAAAAGATGTGGCCAGACTAATAGCTTTGGGTAGGGAGTTGCACAAGTGGGATGCTGCTACAGAGAAAGCCTTGTTATATATATCCACCAACCAAACTTATATTAGGTGTTGGGACACACAAGAGGGCCTCCTCTGAAGATCTCAGACTTCTGGCGGGCTCATATGCAAGGAGGCAGTCTCAACTTGGCCCTAAGGCACTTAGGGCTTTGTAGATCTAAACTAGCATCTCAAATTGAGCTCAGAAGCAAAATGGAACACAGTGTAGCTCTTGCAAGACGAGTGTTATAAATGTGGTCTCTGAAATGCATATCTGATTGCTGCATTTCGCATTAGCTGTAGCTTCTAAACACCTTTCAAGGGTAGCCCCATGTAGAGTGCATTGTAGTAATCTAATTGGGAGGTACTTCAGGCCTGAAAGACTTTGGTCACATCTGCCTTCCCCAGGGAAAGACACAGCTGACACACCAATAGAAGCTGGGCAAAGGTGCTCCTGGCCACTGCAGCAACCTGGCTTTCCAGGAGCAGCATTGGATCTAAAAGTACCCCCATGCTATGAACCTGATCTTTCAGAAGGAATGCAACCACACCCAGCACAGTCAGTGATCCTAACCCCAGGTTGGTTTTGTTAAGGAAAAAGCAACATGGGTTATACAGTATATGAAATAAAACATGTATGTGAGAGTCAGGGTGACTCAGCAGAAGCCAATTGGGAACCACACAGGTGTAAATGGTAATACAATTAACAAGTCCTGAATGCCAAGGACAAGAAATGTAAAGTGGATAATTGGACACACCTGACAATTGTTAAGTGGTCAAGGCTGAGATGATGAAATCACTAATTGTAGGATGAACCAAGAGAACCAATGAGAATAATGTACACGCCTACTGGGTGGAAACAGACAACAGTGGGTGGTACCATGCATTGACTATAATAATGACTATGCATCCCAATGTATTTTGTGGGTAGTAGTGGGTTGTAGTAGTGGATAGTGAGGAGTAGAGTATTGTTGTGTTGGATAGTTTTGGAGCTGTATATAGTAGAATAAAGTAGATCTTTTATTTAAGACTACTGAGTTGTCTGGTGTCTTGGGTGAAGCTACAAGAACCAGCTGGATCCTGAAGAAGGGTGAAGACTTCTGTGGAAGCAAGAGTGAGAAGGCTTGGAGAGTTTGTCAAGGTCTTCAGCCTATTCTCTGTAACTCTGCTAAGCTATAACCACTGGCCAAAACTGGTCAGCGCGGTGCACAACCAGGTGGTGAGTTTGAGCCAGAGGTGAAGAGCTACAACTCCCATCATCCCTGACAAGGGTTATGGGCCCAGATACTGCAGCACCCATCATCTACAGAAGCTGAAAGTTCCAGAGAGTGGAAGAAAGATCAGAGCAAGCTGTTTGCGCTGCACTGATAAGCTCCGTGAGTAACTCCTCCAGTGTTTTGATTAAGCCCGAAAGGGGTCAGCTGTGCATACTCAGAAGGACTGTGTCAATTGAGTCACTGCACAAGTTAAGATGGAGATTTCGAAGTTTAGTAAATTGAACAGATCCAACTACCCCACCTGGAAGATTTATGCCCAGTCCCTACTTGTAAAAGAAAGCTTGTGGGCAACTGTTGAAGCCGGATTGCCAGCCGATGCTAATGCAGCCGCGAAAGAGAGAGATAGCAAAGCAAAAGCCTGTATTTATTTAATGTTAGAAGAAGATTTAATTAATGATGTAAGAGATAAGGAGACGGCGAGAGATGTTTGGGAAACACTTCAAAGACTACACACTCCTTCAACTGCCTTTGCAAAAATGCTATGGTCTAAGAGAATTTATAGGCAGAAGATGGCAAAAGGGCAGTGTGTGATAGAACATTTAAAAACCATGCAAGACTTGTTTGTGCAGGCTGAGCTAAGAGGAGTGGAAATTAATAGAGAACAACAGTGTTATATTTTGTTAGAATCATTAGATCCTACCTGGAGCAATATTACTAATGCATTACAAAACTTACCGGCAGAGGAACTAACGAAAGATTTAGTTGTGGCCAGAATTCTGGAAGAGAACGAGGAGACTGTCTGAGAGGAATGACGTTCCAACTTCCAAAAGTGTGCCAAGTGAGCAAGCCAAGCCTGATGTGCGTGGGCTGGACCAAGCAGCTTCTTCGAGGGAGCAAAGGAAATGTTTCTACTGCAAGAAGACTGGACATCTGCAGAGGAACTGTAAACAATTGGCTATTGATAGAAGCAAGCAAGAGAGCAGATGGCACGGCCAGAGGCAGAAGCAATTCAAGCCGCCATTTTTGAAGGACAATAGAAATAATAATAAGGTATTTGCGACCATGATTAAGGAAAGACAGAAAGCAAACTCTAAATGGCTAGTAGATTCAGGTGCTTCGACCTCCATGTGTAACAACATTAATTTAATTAGTGATAAGAAGCAATCAAACGTAAATTCAATTGTTTTGGCTGACGGGAATGAGCTCACAACTATAAATCAAATGGGAACAGTTTACATTCCAGGGCTAAAAGAAAACTTTAATGATGTTTTGCATGTGAAAGAATTAGAAAACAATTTATTATCAGTGAGCAGATTAACAGGCAGAGACTACATAGTCACTTTTGAAAAGAACTTATGTAAAATAACTTTAAATGGGGAATTGCGCGGCATAGGTTTGAAAAAAGATAAGCTTTATTTCCTAGAAGAAAATGTTGATAAGTACAAAGTAGAGAATGCTAATACTATAGATAATGTTCCGTTGCACAAAGACTGCATACATGAGCTCCATAGAAAATTTGGCCATGCAAGTTTCAAGAGTTTAAAGAATTTAATAAGCATGTGTCCAGATTTAAAAGTAGCAGAATGTAAAAATCATTTAGACTGTACTGTTTGTAACCAGGTGAAGGTCAGAGCGTATCCAGTTGCCAAGAAGTCTAAAAGGATTGCTCAAAGACCATTTCAATTTGTACATGCTGACGTAGCCCAAGCTAATTTTTTGTCTCTAGGGGGAAGCAGATATTTCCTGGTAATTGTTGATAGATTTTCAAGATTTGCATATGTAAGAATATTGAAAAATAAGTCAGAAGCTGGGCAAAGTTTAAAAGCATGGGTCAGGATGATTGAAAGAAGATTTGATAGCAGAGTTGGGACAATTGTTACAGACAGAGGTGGAGAATTTTTAAACAACCAGCTGTACAATTGGTTCCAGAAAGTGGGGATAAGACATGAAACCACTAACCCTGCTCGTCCAAGTGAGGATGGTTTAGCAGAAAGGAAAATCCAGGACATAAAAAGGATTTTTGCGTGTTTGATGGCAGATGCAGGAGTTAAAGACAGCTTCTGGGGTGAAGCAACCCTGACTGCCATACACATAAGTAATAGGTTGTACCATTCAGAGATTGAAGACATTCCCTACAGGGTTTTATATGGGAGAGTGCCAAATTTTAAATATTTAAGAGTTTTTGGTCAATTTGCACATGTGTACATACCTGCCTGTTTTAGGAGGAAAGGAGAACCCAAAAGCAAAAGGCTAATGTTCTTGGGATATTCAGGAAATAGCTACAAATTTCTTATGAGAGGAAAAGAGATACAGTACTCCAGGTCTGCAAATTTTGAGAGACATGCTGGCTGGGACAAGCTGCATGCAAACAAGGAAGTGTTATTGAGGTTAGGTAGCTCAAGTGACCAGACTGAACCAACTTCAGGAAACGGAGGGGTTTCAGTCAAGCCAGAAGCCTCTACTAGCAGTAGTGGTAGTACCTCAGATGGAGAGACACAATCAAGACCAGTAACCACTAGAATGACAGAAGACAAGAGATTTAGCAGAAAGACAACGTCTTCTAGTGCAGACAGTGATGAGGAAAGAGGCAGAACGACAGAATTCATACCCAGGCGTAGTCACAGAGTTAGGAAGTCACCAGATAGGTTTGTTGTGACGCAGGCAAGAGCTTGTACAGTGGTAGAAGAGCCTGAGAGTTTTGAAGAGTTAGAAACCTTTTCCAGGGAAGAACAGGAAAGATGGTGTGATGCAATGGATAGCGAATTTAGTTGCTTGGTGAACAAGGATGTGTTTGAAATTGTTAAGAGACCCAAAGATAAACCAGTGATAGGTTGTAAATGGGTATATAAGAGAAAGGAAATGCCTGATGGAAGCATTAAGTACAAAGCAAGATTAGTAGCTAAGGGTTTTGCACAACAGCAGTATGAGAATTATGATAAGACATATTCTCCAACAGCAAAGCCAGAAAGTTTGAGAATGGTGTTAGCTGTAGCAGCAAGAAGGAATTTAATAGTAGAGCATTTTGATTTTGAAACAGCTTATCTAAATGAAAACTTAGATGAAGAAATTTTTATGGAACAGCCACAAGGGTTTGAGGAGAATGGAAGTCAGAAAGTCTATAGGTTGAAGAAGGCATTGTATGGTTTGAAACAAAGTGCCAGAGCTTGGAATTTGTGCATAAATGACGAGTTAGTTAAGTTAGGATACAAGAGAAGCATAGCAGATGCTTGTGTTTATACAAAAGGAGACATAGTGCTTGTGATTTATGTGGATGACTTGTGCATGGCAGCAAAGTCAGAACAGGACATTGAGTCAGTTAAGAGAGAGCTATCAGAAAAGTTTGTTTTGAAAGACTTAGGTTTGTTGAAGTCTTATTTAGGCATTAATGTTGAGTGGACACAAGAAGGACATTGTTTATTAAGTCAGAGGAAGAAGATTGAGAACTTGATTGAAAAGTGTGGTCTACAGAATGCTAAAATAGTTAAAGCTCCTATGACAACTGGTTTCGTTTCTGAACCAACAACAAAAGATTTTGAGGACAAGACATTTTTCAGGAGCATCATAGGATCACTTCAGTTTATTTCTTGCCACACTAGACCAGACATTGCGTTTGCCGTGAACACATTATCCAGAAGAGTTTGCAATCCTAAGGTTGAGGATTGGACAGCTGTGAAACACTTGTTGAGATACTTGAAAGGGACATTAGACAAGAAGTTAATCATCAGAAGCAGTAACGAAGATTTAGATTGTTTTGTAGATAGTTCATTTACATCAGAATTAGGAGACAAGAAGTCAGTCACAGGAATGATAATCAAATATAGTGAAAGTCCAATAGTTTGGAGAAGTAGAAAACAAACAAACGTAGCGCTAAGTACTTCTAAAGCAGAATTTGCAGCTTTGAACGAAATAGTGAACGAGGTACAATGGCTTGAACAATTGTTAAATGACTTAAATGAAAATTTCAGAGTACCAGTGGAAATTCAAGAAGATTCACAATCATGTATAGCGATGGCTGAAACAGAAAGTTTGAAGAACAGAACCAAATATGTGGGTGTAAGGTACCAAAATGTAAGAGACATGGTTCAAAAAGGAGAAATAGAGTTGAAATACATAGAGACACAAAATAACATAGCAGATTTGTCTACAAAAGCACTAACAGTGGAAAAACATGAAAGGCTGACAGAAATGGTTGGAATGACATTGTAAGCCACATACAATATTTTATTTCGGAGGGGATTGTTAAGGAAAAAGCAACATGGGTTATACAGTATATGAAATAAAACATGTATGTGAGAGTCAGGGTGACTCAGCAGAAGCCAATTGGGAACCACACAGGTGTAAATGGTAATACAATTAACAAGTCCTGAATGCCAAGGACAAGAAATGTAAAGTGGATAATTGGACACACCTGACAATTGTTAAGTGGTCAAGGCTGAGATGATGAAATCATTAATTGTAGGATGAACTAAGAGAACCAATGAGAATGGTGTACACGCCTACTGGGTGGAAACAGACAACAGTGGGTGGTACCATGCATTGACTATAATAATGACTATGAATCCCAATGTATTTTGTGGGTAGTAGTGGGTTGAAGTAGTGGGTAGTAGTAGTGGAGTATTGTTGTGTTGGATAGTTTTGGAGCTGTATATAGTAGAATAAAGTAGATCTTTTATTTAAGACTACTGAGTTGTCTGGTGTCTTGCGTGAAGCTACAAGAACCAGCTGGATCCTGAAGAAGGGTGAAGACTTCTGTGGAAGTAAAGTGAGAAGGCTTGGAGAGTTTGTCAGGGTCTTCAGCCTATTCTCTGTAACTCTGCTAAGCTATAACCACTGGCCAAAACTGGTCAGCGCGGTGCACAACCAGGTGGTGAGTTTGAGCCAGAGGTGAAGAGCTACAACTCCCATCATCCCTGACAGGTTTTCCTACTGACCGATTTATATTTTGCCTTCACTCCAAGAAGCTCAAAGCAACATATATGGCTCTCCTTATCTGTACTTTATCTTCACAACATCCCTCTGAAGTTGGGAGAGACTGTGAGAAACATAGAATTATAAAGTTGGGAGTTTATCACATGCATTTTCCAGCCTGATCCGTGCACTGGACAAGAGTGGGCTGGAACGGGAAGAAACAGGTTTTACTGCACACAAAATTGCTGCTGTGCTGCCATCTGACAAAGCAGTGCTGTGGAGACTGATTTTGGTAAGAGAGAAAGATTCCAAAGTTACAGATTCACTTAACTTTAACACTGCCTAGCCCACAGTTCACCATCCTGTCTGTAAAAATATCATGGGAGAACTTTATCAAAAAGCCTTACTGAAATCATTATATATTACATATATATTACAGCCATAGAACTTTCCTGATGTACCAAGCTTCTAACTCTCAAAAAAGATATTAATTTGGCATTACTTGTTTTTGAGAAATCCATGCTGGCTCTTAATAATCACATACCTCTGGGAATGTTAGCTACTCCTCCTAATTTATGATGATCTACATTTTGGATAAGCATGCCTTCAATTCAATCATTCAATTCATTAATAATGAGAGGCAAACTCACTATCACCCAGTGAATTTTATGGCTGAATGGTATCTGAATTCTGCTCTCCCCAGTACAACAACTTAACCACTTGATTAAACTGCAGGTGTGTCTACACTGGAGAAATAAAGCAGTATGGCACCACTTTGTCTGCCATGATTCAGTGCTGTGGAATTCTGGGATTTTGTGAGAGATTTAGTGTTCCCTGTCGGAGAGCTCTGCCCCATGAAAATACAAATCCCAGAATTCCATAGCATAGAACCATGGAAGGTAAAGTGGGGTAAAACTGCTTTATTTCTGCAGTGTGCCAACAGCCTGGGTCTCTGTGGCACTCTCTACCCCTCTAATGTGCTCCCAGTGAGTGCCCTTCTGACCTAAGACATTTTGGGCAGTAGCAGTACCAGACAGCCAAAATAGCATCATTCTAAAACAGAGATGGGAAAGGTCCATTCCAGCCAGTGCCCCAAGTCTCCTCAAACCCCCAAGTAATTTTTTTTAAAAAAAATCACTGAAACCCAACAGTGTGATCTCTTTCCCATGTAGTTTGCTGCTGAAAGTTCCAGGGAAAGAATCCAAGATTGCTCCCACTCCTGTTGCATATTGTACTAGCATAATGTCATCAATATACTAGCAATCACAGAGCTCCTGATGCTTGCAGAAAACCTCCAGCTTCCTGAGGTGCAGCTGCTACTTTGTGCACTCTCCTAATTAATCACATAAATGAAATTAAATTTGAAATTCTAGGTCTAATTATAGTTAATCACGATAAAAAACATACTGTTCATTTAGTTTAGAATTAATTTAATGAATTTAATTCTCAGCAGACCTTATATGTTTAATGAAATGTTAACTAACAAGAATGGCTGGTAGAGCAGGAGCAGGTTTTCCAATCTGTGCTTCAGAACATAATTTTCTGAGATTCAAGGATACATCTTTCTTAGGCCTATGCCCTGATTGTATACACTGAATTTTTTCCTGCATATCTTCTAGAACAGCCTTCCCTATCCTTCTACCCTCCAGGAATTCTAAGGACTGTAGCCTGAAATACCTGGAGGACACCATCTTGATGATGGTTGTTTCTGGAGTTTGATCTAATGCCCCCCTTCCCATTACTAGAGCATGATCTGCAGCTGTGTCACTTCCTGCCCTAGTCCCACACCATCTCAACAAACTTCCTTCTATATTTTTCCAATTATACATAACACTGAAAGTGGGAACCATGTTTGAAGATGACAGAAGACAATATACATACGACAGAGCAGCCCAGCATTTAAAGGAAAAAATAGTATCATTTAATGAGGCACAAAAATTTATTGCTTGGTATCCACATATTTTGAGCTCTATACTCTGAGAATAAAGAATTTGCTTATGCTTTGAACACAGTGGAGTGTTTGAAGAAAGACCATAAGCAAATTCCAGTTTTAACATTCAATAATAATAATAATAATAATAATAATAATAAATTTCCCCTCTTCTCCCTTCTGGATTGAGGTGGGATTACAACCTGACAAAAACATACAATTACAATAAATAAAATCCATTAAATATAACATCTCAACAATAATAATATCAGTTAAGACTAGTTTGTCATGATACAGGAGTTTTATAACAGTGGAATTACACAGAATCATCATTAAGGCTAAAGGGTGGGTCTTAAACAGGGTCGGATGAATAGGCCTGCCGGAAGAGCTCCGGTGTGCAGGACTTCTCACCTTCATTGCTGTGCAATTCAGAGCCACTGCCTTCTTTTACTGAATTAATTCAGAAGTAACACTAGCATTCTACTCTCTGTACACAAAGCAAAATATTTCTGTATTTCTCTGTACACACTCCACCTTGTGTTTAACTATGAAAGGTCCACGGGTAGCACTTGATGACTTTTTCATTATTACTTAAACACACAGATGGAAGGTGGGGGTTAGACAGCTGGCCCTTCAGTCACACCATAGGAAGCAGGAATTTTGATTGCTGAGTTTGCCAGTGGGAATAATTAACTTTTGATTAGTAGGGTCAACAGCAATAGAAAGTGTGTAAAACAATAGGTGAGAAAGGAAGACAGGAACTTGCAAGAGAGTTGACAAAGTAGCTCAAATATATCTTGTAGTTTTCAAGTATTCTGGAAAGAGGAGGACGACTTGCAGCTGTGGATCAGGTTGATTCCTATTTACCTTGGATTCAAATATGAGTGAGGGTGAAATGGCCAGAGCGTGCTACTGGAGAATTCATCATATACTGAAAGAATGAGAAACAAGAAACTGAAAAACCAAACAGGCTTATTTCAGCTTACATACTGCTAGCAATGACAAGATAGAAGTCATTACGGAATATATACTTCTCACTTTTATGAAGGTGGCTTAGAGATTTATTTCAGTAACAGTATGCTGTGAAAGTGGTAATAGATTTTTCACAAGGAATAAAAAGTGCAGCTGTACAGATATTACCATAAAAGGGACTTTAAAACGTGATCAGTCATACCAAGTTTGTACTTATTTACCCAAATAATGGAGATTTGGGTTTATAATATATGAGATAGATCCAGACTTTGCTTCCACTGGCAGAAGCATCTTGTGAGGGGAATTCTGCAAAGAAACTCTCTCTCTCAGAAAAAAAAAAGCAGGGAGGAATTAATTTCCCCTATTCCTATGGCTACCAACCCTCCCACACTGGTGGAGGTAAGAAGTGAAAATTACTTTCCCCATTCTGATTGTGGTATTCCTTTGCTATATCAATCTGTAGAAGGAGCTGTACACAGAACAAAGGCTCTGAATTATCTGATTCTATGTTTGGAAGCAATTTGAAAAGGGGTTATACACTGTAATCCATTTTCAAAAGCACCAACGAGGCCACATGAGAGGGAAAGGAGGCTGTAACAAATCACCAGGGCCTGGTGGGCTGGAAATAGAGCCCACCTGTATTCATTTGAACTCTGTTGACAGTATCTGTCTAGGTCAGTGGTTCTCAACCCTGGGTCCTCCATTTGTTTTGGACTTCATATCCCACAAGCCCCAGCCAACTTGAGCAACAGTCAGGAATTATGGACTTGAAGTCCAAAATATCTGGAGAACCAAATGTTGGAAATCACTGGTCTAGGTGGCACCATTATTTATTGGATGTTTTTGACATTCAAAAAAATAGCAAATTTCTAAGAAACCAATAATGGTATAGAAAATTCTGTACTATAAAATACAAATGGTTTGTTGTTTTTTTTAGCTCTACCAGCCTTGGGTTGGGATCTGAGTCAGGGAAAGAAAGCTAATGTCTGCAAAGGGACACAATTACTGTACACCATTAAGTGGAAAGAAAGGAACAAGAGGGGTGGATGGGTGGCATTGGTAGAAGCCAGAGGTATAACACAAGACTTCTGACTACAATGGTGGTGAGTGGAAACAGAGATCCAGAAGCAATTACCAATCGTGGCCTCAGTGGTCGGGAGGAGGAGGAATAGCAGAAGTACCTCCATCTTCACAGCCTGGAAAAGAGCAATCACAATGGTTTACCAGCTCCTCTACCTCCAGAGCGGCTCCCAAATATGTTCTGTCTTGCCTGGATTGGCCTGTAAGGGGATATGACATGCGGGGGCAACCAGTAAAGCTAGACAAGTGGCCAGAGGGGACAGTGCTGGTTCTGGGTGGCGATGACTGTGTGTTCCCTCTTCTTCACAAAGCCTTGAGGGCCTTCTGAATGAGTAAACTTTTGGATTTGTTTTTCCCCCAATGGGCCTGAACCTGGTCTCAGCAGCCATAGCTCCAATATCCATCATTCAATGGCTTTGCACATCTAAAGCTTTCCAAATTCTAGCCTGCTCCTGTTGATAAAGCCACACTTGAAGTGTGTATACTATGCCAGTAGAACTGTATTGTGGGATCAGGAGCAGAAAGCAACTGAAAGCAAAGGAAGAATGATAAAAGTGTGTGGGTGAATGCATAGAAGAGAAACACACGAAAGAGAAACTGGACCAGAAGAGAAAGATGTTACTTTGCAACTTGCTAGTTGTTAACAACATCATTAACAAAGAGAATATCAGTGATGACAGTCTGCAACCACAGAACTGTTAGTCCTGACGTTATAGAGAGACACACTTGGTTAATAGCAACATTGCCTTTCCTAGCCAAGCATATTAAGGTTCTTTTCAGTCTGTTCTTTCAATGTGATAACATGAAGAAAGCATTAGGTAGGAGGGAATATGCCTGGATGAATGGACTGTCTCATGAAAACAAGACTCTAAGTCCTTCAGGGCTTATCGCTCACAGCCTTATGTGGAAATATCTAGTCTCCTATCCACCTAAGCGATAATATAAATAAACTCACACTAATCATGCTAGACAATGACTCAAACACACAGTTTTGGTTACCTGTTGTCTGCCTCCCAATCAGCCTACTAAAGCAAAAAACAAGAAACTAAAACAGTGAGCTCCTTTTGAAATGAATATGTTGTACTTGAGTGTCTTTTTCCACATCTGATGACTGTTCCAGAGGAAGTTCTTCTCTGCACCACCAGTCCCTTGTTACAGAAATGTCTCCTTGACAGCTGGTAATCGTTTTTGGCAATCTGGGCAATTTTTATAAGTTGCGCTAATAAGGATGAAATACAAATGCATGCAAGATCCAAGATACAAATTTTAAACAGTGAGCTGTCTTTAAAAATCTTTATAAAAAATAAAAGTTATTAAAAACTTGGCATATTTTATCAGCATTATTAAGAGTACTGTGGCCAGGATCCAGTTAGAGTGTGTGCTGACAAAAGCACAATAGCAATTCTCGGAGGAGGTGATTTTCTGCTCACATGCACCCACATACACACACCCGCTCCTGTTGGCCTGCAAAAGGATGCTCTCCTTCTCTTTCTCTGCTCCCAAACCTCTGTGCCACTCACTACGTTGCTCTAGTCTAGAGGGTTTACTAGCTCCCCAGAGCTTATATGAAAGCCTGATGGGAGTGTCTGCCTGAAAGGAGGGAGTCTGTTGGTCTTCTGCCTTCAGTACAAGACCTAAATTGGATGGAGGCCTACACATCTTTTTCTCTGTCATGGCCCCAGATTGGGACTCCATTGTGTTTTGTTTGTTTTCTGTTGGCTTTGAGGGAGGAAATGGATTGGAAGGGAAATTGTTGTTTGTTTGTTTTTGCAAAAATATATGCTTTCTGCACAAAATATTGATTTCTGCATAATTTTTTGAACAAAAGTTTCACAAAAAAAGTCTCTCAATTTGAAAAAACACTGAAAATGCAAAAGAAATCTTGACATCTTGTTTGGGAGAGAAATAAGTTTTCAAATAAGCAAAGATTTTGTGCTGGGGCAATGGTTCTAAACTTCTGAGTTGCTTTGGTCTCCAGCTGTTGCTATCTGCTTACTCAATGACTGGAACCCTGATCTCCTCCGACTGGCCCTAAAACCCATCTCATTTGAGGCTCGCTTGAAACATCTAACAGCTCTAAAATTTATATAAGCTATAGTAAACACCTATCTTGTCAAGCACATGTAATGTAGAATCTTAGACATATTTTGTGACTATTTGAAAATGCAAGAGTTATGCTGATGACTTACGAATTCTGACAACAGACGTATGGTGCTGTGCCAAGCATTTATCTGAACATGTTTGAAAAGTGAGAGAATGGTTATATATATGCTCCAGTTGCCAGGTGTTTAACTTTCATATGTGAATGTCAGCAGTCACCAAAATTTGGACATTTATTGAAATGTACACATAGGATGGGTTCATAAGTGCTAATAGCAGTACTTTTTCTTAACAGTTTTTCCCTCCAGTGCTGCATGCTGTGTGCCCTCAAATCATTTCTGATTTATGGTGACCCATGGGGTTTTCTTTGCAAGATTTATTCAGAGGAAGTTTGCTATTGCCTTCCCCTAAGGCTGAGAGCATGTGACTTGCCCAAGGTCATCCTGTGGGTTTTATGACCAAGTGGGAGTCAAGGCCTGGTCTCCAGAGTCCTAGCTCAACCCTCAAACCACTATACCACTCTGGCAGCCCCATGGAAAGCCCAATCCCAAGAACAGGGGCTCTGAATGATTCAAGCAGTAGTTGAAATAGAGCACTGGCTTCCTTACCATCTTAACCAAAGATTGCTTTAAGCTACCTCAGACAAACCACTTCAGGACCAAAGTGAACATTGCATATATATCCAAATGAACAATCTACCCAGAGCTCATGCATGACCTATTTCTGAGCATCCACATGTTAAGGAAAAAGCAACATGGGATATACAGTGAATGAAATAAAACATGTATGTGAGAGTCAAGATGACTCAGCAAAAGCAATTAGAAGCCACACAGGTGAAAATGATAATATAATTAAGTCCTAAATGCCAAGGACAGAAATGTAAAGTGGATAATTGAACACACCTGAGAATTGTTAAATGGACAAGGTGAAATGATGAAATCATTAATTGTGGGATGAAACAAGAGAACCAATGAAAATGGTTGTACACGCCCACTGGGTGGAAACTGACAAAAGTGGGTGGCATCTTGCAAGGACTATAATAATGGCTATGAATCCCAATGTATTGTGTGGGTAGTAGTAGTGTTGGATAGTTTTGGAGCTGTATATAGTAGAATAAAGTAGATCTTTTATATAAGACTACTGAGTCGTCTGGTGTCTTGGGTGAAGCTACAAGAGCCAGCAGGATCCTGAAGAAGTGTGAAGACTTCTGTGGAAGCAAGAGTGAGAAGGCTTGGAGAGTTTGTCAGGGTCTTCAGCCTATTCTCTGTAACTCTGCTGCTTTTGAGCAAAGCTTTAACCACTGACCAAAACTGGTCAGCGCCGGTGCGTAACAAGGTGGTGAGTTTGAGCCAGAGGTGAAGAGCTACAACTCCCATCATCCCTGACACCACATTTGTAGCCCACAGGGCAACCTGAGTAGGAAAACTGAGAAATTAATCACCACTTATATTTATGATTAAGTATTAGAACTTTCAGGCAGCATGTAGTACTTGTACATCCAATAGAGTTTTAAGCAGTATTATATTTAATATTTTATTTTCTATATAATTATGGAAGCACAAAATACATCACATAAACCTTTCATAGGTGGGTTATAGACCACCATTTCGGACGTCCTCAGGACATCCCAGTTTGAAAAAGGGGCGTCTCTTCTAGACGCCCCTACTCCTATTACAGACAGAGTCTGTAACAAATGGCGGTGGCCATTCCATACGGCCGCCGCCATTTTGACGTAGCGGACGCTGTGCATCTGCACGTCGTGTGGCGGAAGTGACGCCATGAGTGCGCAACTAGCACCTCGCGGCGTCTCTTCCGGGCCGCAAGAAGGAGCGCAATTTTCGCACTCCTTCTTGGCAGCGTCCGGGAACTGCGCCGTTTGGCTGCTGTGGTTCCCAGACACTGCAACTGGCGGCGGCAGACCGCCGCTTCTCGGTGGTCTGTAACGCACCATAGGCTGCAGCCACACTGCAGAATTGATGTGGTTTGAAACTGCTTTAACTGCTAAGGCTCCATTCTATGGGATACTGGGATTTGTAGTTTGTTGTGGCACCAGAACTCTCTGACAGAGAAAGCTAAATAGCCTACAAAACTACTAATCCCAGAATTTCATAGCACTGAGCTATGGCAGTTAAAGTAGTGTCAAACAGCATTAATTCTGCAGTGTAGATGAAGCCATAGTCTAAGGTATAATGGCTGCATGATGTGTCAATAGTTTTCATTATTATAAGGTACATTTTAGTACATTGCAGTATTCCAGATACATTGCAGTACTTCAGCATTCATCATAATATATCAGACAATATTTCTTATGTTCCTTAGCTCTTAGCCAGCATGTATCTTTCTGCCATTAATTTTTATGGCAGGGATCAATACATTTACTCAGGCAAGCCCTCCCACTGGAGGAACAGTATACATTTGATACAGTACTTCAGGAGATACAAATTCATACATCAGAATGCTATTCCCCATAAGTCAATTTCAATCTATCTTTCTGGTACACTGGAGAATCCTAACTCTTTCAGAGAAGTATCTCTTATCCAGGCCTGGGGTCATTTGGTTGGCAGCTCATCCTTTCAACACTAGGGAGACATAGTGCTTCTGTTGACAATGTCTAATAACTTGCTGCTTTTATGTATGTGTACACACACATTCTCTCTGCCTCTCTCGCACACACACTTTTCATTATCTGGTTTTTCTGTGGATCTTGCCCTGGTGTCTTTCCTATGCATTCCTTCTGTCATATATGGCAGTTCCTGTTTCCTATAAGGAATTTCACTTACTAAGTACCTGTTTTCCGCCACTGCTTGTTTAATCTCTCTACCTCAGTGGTTCTTGATGGTTGAACCTCATCCTTATTTTTTTTTCTTGACTCTTTTTAATGGATCCCATAGTTATTTACTTTGATGAGCCACCTGGTATTCTTCGATTTCATCTTGGACACTGTTTACTCAGAATCTCAGTGTTGGCTTCATGCCTAGAATTGTTATCTCAGTATAAACACTACTTTGGCAGACTGCCTAGAAGTATGAAGTGCTCAATATATCTTGAACAAGATAAATTTGTTAGCTGCCGAAAATTACATTAAAACAAATCTAGCTTCCCCTTCAGCAAAAATGCTTCCATCATAATCATGATCATCTTCTTCACCATTATCATCTTTTTGTATATCCCACCTTCTCCTTTAAAACAGGGACTCAAGCTGGTTCACAAATTAAAACAAATACAATTCAGTGCAATAGAAATACAACTAATAAAGAAGTAGACAAGAGCAATGTTGAAGAAATATTGTTATGGGCTGTGGTTGCTATCCCAGCTTGTGGTTCCAGCTCATTACGAGAGATGTGGATTATGGACCTGTACAAACAAGCCAAAATAAAGCTGCTTCAGGTCACTTTGGAGGTATGCTGTTTAAATGACACACACATCTTAAGAGGCCAGAAGTGGCACCAAAGCTGCACTCCGGTCCTTAGGACTGGAGCATGGCTTTGGCATGGCTTCTAGCTCATAGGTGACATTCATCATTGAAACAACATACCTCCAAAGTGACCCGAAGCAGCTTTATTTTGGCCTGTCTGTATGGGCCCTATGGCGCTCTCGAGATGGGCCCAAAGAGGTGCCGTCGTCACGTGCGAGGGGCGGCGCTTTTAGATGCCCCTCGCACGTGACAAAGGTGTCAAAATGGCGGCGCCCTATACACATGGCTGCCGCCATTTTGACGTGATGGACGCCTAGCGTCTGCATGTCTCGGCACCCTTGTGATGCCGCAAGGGGCGCCATTGGTGCCTTGCAGTGTCACAACCGTGCCGGAAAAAGAAGCTGCTTTTTGCGGCTTCTTTTTGCTGCGCGGGGGAGCCACGCGGTTTATCTGCTGCAGCTCCCTTGTGCAGCAAACAAGGGCGGCAGCAGACTGCCCTTTTCGGCAGTCTGTAAAGTACCTATATTATGTTATTTGAGACTGTATCTGCACTGCAGAATTAATGCAA
This sequence comes from Sceloporus undulatus, assembly GCF_019175285.1. Taxonomy (NCBI): domain Eukaryota; kingdom Metazoa; phylum Chordata; class Lepidosauria; order Squamata; family Phrynosomatidae; genus Sceloporus; species Sceloporus undulatus. The sequence continues at coordinate 97,958,814 of NC_056523.1, forward strand.
TTTGACACTGCTTTAACTGCCCCAGCTCCATGCTATGGAATTTTGAGATTTTGTGAGGTATTTAGCCTTTTCTATAGAGAGCTCTGGTGCCACAACAAACTACAAATTCCAGATTTCACAGGAGCCATGACAGTTAAAGCAGTCTCAAACTGCATTTTGTAGCGTGGCACCAGTCTGAGTTGGGTTTCTCCTTCATCCTTCCATAAGCAACCTACAACATAAATGGAACTTGGGTCTAGAAATCAGGGGTGTTTGCTCTGGCTGTTTTAAAAATTGTTTCAGAGGTATTTTTAAACAGAACCCTCAAGTGTTTCAGTAGGTTTACAGTTATTTATTAAATGTTTTCTGTACTGTACATTGCCTCAGGAGCCCTGGTGAGTTGACAGGCAATAAATAAACACCATAGATTAGAGATAGATAGATAGATAGATAGATAGATGCATGAACTAGAAATAGCTAGTAATTAATTTCAAGAGAAAAATTTTGTTTACACTGGCAGTCCTTGCCATCTCCCAGGAAGAAATATAATATCCAGAATCTTGTTGCATTACACCAGACTGCATTTTTTCTCTAAGTTATCCATGATGATTAGAGAAAGCATTAAAAGGCCAAGATCCTGTATGGAACAATACAAGTTAGCAATGTTGATCAAAGAGAAATCTTTCAGTTAATTTAAGAAAGATTGAAAGTTGTTTATTGTTTATCTACAGTTACATTGAAGGTATGAATCAGTATCAAGGTGTTTTATAAGCAGGGTGCGTATGTAGTAGAAGCTTATATATATTAACGTATCAAGAAATACAGAAATAGTGGTTTATTTCCATCAGTTGGGGAAATCAACAATGTTTATTTAGTAGTTTAATTAGGTTTTACTTTTAATACTGTCAATGTTTGTATTTGTTTATATTTGTTTGTTTTAGATTTATATTAAAATGTTTTTGTGCATGTGTTTATAGCTAATAAAAATGATAATTTTAAAAAAGATCCTGTGTGGCATGATGTAGCATAATAATTCCACATGTGGAACTATCTTGGGAGTTTATACCATGAATATCCCAGAAAAATCATGTACAGTGGTACCCCGGGATACGAATTACCCAGCTTACGAATTTTTCGGGATACGAAAAAATCCCATAGGGATTTATTGTTTCGGCTTACGAAGGTTTTTTCGGGTTACGAAAAACCCCCGGCGCTGTTTTCAATGGAGCCGCGGCGGAGCCGCGGCTTTTTTTTCCATTAGCGCCTATGGCAATTCGGGTTACGAAGGTTTTTCGGGTTACGAAATTAGCCGCGGAACGAATTAATTTCGTAACCCGAGGGAGCACTGTAATTACACAGAACAATTTCACATGACTTCGCATGAAACCCACCATTAAAGTGGTCACAAAATAGCATTAACATACATCTTTTTACTTTCAGGATTTCAGCAACAATGCATTTCCAATATCACTTTATTTGTGCAATTGCATGTGATAATCATTTGCGCAATTACATCAAGGGGTGGGATCTGAGGACAGGGTGACCAAACATCTTCCTTTTCCAGGACAAGTCCTACATTTCAACCTTCTGTCCAAGAGGAATTCCAAAATGTCCTCCATTTTGAGCATGACTAAGAAGCATGCATTTATATTCATATTAGTGTTTTTAGCTTTTATTTGGTAATGTCCCCCATTTTCCTTGGATGTCCTACATTGTGTGGTGCCTTGCCCTTCTTTGTGGTTAGGACATCTGGTCATCCTATCTGAGAAGGGCCTGGCTGTATCTCCATAGCCAGATGTGGAATGATTACATCATCTCCAGAAGTCTCAGTGGATGATTTCTTCAGTCTGTGTCTCACTAGCAGTACTTCTCAAATAGTGGGGTGGGCCCCCCAGGGGGGGCGCGAGGCTCCGTAAAGGGGGGCATGACAGAAAGGTATGTTATGCAGAGGTGTACTTATAACAATTTTATAGACAAATGATACTATTTACAGTTGCGCGGGGGGCGCGAAATGTTTTCTTCTTCCTAGGGGGGGGCATGACAGAAAATAATTGAGAAGCACTGCGCTACAGAGACTTTGCTTTTCTGATCCCCTCCACTGCAGTGTATTGCTTTCCAGCAAAAGGACAACAGGAAGAGGATCAATCTAATTTCTAAAATCCCCTTGAAGGGAGTTCCAGAACCTAGGAGCAGCCACCGATAAGACCCTCTCTTGTATTCCTCCCCAAAGTACCAGTGAAAGTGGTGGTACTGAGGGGGAAAAGAGGCAAACAGTGCAAAAATGGCAAAATCCAGATGTCAATTCCTAAAAGAATTCTTTGAACAATGACCTCCGAAAGTGCTACAATTTAATTTAAAGTCAAGTTTCTTTACTGACATCAGGCATATGCCTTTGTGGGAGATACATCATACGGAATCCCAAGAAATAAAACTGTCAGGCTAACAATCAGATGAAAGAGTAACATCAACTGCAAGACATATCGGCTATAAAATACAACTTCAATTTTATAAAAAAAGACAATGACTTTTTCATAAGAAAAAAAATGCTTCAAAGCATTGACATGACCCTCCTTCCCTCAGTCCCAAACCCCAATGTGAAGGCAACACACAGAAAAGCCAAACATAAAGGAGGCCTATTGTCCAAGGGCATATGCTGATTGCTTGAGTCACACTAAGCTTGAACTAGGACTTTACTCTCCATCTTCAAATGTTATGAAGTTTAAGGAGAGTTCTGCTTGATGTTTTCACTGTTTCTTGTTTCACACAAAATTGATTGTATTGTAGGCAACTGCAAAAACTCACTGGGTTAGTCAGTGGAGTATGAAGCAAAACAACTTTTACCAAATAGTATTTGACTTTTTGCATAAACAAAAAGGCCATTGTTAGAATAATTATCCCCAAAACCATTTAAAATCATACTAATTGTTTACATTACTGCATTTTAATTTTTTTAAGAAAAATTAGTGTGTTCTTCATCCAATCCAGAATGCAACATGGAATATGATATGGATATTTTTAGGGAAATCTGTGTTACATAACAACATCATACCAAATCACGGGGGGGATCCACAGTTTAGAGTACATCTCAAATTATATTTAGCTTTTCAAGAATTTACTAAATGATTATAGTTTGTGAAACTATAGGGCATATTGCATAATTTGGTTGAATGCCCATCATCAAAATAATTTCCAGTTACTAAGGGACAACAAACCAAGAAGGTGTTAATGTAAATAAACATCATTGGCTGGTTCTAACTGTACCTATGGACAGACAACTATAGCTGGATCACTGTGAGAAAGTTTTGTACAAATAACTAGTAATTATGACCATATGTAGAGCTTTCATTCATCCAGGGATCCCTTCCCCCACCCAGCACTTCTTGCTACCTTGTTACTAATGAGTAATGAGGCCCACAGAGTCTTGAGGTTTCTTTCCTCTCATGTAATTTGAAATACATGTTTATTTTTGATTGAAGGTATTTATAATTAGATGTACTAAATGCCAGCAGGATTCTCAAATATTCAAGTTTATTGGGGTATTTCAAAATAACCATGGTGCTTGTTCAGTATGAAAAATAAAACTGTAATGCAAAGCTATGCCAGTGTATTCCCCAGATCACGTTTTCCCCCAGCAAGATTAAATCAGCCGAGGCAATAAGGAGCTTACAAAACTCACTAAAGAGCCATAATCATTTCCCTCTTGCCAGGTCAAGAGAAGGGAATACATGTTTCCAATCAGTTTTGAATTGAATTCAAATTGTAGGTTTTATGACCCTTTAATCTGTATGTGAGTTTATGTTAATGGCAAGAGAAATCACAGGGCTGCAAACCTGGGGCAGAGTTAATTAAGTTCTGCAGTTCTTTCAAAAGACATTCTGACTCAAGCTCTTTAGCATAAAACCTTGTATGGCGGTTCCTGCTAAGGCAGCATGAAATATGAAATGACAACACCAAGGTCAATGACAACAAGCAAATCATGAAGCTCACCTTTTTCAATTTGCAATCTCATTCAGAATTTGGAAATCTTTGTCTTTTACACTATGCTATAGCGGGGGGATTCTGGGAAGTGTAGTCTAACTTTTATGAGCTTTGGTTTTCCTTCGGGAAGAAGTCTGCAGAGGCATACCCAGGTGGAAGTGGAAACTGGATGTCTCCCAAAGGCAGACAGACTTTGGGCTAATTTTCTTCAATTTTGGAGTAAGACCCTGATTTTCAGCAACATCAACATCTGTTATTTGCTGCATGTTCTTCCAGGCAATCATCCACAGATGGCAAAATTGCTTGTTATTGTAAACTTTCTAATCCAGTTTTGCATGCATTTTAAAGTGGAATGTGCTCTTCTATTGGATAGAAGAGTGTAGGTTAATTTGCGGGCCCATCTGGGAGTATTCTTTGCCATACACTCCAACCCCCCCCCCCCCCCAAAAAAAAAAAAAAACTCAGCCTCAGTCTGGAAGAGGATATAATTTAGGAACCAATAAGGAAAGGTTCTATCCGCACATATAATGACGAGCTGCACACAATTGTGAGCATCAGAGATGCAGTGTGCTTGGAACACTGTCAAAAAGTTCAGATGATGGCTGATTGCTACATGCCTAATCTCTGTAAAACAGAAACAGACATTCCTACAGTATCTTTCCATTTAGTTCTTTGCTTCTTATGATGATGCAAGGATGTAGTATTGTCTCTCTGCTTTCTTCCAGAGACTCTGAAACCACTAAAGAGAACTGCATCAATGAGTATGAAAGTCCATGCAGGAAAGAGGGTTCATGTGGCCCGTTACATATGTTGAAAGGAAACCTATGAAGTGGATTGCATGACCCTGTAGCCCAGTGTTCACCACTGATATATCTGGCAGTCCCACCACTCCACTCCCCATATATGTACAGAATGTTATTTATACATGTGGAAATTGTACAAGGCCAATCAACACCATGCCCATATATATGGCAGAGTCCTACAACCTTCAGATAAAGACTTCCTCTCCATCCCACCACCCTCTCAGGCTCATCTGGTGAGGACATGGGACAGACCCTTCTTGGTGGCTGTTCCTAGGCTATGGCAACTCCTGCTCAAGGGAGGCTCAATTTGTATCCTTTCTGCTATCTTTTCACCACCTTCCTGTTTGAACTGGCCTTTAGCTTAAACTGACCAGGGTAAAAGGGACATGCAATTAGGTGTGCTGTTTGTAATAAGAATTTCATGTGTTTTTAACTGTTTTTAAGCTCATGTCTTTAAAACAGTTTTTAATTCAATTAATGGTTAAATGCTTTAAAAAAACTTTTATACTTTTTAACTATTGTTTTAGCAGTTCTCTTTTAAATTTACTGTCAGACGTGGGCTTGCCATCACTCGTGCACGCAGCTGTACTAGGAGGTGTGCACACATTGCACCACCATTAGGTCTGTGGGGTGGGGGTCCAAAACAGATTCCTCCATTGATATGGAGGTCCAGTTGTATACTGTAAATTGCTTCCAGGCCCATTTGGGAGAAAAGTGGGATATAAATCAAACAAATAAATACGATGGTATTTATCTGGCAGTCCAGAAAGGGCCTAGGACCAAAGACAGGGGTTGCATAAGGCATCACCCCCATGGCTGCCAAGTGAAGTGGCTTGGCAAGGGAAACACAGGACCTGAGTTATCCCACCTCCAGCTGAGTCAGGTGCTCCAGGCTGATCAGGCAACAGAGACCCTCCCCTATAACCCTTCTCATTACACCAGATGTCCTTCTCTTTCTTTTTCCCATTCTCCCCTTCCTTTGTTGCTACCAGAAGCACTGTAGGTGCACCCACTGGGAGCCTTCCCCCAGTCCTCAGAGTCTGCAAGAAGTCAGGGAAGGAGGGAGGAACAGAGGAAAGGGAGGGAGAAAAGAGTCCCTTCCTCTCATTCTTCTTCTCTATGCAGCTGGGTCCCCTTTCCCACTTGGCCCAAGGTTCAACTCCCAGCAGCTTATGCCTTCACTGTTGTGAAGATCTGGAACTGGTGAATTATGGTGTGAGAAGCACCTGATATTTTCTCCCTATGGGTCCTAAATCAGTTCTTGGTGGTTTTGCATGGCATGGAGATAATCTATGGGAGTATATTGGTACTATGGCTTTTCTGATGCTTAGAGGACAAGGATTCAGCAGTCGGTTATGCTACAAACAAGGAAGATAGTTGTTGTCAGAGGCGTAATTAAGGGGGTGGAGGGGATATGGACAACATCAGGTGACACCTCAGAGGCAGGTGTCACCTGCTGGGACAGTACACCTGGAGAGACTGACACGGCTACTGAGTGAGTGAGAAAGGGCGTTGCCTCCCTTTCCCACTCATCCAACAACTGCACCAGACCCTAAATGGGCCCTCCAGAGGCTGCAGTGCTGCCCCTTTCAGCACCCCCCAACAGCAGTCTAGGTGGGCAGGTGGCCAATCGGGACAGGAGGGCAAAGCAGTTTAGCTCCCCCCCCATACCAGGTGACACCAACCTCAGCGGTGCCACTGGTTGCAGTGTGTATTAATGGTGGAGGGCAAGGCTAGTTCAGGTCATCCAATGAAACCCCTGTGCATGTTCTTTTTTTAAAAAATTAAAAAAATTTATTTATTAAAAACAAACAAACATAGGTACATAACATACAATAACTTCCATTCTATGCAAGGTATAATGTTGTTCCCCCCCCCCCCAAAAAAAAAAGTTGTTTAAACTGTTCTTTTTCTCGAATATTTTGAGTCCTTTAATTAAATTTTCTTCTTATCTGCTCCAATCTTTCGTTGTCGGTCTTCCCTTCTTAGTCTTTTTCTTCTTTCTTCCTTTATTCTTATCCTTGCATTCTTACAATCCTTAACATACCCCCTCCCTTCTTCCTATCACATACAATTAAATTTCACTCGTCTTTCTTCTTTCAAATCCTTCCTTTCATCCACTCATTCTAAACTTCCTTCTCCAGATTGGACAGTTTTTCTAACACCTGATCTCTGGATTTCCAAAATATCTTGTTAAACTAACTTGTTTTCTATTCAAATCCACTTATAATTATTCTAACTTCATAAGTTATTCTTTGCTGCTATTCATTGCATATTAAATCTCTATCTAAATTTAACTCATTTTCTAACGTTCTGTAATGTATAATGTGAGTCTTGTAGCTTAAAATGTATCTTAGCTAAAAAAAATATTCTCTCTCTCTGTCTTCTCCCAGTCCTTTTTATATTTAAATGTTTCTTTATATTACCCCTATATTGTACTATCTAGCATGTTACATTATCAGTTTAGTTTCTAATTATGTCTTCTCTTTATTACTATATTTCTCATTCAAATTTTTCTCCAAATATGTTATTACTGGTTCCCATTCTTTCTGTGTGTCGTCTAATGGTTTATTAGTTAATTTTTGTGTTAATATATCCATCACTAACGCATCATATAATTTACTTAACCAATCTCTTAAATCCGGAATGTTATTTAATTTCCAATTTTGTGCGAATGTTATTCGGGCCGTGGTTGTCAAGTAAAAGCATATTTTTTCATGTTTCTTTTCTATTTGGGTATTCCATATATTTAATAGGAAAAATTCTGGTTTTAATTGAATATTTTTTTTCAAGATATCTTCTATAGTCTTCTTTACACCTGTCCAGTATTGTTTGGCTTTGAAGCAAGTCCACCAGCAATGGTAGAATGTCCCTGGTTCGTTATTACACTTCCAGCACAGATTGGAACTCTTTTTGTAAATTTTAGATATTTTTTCGGGAGTAATGTACCATCTAAGGAACATTTTATAAAAGTTTTCTCTCAAATATTGTGATTTGGTATATTTCCCCACTTTATTCCAAATATATTCCCATTTTTTAAATTCAATCGTGTATCTTATGTTCTGCATCCATCTTATCATGTTATTTTTAACAATTTCTGTTTCTTGATCCAGTTCCAGCAATATTTTATAGACTTTACTAATTAATTTAACCTTTCCACCGAATATAATTTTGTCCATTTCATTTTCTTTTGTTGCAATTCCTGGGTTCACATTGTCTTTTTTAAATTGTTCTTTAAGTTGCTGATAATTAAACCAGTTGATCATCCTACCATCTTTTTGTAGATCCTCTTGTGATTTAAAGTTTATTCTTTCTTTTTACTTCCTGATTAATATCTTATACGTTAGCCAATTTTCCCCTCTCATCATCTCTCTCCTATAAAAAGCTTCATGTGGGGAGTTCCATGTGGGTATATGACTATATAACTTAAATCTGTATTTTTGCCAGACGCTAAGCAAAGCTTTCCTTATACAATGATTGTGAAAAAAGTTGTTTGGATTGATTTTTTCATAATTCAAGTAAGCATGCCAGCCAAATTTTAGACTATCACCGAAACCCCTGTGCATGTTCTTTCAATTTTATAACTACATACTACCCCTCCAGTAGTGAAGTGGGTAAGATGTTTCAGGTTTCCCTTCAGTGCTCACAGCCCTTGATATTCAGATTGTTAGTCTCAAAAGTGGTCTGCATTTCTAGACACTGGAAAGCCCCTTTACAATATCACAGCAGGTAAGGCAAGGGGGCTGTGGGAAATCAAAGAGCTTGCAAAATTACTTTCATTGTAACTGATTGCAGTAATTATTCCACACACCATAGTTACCACCACAGTTACAATTTTCACAAATGCACTCTTTTCTTTCCTGTTTTTCAGAAGTAACTAAAACACTTCTTTTATTTACTTTTTACAAATAAATGCTAGAAGCTTACGCCCTATCATGCAAAACACACTCTTTTCTTTGCCACCTTGTTGTCACCTCAACACAATAGAGCACAAACCAGCACTTGAACCAAGGTACATTACTCCTAAACCTACCATTATTTAATTGTTATTTATATATATATTAAAGTTGGCCAAATAGGATTGCTAAATAAGGGTTGGAACAGACTGGCAGTAAGTGTCAGCTTGGGGGTGGTGTGGTGTTTAGTTGATGCATGCCCTGATGCCACTTCCAAGCTGGCGTCACACCACATGCCTGACCAGATGGCATTTATATGCCGCACAATGCAAAAGCATTGTAAAGAAGCGATAAGGGCGCCCTTTTGCCATTTCAAAAAGGAGCTGGATTTTGCCACTCATTATGAGCTGGCAAATAGCCAGATTGGGGATTGTGGTTGCCGCGACCAACCCCGATCTGGTACTCAACGGGGCGGTATCATGCTGCCTCTTTAGAGCCATCTATTTTGTCCCTCAGATAGCTAAACTGCAGTTTTTCTAGTGTAGACTAAATACCATAATGGCACCAGATCTTATCAGATTTTGGAAGCTAAGGAGCATCAGCCCTGATTAGTACTTGGATGAGAGACCACAAATGAATACTGGGTGCTATAGGCTATATTTATTATTATTATTATTATTATTATTATTATTATTATTATTATTATTATT
>NC_056523.1:97968189-97986802 GCF_019175285.1 Sceloporus undulatus
TGCTACATAACCAACACAGCTACCTCTGGATATGTTTTCCAATTATAACACAGAGACTCAAAGCAATTTTCTTAAATAAAATTATGCCTACAATGATGTCCTGGAATTAATGGGCCCATGGCATTTTAGAACATTATTAATGTATCATATTTCAATGGCCTTCTTTAAGTAATGCTATAGCCAACAACAACAACACAGCCACAGCCACCCCCTTACCAGCCAATTTAAACATGGATTGTTAACAAGATCTCATCAAGGCTAGCATAAGTCTTTGATAGGTTCTTGTAAATCACCCTCATCTAAACCTGACGGAGGATTCATGTCCAAAGCTAACTCATTAGAGCTAAAGAAATAGGGCTGAGAAGTCACTAGAATTTTTAACTATTATATGTAACGGAGATATTTGAGGAAAGGACGTTTAAATGAAATATAACCCAACTTGGTAGGTAATAAACCTATGAAGTCCATAATTGCTTATAGTAAATCTTGCTCAAATGAGTGATGTCTGGCTGGGGATGCAGTTGCGTTCAGTTTTACAGTCCAGCAAGTCTCATCTCTATGTTTCTGATCGACATTTTGGAAAATGAAAGGAAAAAAGATAAATGTTTTACACTGGTGCAGAGATGTGGGACTTAATGCTGGAACATTGGCTTTGGTGAAATCCTAGATAAACCACAAAACTTCTTGGGTGATCTTGAATGAGTTGTTGTTGTTGTTCTTGTTGTTATGAAAATGACATTCAGGGCTGTTACTGTGTAGGTAATGGAAGGGAATTTATGCCACTTGAAGATCCTTGGGAGAATAAGGATGAAACCAGAGCAGCAGATTGGTATGTAAGTAAACAGACATAGATAGATGGGAGATATGCCTGTCCGATGCTGATGCCTCAATCAAGGAGTTCAGATAGACAGTCAACTATTTGCTGACTTGAAGTGATAGCTGTTAGCAAATTGACTCATGTTCAATTTGTGGTCTACTTGGACTCCTAGATCCCTTTCACATGTAGTCTCATTCAGCCAGGTGTCCCCCATCCTATTTCTGTGCAGAAATATGAAATGCACAGATATAGGATGGGGGACACCTGGCTGAACGAGACTATGTGTGAAAGGGATCTGGGAGTACAAATAGACCACAAGCTGAACATGAGTCAACAGTGCGATGCAGCAGCTAACAATGCGATTTTAGGCTGCATCAATGTCGAGATCAAGGAAAGTAATAGTGCCACTCTATTCTGCTTTTGTCAGGCCCCATCTGGAATATTGTGTCCAGTTCTGGGCACCACAATTTAAAAGGGATGTTGAGAAACTGGAGTGTGTCCAAAGGAGGATGACTAAAATGGTGAAGGGTCTGGAAACCATGGCCTATGAGGAACGACTTACGGAGCTGGGGATGTTTAGCCTGGCGAAGAGAAGGTTAAGAGGTGATATGATAGCCCTGTTTAAATACTTGAAGGGATGTCACATTGAGGACAGAGCTAGCTTGTTTTCTGCTGCTCCAGAGACTAGGATCCAGAGCAATGGATGCAAGCTACAGGAAAAGAGATTCCACCTCAACATTAGGAGGAATTTCCTGACAGTAAGGGCAGTTCAACAGTGGAACACACTCTCTCAGAGTGTAGTGGAGTCTCCTTCCTTAGAGGTCTTTAAACAGAGGCTGGATGGACACCTGTCGGAATGCTTTGAGTGAGATTTTCTGCATGGCAGGGGGTTGGACTGGATGGCCCCTGCGGTCTCTTCCAACTCTATGATTCTCTCTCAGGAGATTAAATATCTTGTATATAGCTTGGAACAAGATAGCACAGAGTACCAGACAGTTGTCTTGAATACTCACAGCTCTATATACAAACAGACAAAGTGCTACGCCAGTCACCAACCACAACAACCCTACACCAGAGATAGTCACCTTCTCCCTTTTATAGGTGGTCTTCTGTGAAGTCATGTGATAGCCATGCCACCAATGAAACCTTGCTGGTTTCATACCTAGTGCAGGTTGCATCATACCATTTCCCATGATGCACTGCTGGCTGACTTCACCTACTTACATGTTGTATCAGATGTCCCATGATGCACAGCTTCCAAATGCTGACTCATGCACACCTGCCACTTGAACTGTAGTTACCTCTGCTCCAGTTCCACCTAGTGGCCACATCCATGTCATTTCCAGGCCAAGTGTGCTACATGGTCCTGACACGCCTCCCTTTTTTTGTAAGTGAAAACAAGCATTTCAATTGATGCTCCAATCAATCATGCGATGCTTGTGTTTCCTGTCTGTTGGCCTTCCTGATTATTCACAGCTTTGAATGAATATCCTGATCATGCAGTCCCAGATCTCTGAAAAGTTACTTTCTTCAAATACAACTTCTAGAATCCCCTAGTTGGTACAGTCAGTAAGCAGCCATGGTTTAATGTAGACACCAATGCAAATATAGAACATACCAAAGATGAAAGGTAGGTGATAACACAAGCTCACAAGACACTCCATGATCTAGTAAGTATGGTTAAGAGATCAAGCACTTCTCTGTCTGTTTTGGGTAATCCTGTCCACTTTTCTCCAAGATGTGTCATATCCAGCTGGAACACACACTACAGATGTTATCTGGGTTTCATCATCATATCATGATTATTACAGAGCTAGGAAAAGTTCCCATTTTAGAGTATATAACCTAGACCCTCCCAGTCATTAGGGTTAGTGGCAAGATGGGGGTTATACTTTTAAAAAGTAACTTTTCCAAGCTCTGAATTCACAACTGTGTTATCATCATTTATCTTGCATTTCAAATTGATTCCCTCAATGCTCAGTCTGAAAGCTAGCAACATTTATATCTACGTCTCCAGACAGATAGCTAGATCGATATACTGTAAGATATTTGCAGTATATAAAAATATGGCAGAATGCTTTTGCAGTTGGATAACTTCATCTTTATTTATATTTTATTTTAACTGTATTCTCTTCCTGCACTTACAGCTACCATTAAATGTAAGCAATATTTTTAAAACACTGGAACCAGACATGAATGATTGCATGTTTTTCTTTGAAGGATGGCTACCTGGTTCACATTAATAAGTTAGGTGTCATGGCTCTGGCTCTGGTCATTATAGTTTCCAACAAAGGAAATCTGAAGTAAATAACTCCATAATATTGGAAACTATGTTGCCAGAGAAGCATTCCTGCTGAATTAGCACCTTTTTTCATGTTATGCAGGGCATCTGCGGGCATGAGATGTGGAACTCTCTGAGTCGCTTGTTTCTCTTAACTATGGACCAAACCAGATGTGCTGTTCAATGACTGAATTTTGGATACAGCTTGGAAAGTTACTTTTTTGCTCTACAATGACCAGAATTCACTGGCAATGCTGACTAGATAATTCTGGCAGTTGTAAGGGAAGCTCTGATTAAATGCATTACCTTTGTTTTTATTTTAACAGCAGCCACAAAAGGATTGCATGCCCACATACATTTAACAGATGAAAACTAGGACATAGAGGCCAAGCAACATCAGAATGTGGTCAAGACAGCAGAAGATATTAGTGAAGAAGAACAGAAAATCTCAGAATTTTGTTGCATACCCTCCAACTTTTCACAGATGAAAAATGGGAAACGTGTTCGTGAACCAGATCCAAACCACCTCACATCTTTGGTTGAAATTCACTCTTATTTAGTTTAATTTTTATTTTCAATCACATGATTACTAATGCAAAGTATGATCCAGTGCTGGATACATAGAACAGCAGTATTGGGCTAAACTTCCCACATCACAACACCCTGTTCTGAAACCTTCCAGAGCAGGTTTTGGGGGCCATTTTGAAGTGGTGCATTCAAGTCTTTTATTCTGAGTCTCAAGTCAAGTCTCATCTCAAATCCTTGCAAGATACTTTAAAGTCAAGTCTCAAGTCTGTAAGTCAGCTTTAACATTAAAAAAGGGATGGTGTGATGGTGTGTAGTGTTGTGGATTTCAATAACTAGAAAATCAAAAAGACATGCACAAAGTTAGAGAAGCAGCAAATGTGTTAGGCAAAGGGCTTGAGGCTGGGAAATCCTTCTAAAGCTTTTCAAAAGCTTTACAAGGCTCCACCAATGTAGAGCAGGGACAGGCTGCTGAGTAGGCTTTAACCCCAACCTCAAGTACATTGCCTAACATGTTTGCTGTTTCTCAATGAAGTTAGACCACAAGTCAGTCACTAAAAATATACAAGTCTTGAGTTGAGTCAAGTAAAGTCAGAGCATCATTTATTGTCCAGCCAAATCCTGGTCAAGTCGTTGAAGCAACTTGATCCTGTGTTGAGTTCAAGTCAAACAACTCAAGTCTATGTCACTGGAAAGAAGTGGTATTGGGATGGTGCTGCCACTATGGCATTGAGTATGACATTCAGTGTAGGCCTTTGTCATGTTAAGTCACAAACCACTTTCATTATGAGCAACAAACTGGGCATGGATCAACTCACCTAAATATTCCTCTATCAATACAGATGTTTCATAAGGCAATACAGGATCAGGACAAGTTGAGACAATTTTACTGGTCCCAAGCAGTCCATCCTCTCTGTATGAATTTGAAAAAGAAAAGAAAGGGGTGGGTGCATGGAAGGCAAGTTGTAAAAAGGTACAATTTGTGACATTGCACAGCTTCATTCTGTTTGCTATATCTTAAGACAGTAATTCCCAAAGTGGGTGGTACAGCCCCACTGGAGGTGATGGAAAGATCCAAGGGGGCATTGAGGAGACAAGGGGGCAGCAGGAGCCGGTGAGGAAAAAGGGGTGGCAGAGGAGCCTTCAGTCAAAGCACTGGTACACAAGAAAGACAAGCGAAACCACAGTCTTTAAAATCATGGTGGGATGAGGGTTGCTGCTCGATTGCTGGGGAGATGTGATCAAACAGCTGGCTGAGTAGTGGCTGCACTGGCCTTTGCCATAAGGTCAGCACAGGCAAGAGGCTTCTCAGTCATTGCTCAACCAGCAGCTTGGTTGCTGTTCCCAAGGTGACTGAGTGCAAAAGGAGCAGTGGCTGAGACTGAAGATTGCTTTGAATATGCAGTAGAACTGTAGATCAAGAAGTATGCATGGGGAGGGGGGCAATAGGGTTCTTGCCCAAGAGGAAAATGGACAGTAGCCTAAAAACCTTTGGGGAAGAGTGTCTAAAGGCATTATCCTTAGCTCTCTGTTTTCTGGCATTGTGATCCTTGAGTCACTGTAATACTTGAACTAACCTACAGGTGTGTGTGTGTGTGTGTGTGTGTGTGTACAGAATTATTTTCCAACAAACTCACATGCATATAAAAATTCACTACCTACCTCAACATTCTGCCATTCAAATGGCAACAAGCATCTGTATAATACAGAATCTTGAAGACATGTGGCTCACTCTAGGTCATTCTGATACCAAAGACACAATAGTATATACTACTCTAATTTTATAGCCAACTGAAGTGTCCTTTTGCTCATGTTCTCCACTTTCACCATTTGTTTTGAGTTAAACTTCAAACATGGGCACATTGTTTTGTTAAAAGGGCTAATCTTGAAAAACATGTTCTTGTTCAGGAAGTGGAAAGTCTTGAACAGCAATAGGATGTGTGTGTGTGTGTGTGTGTGTGTGTGTTACTATATTTTAAAGTAGTTTTAGCTGAACACATATTTGAACACTAAAGGGAACAGACCTAGCAAGTCATAAAGCAACTAAAGGCATAGTTGAAAGAGGGAGAGATGTAGAGAGGGAGGAAAAGATTGTTATATATAATAGAAAAGATCAGCTTCAATTGAGTGGCATTTTTAAGTTGTTTAAGATTACAAGCCTGGTCTCTGATATAACTAAACATTTGTAGAATTCAGCATAAATAACAATAAAGGTGCTTTTGTTCTCTGAATGTGTGAAGTGAGTGATCCATCCAGATATCTTCTTGGCTAAAGAGCCAATGTATGGGCTCATTACCATTATCTTAATAAATAGTTACTTTGTAGCTTACACAACATTATTTCTTACAGTCAAACACTATAGGGCTTTTGGTGGGTATTAGGACGGTAACAGGTAATTTACTAAAATCTTCTCATTCCAGCAACCCTTCACTTCATCCCTTAATTATGCATGAAATTGTCCTGATACAGTTCTGCATTAAGCCTTAAAAATTGCTAATATTTCTGGTCATCACTGGTATTTGAGGTTAAAGACTAAATTACATATTCCCCCATAATCGATAACAGCCATCAGTTTTTGTTAGTAAATCTTAAAGTATTTCCATGTGGCTGGCAGTATCTGCTGGTGTGCAATAAAGTGCCTCCTATATTAATACATGAACTACAAATTATATTCCAAAATAGTGCCGATGGGAAATTAATCCAGGCATCTTCCCCCATCTTCCATTAATTGGCCTCACTAGAAATTATGTTTCCATTTCAAAATGGAAGCCCTGGTTAAACATGAAAGTGTTTTTTCAAAGCAAACATTATTATTATTATCAGAAGACTTTAATATAAATTAATAGAGTTCCTATGGGCTGAAATCAGACCAGTACTTGAATTAAACTACTGAAGAGCTTCAGCAAAATGGTAGTCTTCAGAACTGCCCATTTTTTCATTGCCTTCATCTTGGTGATTCAACAAAGCCCAAACAAAAGTCAAAAGGCAATTAGTATCCTGGAAAATCACAGAACAACGTAATATACAGATACACATTTTCTTTTAAATGAACTTCTGCACCATGCCAGAGGAGAGAATCATTCTGCCCCCCCCCCAATTTTATCCTATTTATTGGATCAAACACCAAAGCTTGTTTCAATCTTCAGTACCAGTTTAGACTGCCATTCTGCACACTGCATATCTGAATGCTTCCCCACAGGAAATAAAACACAACTCTTGCCCACTTACCGAATAACTGGAAGCCTGAACTGTGTCCTCTTCTTTACAAGGTACTTTTTCTTTGTTGTTGTTCTAGGAGAGATTTTAGATGGGGAATTTAAATGTGATTCCCTGTTGTATTCTGAGAAAAGATGTTGAATTGAGCTTTCTCTGGGTTTCTCTTCTTCAGGAACATTTTCCATTCCAGCTGAACATTGTAAGAAATACTATATAAGTTTATGTCTCGGTGCCTAGGTTTACTACTACTACTACTACTACTACTACTACTTCTTCTTCTTCCCTCTACATTTCCTTTTCCTTTTGTGTTCCATTAACAAACAAACAAAAGGGGGGAAAAACCTGGAAACAACCAGAAGGAGAAAGCCTGAAAGCTTGTTTTCTTTTTGACAGGATATTTTTTTCCCAAATAAATTAATTAATCAATTACATGCAGGTCATTTTGAAGAGCATAGCATAGCATTTTTATCGTTATATCTGCAGGCATGATTTAAATTTATGGGTTAAGTTGCTAGACTTACCTCAGATTCAGATCCCTGTAAACTTTGTGCATGGTGTAAGATTTTTCACAAGAGCAACATTAACAATAACAATAGCTGGATTACTCCCCCCACCCTGCCAAACAATAGGAGCATCCCACAGGGAAAGCAGCAGTAAAAAAAAAAATAGCATCGAGAGAGGCTTACAGCAATGTTACAGACTTCAGCATACAACAAACATATGCATCCATGAGAAGATAATCTTCAATCATTTGACGAGAGGCAATATATACAGCAGCAGACACTAACTATTCCATCCCTTATTTATTTATATTATTTATAAATAATAAATAGCACTTACCTTCCCTGAAAAACAGCATGAACACATAACTACATACATATAAACACAACATACATATTCAAGACAAGTAAGGAGATAATACAATCGGTCAAAGAAGGACACACATCAGCAGATACACTTAACAGCCAGCCAAACTTTAAGCCAAAGGAGATATCTGTGCAGTCACTTAGCCCATGTACAAAACTATCAACATGTCCCAAGATGAATGGGCTCATTGCTACTAGACAAGAAAGTGGCCAATATTCAAAGAGCATTTGATCTACACCCTAAATAAAGAACATCCCCATTAGGGTTTCACCATGAATGAAGGAACTAGTCTCATAGGATGCCAGTGACTTGGCAGGTCACTTTGTTGTTTTGTTGTTGTGTGCTTCAAGCCATTTCCAACTTGTGGCAACCCTATCCTAGGGGTTTTTTGGCAAATTTATTTAGAGGGCGTTTGCTATTGCCATCCTCTGAGGCTGAGGGAATGTGACTCACCCAAAGTCACCCAGTGGGTTTTCATGGGATCTGAACCCTGATGTCCCAGTGTCCTAGTCCAGTTCCCAAACCATTACACCACACTGGCCCTTGGAAGCTCATTTACATTCCTAGAATATATAGCAAAACCTTCAAATTATATAATTCAAATTATATAGCTCATTTCAAAGTCTGAGTGGTGCTGGATGCATAATGAAATGTATGTCACTGAGAACAGGAAGGCAAAAATAAGATGTACATTGGCAAGAAGACTTCTATTATGGGATACAACAAATCTCTTTTCTCACTGGCTTCCTAAATGGTTCAGAATTACTGGTACATATAATGCTTCACATTTATGACAGTTTCATAATTTGCATGGATTGTAATATCATTTTGTAGAAAATAATAGATCTCACTTCTTTCTTGTACTAGATTTTAAATCAACAGTAATCTGTCACATTTTGTTATATTAGTATTTTTGCATCATTTGCATGAAGCTTAGAAAACTATTTAAAAGGCAATTCATTAACAGCTATAGTTTCAATGCCTCCTGAATAGTTATAAAATCTTTCAAAACAGGGGAAGGCAAAGTGTGGCTCTCAAGGCTGTTTTTCAATCCCCGACTACCGTAGATTAAACAGATGCATAAATGCCACTCCTTAAGTCTCTCTCTCTCTCTCTCTCTCCTCCTCTCTCTCTCTCTCTCACACACAACACACAAACACAACACCGCTGCACTGTATAATGCAAAAATATTGATTTTTTCATACCAGAAGCAGATTTCTTACTGCTTCCATTTGGTTTATTCTTTTCGGAAGCCATATCATCTTGAAGTGTCCCAAAGGCAGAAACTGGCCCCTGTGCCTGCCCAAATGGCCATCCTTGTTTTAAAGTCATTTTTCCCGCTCCATAAAAATACTTTAGCTACTTTTTAAAATAATCTGAATGCTACAATCCACTGGCCCAGGATACAAAACACTTTATCCCCCCATTCATCTATTATCACTTTAATACCCACAACAGAACATTGGATGATAGCACAACATGGTATTCCTCTCCACCCTCGAGTGAGGTCATAACCTATTAGAGTTCCCTGGAAAAGGATCATAGAATCATAGAATCAAGAGGTTGGAAGAGACCACTAGGGCCATCTATCCAACCCCCCTGCCAGGCAGGAATTCAAAAAGCATCCCTGAAGATGGCATCCAGCCTCTCATTAAAACCCCAAGGAGGGAGACTCCACTACACTCCGAGGGAGTTTGTTCCACTGTCGAACAGCCCTACGTCAGGAAATTCCTCCTATGTGTGAGGTGGAATCCTTTTCCTGGAGTTTGCATCCATTGTTCGGGTCTAGTCTCTGGAGCAAGCAAAAAACAAGCTTGCCTCCTCCTCAACTTGACATCCCTTCAAATATTTAAACAGGGCTATCATATCACCCTAACCTTCTTCTCTCAGGCAAATCCCCAGCCCTAAGTCGTTCCTCATAGACATGCTTTCCAGATCCTTCACCATTTTTAGTCGTCTCCTTTGGACACGCCTCCAGTTTCTCAATGTCCTTTCTGAATTGTGGCCGCCCAGAACTGGGCACATGTCTAGGTGGGCACTATTACTTCTCTTGACTAGACACTATACTTTTATGATGCCCCCTAAAATGGCATTGGCCTTTTGCTGACACTCATACTGTTCACTCATGTCAACTGTGGGCTACTTGTACTCCTAGATCCCTTTCACACATAGCCTTCTCTTCTCCAGGCAAACTCCCCAGCGCCCTTAGTCGTTTCCTCATAGGGCCATGGCTTCCAGACCCCTGTGGGACCCCACTGGTCACTTCTCTCAGGATGAAAAGGGCCATTGTTGAACACCCTTTGGGTGTGGCCGGTCAA
This sequence comes from Sceloporus undulatus, assembly GCF_019175285.1. Classification (NCBI taxonomy): domain Eukaryota; kingdom Metazoa; phylum Chordata; class Lepidosauria; order Squamata; family Phrynosomatidae; genus Sceloporus; species Sceloporus undulatus. The sequence continues at coordinate 97,978,214 of NC_056523.1, forward strand.
CCAATTACAAACCATGGTACAGTTTTTTTCCCTTGTCAGCCCACATTTTACAAGCGTTTTTTCAATATGTCATGGGGAACTTGTCAAAGGCTTACTGAAATTGTCCTTACTAAGTTACCTTTTAATGTGAAGTAGTTTATACCTTAGGTACTAACATATAGCCACTTGTTAATTGGTTACTCAAAACTATTGCTTTTGACATCTAAGAGCAGCCAGTGATGTCCCAATCCCTTCGTGATACGGATGTTTTTGCCTCAGGGCCAACCTGAGCAATTAACCATCGAATGTGAAGGAGAAAGACCGGCTGCCACCCAGCACAATACAGAAGCCAGCTAGAAACAAGGAATCTTGCTTCAACGCTTCATCAGACAGCAGTTAACTTAAGGGCGGTGTAGACAGTCCCAAAAAGGGCGGCCTCAGCTGCCCTTTTACAGGACAGATTGGGGCGAGGCGCAACCGCATGCTATGGCCCCGAGCTGGCCTTTGCTTCTCCTTTGTTGCCCTGCAAAGGGTTGAGATAGCTATGGAAGCAGGCTTTATAGCGTTGTGTGGACACCGCACCAGAGGAGTGGCATGATCTGCCCGGGGGGCAGAACCAGTGCGTGTGTCATGTAGACACTACACTTCATGTAGGCCCCAACTCTGCCCTCAACTCGGCCTTTAGGCCGATGTGTACCAGGGCCTTAATAGACCAGAAACATCATCATGCCTTCTAACATCTTGCTCTAACTGGGTTCCCCTGGCACCTGCCACTGAAGCAGCGGCCCACTCTGCTTAATCACAAATCATAGAAGCATGAGTTGGAAGAAACCCAAGGGCCATCAGGCAGGAAATATAGCAAAACACCCCGGACAAATGGCCTTTCAGCCTTTGTTTAAAACCTCCAAAGAGCGAAACTCCTCTACACTCCAAGAGGACTGGGTTTTCCACTGCCAAACAGCTCTACTGGTAAGGAAGTTTTTTCCTAATGTTGAGATGGAGTCCTCTTTTCTTTATTTGAATCCATTGCTCTGATCCTATTCTCGGAATTGCAGAAACAAAACTTGCTCTATCTTTAGTATGACCTCTGTTCAAATAGTACCAGCTCTAGTTAACCATCAGATGGTGGTAGTAAATATACAGTCTCCTATCTCATGAAAATGGAGAATTAAAAAAAAGAATAACAATTTCTACAATGATTGTTCCACTAACTTCTTACTTGCCATCAAATCCACTGATGTCAGTTGCAGCACTGGGGAAGAGCAGGAGCTAAGTAATATGGAAAGTTGTGGTCTTTCCCACTGAGGCGAGGGGGGTATCTAATTGTTCCATCATGTGGTGTGAGGGATTGATATAAGCAAGTGTTGAGTCAGGGTACGAAGTGGCGAGTTTAGCTGGGACAGAAAAAGAACACCAAAGAATCTAAGTGTGTGGCTTCTTGGCTGAGCTCCTTGAATGAGACAAACCAATAAACAAGATTTTCACCTTTTCCTCTGACTTTCACAGCGAATAATGAAATTCTCCATTTCCTTACCCCTGTTGTTCCCATCCCTGATCAGAGGAAAAATGGGAGTAGCGGTGCAAATGGGCAGAATTGGTTATGGCTCAATAAGCGGTCATGTGAGATGCCAAAAATCCAGCTCCCCTCTAGGGATTATTGTTGGCATACCGAAACACCTGGCGACATGGAATTCCTGCTGTCAATCACCTAATTTCTCAGATAGGAAAAACTGAGGCTCACAAAGGTGAAGAAAGCAGCCCTCCAATCAATAAATCGCCACCACTGCGGCAGGAATACCTTCAAATTAAATTTTAATTCCACCTGATGGCTTGCTATAAGTTACTTTTATTCAAACCCATTCATCTGACCCACCTTTGTTCCAGACAATTTTGTTTAGAGTCCCATAATATTAACACGGTTGGCCAGGTTCCCCAGGCCACCATTCTGTACTTGCAATCTGAGTGCATGAGAGAACCCGCTCTTGCCCCAGGGGCTTGTAGGGCTGCCAGGAGACTCCTGTAGATTAGTTGGCACCAAAGTGTCCCAGCTATGATGATTCTAATCACCAATGTTCATTGAAACAAGGACTGTTGGGGATATTGGGAAGAGACGGGGGGCGGGGGGGGGGGAATCCGATTTATCTTTGAGATAGGGGATGGGTGGGTGGCAATGATGACGGGCCTACTGGCTGAAATCACACAATTTGTTCAATATAAACATGGATCATGGGATGATGGTATCTGAGTCAGCTTTGAACCTCATGTGATATGTTCCAAAGGATGTATTAAAAAACAAGATGGTTGTACCCTACTTTCTATATCATCTATAGAAACAGAGATGGGTGGAGAACATTTTATGAGTGTTCAAGCATCCCAGCAGGCTAACAAGCAGAAACCCAAGACACTGGGGCAAACGCCCAACTCCCTGCACCCATTGGGCTGATGGCTAAAAAACAGTACCATCCACAGGTGAAGCGGGGGCTTATAGCTCAGCATTTTAAACCGGTTCCAGCCTCCTGGGCGGGAGCCGGATGGTGGGCTGGAGCCGGGGATTATTTCTCACTAACCACCGCGAGACCACTGGACCAACCATCAGCCCAGGGTCCTAGCCATGCTCCGCCAGCACTGTTTAGAAGTGGAAAGCGTTTCGGCTATCATAAAAATGCTGGCGGAAAATGACTGGGACCCAGCTGGGACCTGGGCGATGGCGTCTACATAATAATGTAGTGGTACCCGGGATACGAATTGATCGCGTACGAAATTTCCGGGATAACGAAAAAGTTAGATTGGAAAACTGTTCGGGATACGATGTTTTTTTGCGGGTTTACGAAATTATTCGGCGCGAAATCAAAGCAAAGCGCGGCTACGGCTTCCAGCGCTAACAGGAAAGCTTTCTTTCGGGTTGCGAAATTACTCGGGTTACGAACGGAGCGGCGGCAAATTAATTTCGTAACGCGAGTAGCACTGTAAATTGTCTAAATATAAAGGCAATGTAGATATGTTAAATAGATTAGTTCTCATCAAGGCATTCTTTGTTTGAAAGACTGCCCAATAAAAACTGGTTTAAAGACTAAGAACTGTAAGTAGTGATGACAGGGAGTTTGGAGTTACCATCAACAGTGCCAACAGGCAACTAGACAGAGCAGGACATATAAATTTCTAACGCTCAGTTTATCCTTCTTGGGGAGATGGATAGCATTCTATTCAAATGATACAGTTCTTCCAAATTGGTGTTTATAAATATAAGGGCTGGTACACATCACCGGGAAGCGGTGTCCTGCCAGCGACAGTAGGGCTCGGAGGTGCACCAACTGCATGCTCCCGAGCCCTATGACGTGCAGGCAGTGCCATTATTGAGCGGCACCGCTTACACGGGGGGGGGGCGTGAGGACATGTGAGTGTCGAGGGCCCTTAGGAGGCCAGAAAAGGAGGCAGCGCTTTTTTTGCTGCGCAGCTTTGCCAACCGTCTGGGTTGCTGCACCGCATGCTGCACAGTAAAGAAGGGCGACATTTCGCCGCCAGTAGGTACTGGTGGCAAAATTAACCATATGTACATTTATCTTATCTATATCATATTACTCCCCACCCTTTTTTTTTTTCCTGGTCGTATGTGCCACATTGAAAAGGTTCACTGGCTAGTGAATGCTGTATATACAACAGTTCTATGCTTATATACTGGGGATAGACAACCTAGCAACTTCAGACTTCCGGACTGTTGAAAACACACAGATAAACACTGCACATCCATTGTATAAGTTGGTCTTGTAAACTGACTGTAAAAATATTGTGTCATTTGTTATCTTTTCTTCATTATGTTGAACACCTGAGAAGTAAACAGTTAGGTAAAGATATGTACTGTCATCAGCAAGAATGTTAAAGAGGATACTTTAACAAAGACTCTGAGCTAGAAGAACTTGTAGAAGGTCAAAGAAATAGGTCTGGAAATAATTAGTACCATTTTAAAGGTCAGGAGACATTTCTTTCTCTTTCTTTCTTTCTTTCTAATTGTCATGGCTATTTACTTTAATTAGGATGGGCTAGAGTTAGGAAAAGAAAGAATTCCTCAGGGTGTTTTTTATCAATTGACCATTTGAAGCAGTTAGCTTGCCTGCCAAATTGGTAGTTCTTGAGAAATAATTGTTTCTCTCATTGAAACACATTTCAAATCATTTGAGTTGCCAAGCAACAAAAAAACGTCTCTGCTATTCCTTTCTGACATTAACAGAAAAAAGGAAGGCTGTAATCACTCAGTTCAATAAGCATTTGGTGAATGATCTACAAGAAATTCTTGACATGAAACTACTCAATGTTTTGGCTTCTACCTGCGGCTCATGTCAGTATTTCTTTAAAAGGAGGGAGGGGTGTAGTTGTGCCAAAGAAGCCATATCTGACACTCATATTGTTTGATCATGAAAGAAAATATTTTTAAGTCCCCTCATCACACATAGGTCATTATGCGATATGAGTTTGGCACATGGAATTCTCACCATAAGTGGAGGTTTAGTAGGTAAGCAAGATAACTACAGAGTAGTAGTTAGAGAAAAAGATATCGACGAGTGGAAAAGATCCCATTCCACTGGATGCACCCATCGCGGTAGCTTACATTGCTAATTAGCTTACTTCTATTCACCGCTATGATCTTGGAATAGCGGTAATATAAAAACAAATATTAAAATTATTCTAGTTCAACAGAATGACAATGACATAATAATATTTCCATAGTCACCATGTTAGGAGGAGACAGCCAGATCTGTAAACACCTCTGAAGATGACATGTGTATGCCATAAATGGAACCTCTCTGATGCCTGGGCCTAGGACAGTAAAGGACGGAAAAGCCCTCCTAGTTAAACTTTCTGTTAGCACTCATTTCTGACAGAATGATCTACTAATGGCCTATTGGGTGCGTCAAGAAAATGTATTAAACTATTGGAATATTGGGAATTAACTCTCAACAAGGTTTTATCTCTCCAGCGTGTCATCAGCAGCTGGTGAAAAATAAATATAGGTGGAAAATGCATTAAATGAGGAAGTCGATACCTTTGGGCAAGGGGCTTGACAATGCTTTTTCTGCATCTTGTTAAGTGGGGGGTGCTTGCCTGGGACATACAATGACATTATCAGATGCAGCTTTAAACTGCAATTAGAGTTGGAGATTTGAAAATTCTTATCACATGACATCACCTGTTTGTTTGCTGCTGTTAGACTATCCTTTTTTGATGGGGAAATCATCAATAAGCTCCCAATCATGCTATTGTTCCAGTACTCACAGGTGCAAAACATCACTTCCATGGCAGTTCCAATACATGCAGTCGTGTGTTTCGTGTCTGCCTCCTCTCCCCCTCCCCACCGCGCTATTCCCAAGAAGCTTTCTCCTCCCCACCACCACCACCATTTATTTTCTTTTTTATACAATTGAATTAGCCAATTTGGGAATTGTATTAATTTTTAAAGAAAACAAACACCAAAGGCACGTTGGTAAGGCCAAAAGGAAGGCAGGTTGGGTATGGAGTATGTGCAGAAGCAAGGGTGCAATAAACCATTGATGGCAAAAAAGTGCCGTTGTGGTATTGCAAGACATAAACTAAACGAATGCTCCCACCAGTAGGTTTCTGTTTTCTTTCATAACATGCTTTGGGCTCCTGTGATAAGGTCCTACCGTTCTAAACCAGTATTGGGTATGGTTCCTCAAGAAGCCCAGAGGGAACCCTTTTTGGAGGAGGAGGAGTTTCCATTGTCTAGAGACCTTGCATGTCACTTCCATTTTCCCCACCTGAGATGCTTTAAACATATCCAAGTCAAGGGAACCAATTCTGGGGTGAGATCTAGGTGGACCAGCGCTCAAGATGCCTGCCTGCTCTATTTGAAAATAATAGTCACCCCTTCTAGTTGAAATCACCCCCCACCCACCAGAAAGCAGGATTTTTGGCCGAGAATCTTGTTAGCTCATTCCTCAAAGTTCTTTGGAGAACCATGTGCAGCTTGTCTTCCTTATATTTTCTCTGTTCCAGCCAAGAGGGCTCCCTAGCTTCTCACAGTCCAACTGGGCAAAGGAGAGGTAACTTTCACTGGACATGTCTACACAGCCCATTTAAACTGCCCCCCCCACACACCACTCTCACGGCACCCTGTCCACACAATGTAGAGCCAAAGCCCTGATTTGTGTGTGGACTGTCTTTGAGCCCGATTTCTGCACCAAATCTGGACCATCTCTCCCTTAAACCAGTTTAAATAATTTATCTTTTGTTCTGGATTTTCAGGAAAATCTGAGCACTTCAGGGGCTTTCAGATGGCTGTTACCACTGTACCACCAGTGCCCACTGTCAACCATGGCATGAATCACTTCCTCTGAGTTCACAACAATGCACCCAGTCATGTGATCAATGTGGGCCCTCATTTTCTGCTTCAGAGGGGAGCAACGTGTGCCAGCAGCAGCAGTGGCATCAGGTAGCACAAGGGGTTGTAGCATATATTGCCTGGTATTGCTCTGGAGTGCTAGGAAACAGGGAGAATTCAGGGCTGTTTTGTGGCAGATATACTCCATGAGCAGCCTGGAGTATTGCAGCTCCCCAAACTGTTCCCGATCTTTCTCTGTGTTTGTGTGTGCGTGTTCATATTGCCCTTCCTTTTGAACTTCTTTATCTCTCTATCTCAGCTCCTTTTGCCAATATATTCTGATGAATACATGTTTCAGTTACAAAACTGCATGGTCTGTTCACTCTTGAGTTCAAATCCGGAGTAAGTACAAATAATTCCGACTTCCACTAGATGGTGCAGGAAATCAGGACAACCTCCAATGCAAACAGTATTTAATTGGACTTACCAGGCATAGGATAGGAGTGCTTATTGTAGTGTCACTACATGAGCTTGATTCAGTAGTAACATACACTCCTATCATAACATTGTTTTTATTTCTGACTATGAGACTATCGCAGGTTCTGACAGATGTCGGTAGCAGGCCACATTGACCAGAGATTTTCTTCCTAGAAGCTTTTTTTTGCTGTCTGATGTTACTCCTCTGGTGACCAAGAAAGGAAGTTGTGTTTACTGTTTTATTTTATTTATCTAACTTAATTTAAGCCAGCTGGCTTAAAAGATGATTAAAAAGAAAAATAAAAACACAATAACTATAATATTAAAACAAATAAACAAATTTTAATAAAGGCACAACTTACGTAAAAGCATTTTACAAGCATACCAAACGCAGCACCTCCTTATTAAAAAAAATCACTCCCCAGCAGTGATATAAAAGAGGACATTGCTGGCCAGTGGAAGGACACTCAAGAGGAGCCAGCTAACCTCCCTTTGAAAGGATTTTCTAAACCTGGGAGCAACCACGGAGGAGGCCCTCCTTGTATTTCACCAAATGTCATTGGAGATGGACAGCCTGATAAAAAGAGTGTTCCCCAAAGATCTGAAAGCTGTGTAAACTGCTGACTATGAATTGAGTTTTTTGAGAAGTTTGTATTGGACCCCAAGGGGCCTGTAGAGAAGGGAAATGGAAAAAAGTGAAACAATGGAAGAAGGAAGTCGAGTGGCAGGACACTAATATAATCTCTGAAAAATAAGGATATTTGTTTCCTAAAGTGGTGGTGGTGGTGGTGGGGGGGGGACCAAACACAAAACCATGCAGGCATTCTGTGTTGGGACTAACTTCTTCATCTACCTTGGACCAAGTTGTATAATTCATAAAGTGTTCTCTAGTCATCTGACAAAACAGACAAGTCTGCTCACACAGTTGAGTGTAGCTGCTTACAGTCATAGCAATTTGATATCACTTTTAACTGTTATAGCTCATAATAAAATATATATAAATGTATAAAAGGACCTATAACATTTAGCGATGCTTAGAATTCTCTGCTACAGAGCTTCTTCCTGAATTACAGCAGTAACATAATAATGAAAGTGGTTGGCCAAACTACTATAACTCATTGTAGAATACTCTTATATCTAAAATATGCCTTGACTATCTCATCTCTATTCCCCAAGAAGACTCCTGTCCTCTCGCATGGGACGAGTTAGTAAGTCCTCTTTTACTGACTGGACTTTTCACTTCGACGGAATGGGCTTTATTTTGCCTTATTTGTAGCTCTATTTCACAAAAGGATGAAGTCTCTGAGCCTTCGAACAGCGAATGCTGGCCTATCAAAATAGCTTACGATATATGCATTTGCAATAGCTGTACACAAGCTGGAAGGAGTATCAGCATATCTTCTGAATCTAATAGACCACCCCATACACACATCGTGCGTTGATCAAGTTGTAGGAAAATATAATAAGAATAAGTAATAATACTAATCAATAATAATAATAGGTTTTATTTATCTACCGCCCAACTCACTGGGGGAATCCGAGCGGTTTGGACACTAGAGGGATACAGACCGTTTGCCCTGCCCACAGGCCTCAATCTACAAGACAGGACACCAAAGGAGAAGGGAAGGGTAAGGGGGGGAGGGAACGCGGTCCAGCATCTTCTCTCCCTCTGAGGCCTGGACCAAGGCAGAGTGGACCGGAGGGAGGGCTCTTCTTCTCAGTGCTAGCCCTGATGGCAGGCTGGGCCCAGCCTACTCTCTCCCGCAGAGGCCGAAATATGATAAAAAAAAAAAAAAAGA
>NC_056523.1:97991943-98031050 GCF_019175285.1 Sceloporus undulatus
AGAACTAGAGAATGAAGGAAGAGAGGAAGGAAGGAAGGAAGGAAGGAAGGAAGGAAGGAAGGAAGGAAGGGGGAAGAAGGTGGGAGGAAAGAAAAAGGCAGGGTGAAGGAGAAAAGGGAGAGAAGGAGAAAGGGAGGAAAGGGAAGCCCTAAGAAGCTGAGAGAGTGTGACTTGCCCAAAGTCATCCAGTGGGTTTGCATGGCCAAGCTGGGATTTGAACCCTGGTCTCCCATTGTCCTAGTCCAATACTTAGGCCACTACATCATGCTGGACCCTCCACGGCACTTAAAGGTACTGTAATCAGTTATTATTTGTTGTTGTGTACCTTGAAGTTGTTTTCCACCTTATGGAGACCCTAAAGTAAACCTATCCTGGGATTTTCTAGGCTAAGATTTGTTCAGAGGAGGTTTGCCATGATGGCTTTCTACTGAGGAAGTTGAGAGAGTGTGACTTGCTTGAGGTCACCCAATAGGCAGGGAATCAAATCCTGGTCTCCAGAGTCTTAGTCCAACACATGAACCACACAAAGCTACATCCCACCCTTATATACAAGAAGAATGTCAAAATGTCCTCCATTTTGAGCATGACTGAGAAACATGAATTTATATTGTTTTTTATTAATGTTTTTGGCTTTTAGTTGGTCGTGTCCATTTTTCTTGAACATCCTACAATTTGTCGTACATTTTGTCCTATGTTTTTTGTACACTTTGAGGGGCTACAGGGGGAGGTGCCAAAATATTTCTTGCCTAGGGTGGCCAAATACCTAGAGCCAGCCTAGAGGCCCCATTGGCTTGACATTAACACTAAAGTCATCTTGGGTGCATACGTTTCATGGTTGTGTTTATCAAGCTTGTTTTAACTGGTTTTAAATTGTCTGTTTTTAACTGAGAGTCTATTTAATGTATTTTTAATTTGTTTAAACTCTGTAATTATTGTTTCAAAATGATTTTAATGTAAGCTACCCCAGTTTACTGTATTAAATAGTAAAATGATTTTTAAATACAAGGAAAAATTACAGCAGAGACTAATCTATTGAAAGAAAATAACCTTAGTTGCTGTGCTTGTCCTTTTGTAAAGATTGCAGCTCCAGATGGACTCCAGATGTCCTCTTCTAGCATGTCTTCTGACGTTCCTAGTGGGTCTACACACAACTCCCTGCTACTTTCAGTGTGAGACTCTGCCAATGAAATGCAATTAGGAGAGCAATCACAATCCACTTGTAATGCACAAGATCACAGTCCTTATTAATTCCATACTTCTTTCTCTCCTAACAGAAATTCATGTGAAGACTTAGCAAGGCTTCATGGAAACAAGTTTGAATTTTTAGTCTGCATTTTTGATTTTCAGCATTTGTGGCTGGAGAAAAGTCCATGTTTGACAGATTATTAAGCTGAAGATGATGACACTCTGATTTCACTTATACTATTTTCCATGCCTCACTGTGAGCAATTTGCTTTTTGAAGAAATGTCTCATCTCAGCATCTGTAGAACTGCATATTTGTGGCTTCATCTCATGTTTGAAAATGCACAGCAACCATTGTGTAAAACATGCACAGGTATATCTTAATATATGTTTTTCTGGCTCGCAAATATATTTGATGTGACACTAAGTTTGTCCTCCATTCCGCTAGAATATGCCTCTCTACCTCTCTATAAAAGCTGTAACTCTAGATTCCTATGTGTCTAGGACAGATTATGAATGATTAAATATAAAATAAAAGTTATTAAAATGTTGATGGTGGGAACTCTACCCATGGAACATATACAAATAATTCATGCAGCCTCTCCTATGTTTGCATGTTGTTTGGCCCAGCACTATGTATTCCTGGAGCATGTCAATTGTTACAGTATCATGCATTCCTAGAAATGTAAAAATAATTACAATAGCCTATTACATTAACCAATATAATCATCAGCATCGTAGGTAATGTGGCATGTTCCAAGTAATGTCACTTTTTGTAATTGTGCTGTTCTGATCCTATCTGTGATAATTTCATTGAAATGTTTGTCAGTCCCTTTAGAATTTCTTCCAGACTGTCTCTCACCACTAGAACCACTTTTTATTTTCCCAGAGGTTCCAAGGCGTGGTACATACTGCCCTGAAGAGGTGGCCTGAAGGCCTCCATTTCTCTTCCAGTGGGACATTGCAGCAGTCTAACTGTGCGGCGTCCCTCTGGAGTAAAAAGAACCTGCAAAAAGGCGTGCCAGTGACGTAGCGACATCTGCATGCTGTGTGTCACTTACATCAAGATTATGGCCCCTGTATGGATGGGAGGCTGCCATTAGACTGCCGCTGTGACATGCTAGGGTTCTGGAGCATGCAGTTGCTGCGCGCTCTGGAGCCCTAGTATCAGCGGCGGCACGCTGCTTTTGGCCTGTCTCGGGCCTAAATCTCAATTTGTAGGTCTCAATATTTCCTAATATTTTCCTTCTCTTTGTCTTCAATTCCTCTGTCCTCTGACACTGCAATATGCTCTATCCATGTTTCCTTCTTCTCAGCCACAGTTAAGTCTGTCATATTATGTTATAATTGTTGATCAATTTGAATTCCAAAGTTTCATGAGATTTTTACTTCATCGTTTTTGACAACTTTTTCAGGGTTTTTTGTGGGGCTTTCGGGCTATGTGGCCATGTTCTAGTAGAGTTTCTTTCTGACGTTTCGCCAGCATCTGTGGCTGGCATCTTCAGAGAATGCTTGGCCTGGAAAAATTGGGTGTATATATACTGTGTGAGCCTGGGAATGCAGGAGTGATTTGCATGTGTATTGTTCTGTGTTGATGGCTGGCATCAGCCTGGGATGATAATGCAAATGAGGATTAATGTCTGCTAATTGGTGATCAATTATCTGCTGGGAACTTTTTCAGGGTTATGTTTCCACCAGTTCTTTGCAGCTGGTGAATCCTATTTTTTGCAATGTACCTCTTCAATCAGTTTATCACAGCACTTCTCATATTCAATCTAGGTGATCTTACTCTACAAACTAATAAAGTGTTTGACATTTCCACGTTTTCTTTACATAGGCACTGTACAGACCGGTGCTTTGCGCCGGCCTGCACGCGTACTAGGGTTGCCTCGGGGCGTCCTTTCCAGATACCCCGCAACCCTAGTACATTGTAATGGCGGCGCCCATTCTACATGGGTGCCACCATTACGTCACGGCTGCGCTGCCTCCAAACAGGGCGGCACACATGTGACATCTTGGCGCTGCAGAAGGGCGCCTGTGGCACCCTTTCCGCGTTGCCGGAAGGAGCTCCATTTTGGAGCTCCTTCCTGGCTTTGTGTAGCTAGCGACATGCTGAGAAGCCCCTTTCTCTTTTTCCTCACCACTGTTGGGTGGGCACGAAGCCCCAAGGACACCCCTTTCCAGGCCGCGGGGAAGTGGCCTTTTGCCGCTTCCCCGCGGCCTGGAAAAGCCGCGGATCGGGGCCTCAGGGCTGCCACTGTGGCAGCTGAGGCCCCAATCTGTCGGGGAAAGGGGCGGGTGCAGCCATAGACAACATATACTGTTTCTAGTTATGTTTTTCAATATTTTCCTTGGTGCTATTTGTCTAAAGTGCCTATTCTTGAGCTGCAAATGTAAGTCCTTGACAGTAAGAGCTGTTTGACAGTGGAACACACTCCCTTAGAGAGTGGTGGAGCCTTCTTCTTTAAAGGTCTTCAAACAGAGGCTGGATGACCATCTGTCAGGGGTGCTTTGATTATGATTTCCTGCATGGCAGAGAGGTTGGACTGGATGGCCCTTGTGATCTCTTCCAACTTTATGATTCTATGATGTGATAACTCATGGTGTTACCCCCCTGCATTGACCTCCTCCTATACCACTCCCATACAGAATCCTTAGTAATGTTTTTTGTACTGTTAGTCATAAATCCTGTATACCGGTGGATGTAATGGTAGTAGTTGTGACATAAAACAACTGGCAAAATCAACACGCACAGCCTAAATGTACTTATGGCCCATTACAAACGGGCCAATAGTACGGACTGGGTCCGTATTAGGGTTAGAAAGGGGCGTCCCTTCCGGACGCCCCTAACCCTAATACGGACCGAGTCCGTACAAAATGATGACGCCCATTCCACACGGGGGCCATCATCTTTACGTAGCGGATGCGCTGTGTCCGCACGTTGTGCAGCACATATGACGCTGCGAGTACGCCATTGGTGCCTCGCAGCGTCATATCTGCGCCGCGGAAAGAAGTGCCATTTTGGGGCTTCTTTTTGCTCTGTGAGGGAGCCGCGTGTTTTGGCTGCTGCGGCTCCCTCGCGGAGCAACCAGCAGCGGCGTGAGACTGCCTGTTTTGGGCGGTCTGTAATGTGTCTATGTGTCCTCAGTTTCACATGGTTAAAGTGAAAATTTGGTAAAATAGGATGTTTCTAAAGAATTTTTTAAAATAATACAATTTAATTAAAAACAAAACAAAACTGGAGCCTCCCCTTTCTGCCCTCCCTGAGCCTTGCCCCACCCACACCGCCTTTTCATATCTGGTCACCCTGGCCCTCAGGGGTTCATGGACAGGGTGACCAGATGCCTCCTCCATTTCCAGGACACATTCTCCCATTTCAGCCTCACTCCAGGAGGAATTCCAAAATGTCCTGTTTTGTGACCATGGCTGAGGAACATGGGTTTCAGAACCCACACCCTAAACAGGGTGACCAGGCCCATCCTCCTTTTAAAAAGAGGCAGGCAAACACTTCTCCTCCTACTTCTCTGCCTGGAGTCGCCTGGAGTGGGAAGTACACTGTGCCCTGTGGGTGAATCAAGGCAAGGGGCATGTGGGCACATTTTGCAGCCAGAGAAAGCAAGTTGACCAGAGGCCCTTTTCCAGGACATGTCCTCCATTTCAACCTTATGTCCAGGAGTTATTTCAAAATGTCCTCCATTTTGAACAAGACTCAGAAGAATGAGTTTATATTTATATGAGTGTTCTTAGCTTTTATTTGGTCATGTCCTCTATTTTTTCTCAAATAGCCTACATTTCACAGTGCCTTGGCCTCTTTTGCAGTTATTTATTTAATATGTTTATTTGTATCCCGCTCTTTTCCCACGACTGGGACTCAGTTAGAACATCTGGTCATCTTGCTCATGTCTCCAGAGGCTCATCTCAGTGTTTCCTCATGCCCAGGGTAAGCAGACACCCTCCTTTTCCAGGGAACACCTCCATCTCAACCTTCTGTCCAGGGGGAATTCCAAAATGTCCTCCATTTTCAACAGGGCTAGGAAGAATGACCAAGAAGGATTATGGAGGCCAGCGTTGCAGAGTGGTTTCAGCATTGGACTATTGATTCTGGAGACTGGGGTTCAAATCCTTGCTCAGAAATGGTAACCCACTGGGTGACCTTGGGCAAGTCACACTCTCTCAGCCTCAGAGGGTGGCAGTGGCAAACCCCCTCTGAAGAAAACTGCCAAGAAAAATGGAAGGGGGTTGGACTGGATGACCCTGGAGGTCTCTTCCAACTCTTTGATTTAAAACATCTTGGAGGCATCCAACAACAAACAACCATCATGGATTTCTGTTTCTAGGAGTTTTACAGCTTTTCTTTGACCATGTAATCTCTAGTCTTGATTTCTGCAATGCACTCTACATGGGGCTACTCTGGTCGCTGGCAAATCCAGGTTCAACCATATAACACCAGTTGTAAAAACCCTTCACTGGCTGCCAATCAGCTTCTGGGCGCAGTACAAGGTGTTGGTTATTACCTTTAAAGCCCATCGTGGCTTGGGTCCAGGTTACTTGCTGGAGTGCCTCTCCTTATATAATCTACACTGCACTCTCAGGTCCTCTGGGGCTGGGAAGAATCTACTGCAGCCACAGAAGAGCAGATTGGCTGCAATTTCTCAGAGGAGTTTCTTTTCTGCTCTGGCTGGAGATCTGTCATTAGAGGCCTTTAAGATGGATCTCTTCCAGTGGGCCTTCCCAGATGGACCTCCCAAAGAAGGAAAGAAAGATAGCCCCTTCTGCCTTCAATCTGCTCACTCCATCCTGTTTATTTTATGTTATATTACTGATGTAATTTTTAACTGTGATTGAATTTTACTATGTGTAATGGTGGGAGGGTTAGGGGTTAATACATTTGTCCCTCCATATTTGCTGGAGCCTCTCTAGGTCCTCCAGCACAACTCTGTGGTCAATATCCGACAGACACTGACCATGGAAATGCACTGGAGGAGCTACAAAGGCCTAGCAGCATATTCTCTCTAGGAATCTCTAGGTCTTTCAGTGCAACTTTTAGTTAAAGTTGACCATAGAGTTGCAATCTAGAAGGACCTGGATCTTCCTAGAGAGGACATATGATGATGTCCTCCATATTTTTCTCTTCCCTTGAAAGCTCTCCCTATCGTGCAGTGCCTTGTCCTCCCTTTCAGGTTAGGCCACCTGGTCCCAGGAGGGAGACCTGAGGCCCTGGCCCTAAAAGGAGGAGGAGGCGCCTGTCTCTGAAGAGACACGAAGGGGAGGGAAGAGGCGCAGGGCCCCACGGGAGTCCTTGCGTTTTCCCGGAGAGGAGGAACTGGAAGGAAGGGATGTGACGTCACGAGGGCCCGCGCTGTGCATTGTGGGCCTCCCTGCCCAGCCTCCGACCTGCTCCAGTGGATCAGCGGAGGCCCAGGCGAAGACTGAAGGAGAGAGAGACGCCGGGAGACATCTTGCAGACGCCGCCGCCGCCGCTCCTGGAAGCGCCACGGTGAGCGAGCTCAAGGGGAGGGAGGGAGGGAAGGGGCCTGTCCTTCTGCCTTTCCCGCCGGGTCCCTGCTGCTGCTGCTGCTGCTGCTGCCACGGTCTCAGCCCAAGGCGCGCTTCTTTAGGGCGGCATTTTGGCATTCCTCCTGGACAGGAGGCTGGAATAGAGGAGGTGTCCTGGAAAAGGAGGAGCTCCTTGGTCATGGCTCAAAAAATGGAGGACGTTTTGGAATCCCTTCTAGACAGAAAGCTGAAATGGAGGGCCTGTCCTGGAAAAGGAGGATGCTTGGGGTGGCCGGGTGGGACGGCATTGTGGCATTGGAGCCCGTGTCCTGGGCCCCCTGTTCAGAGGGGTCTCTGAAACCCACGCTCCTAAGCCATGGTTACAAAATGGAGGACGTTTTGGAATCCCTTCTGGACTGGAGGCTGAAATGGAGGACGTGTCCTGAAGGAGGAGGTCTCTGAAACTCATAGTCATGGCTCAAAATATGGAGGGCATTTTGGCATTCTTCCCGGACAGGAGGCTGAAATGGAGGACGCGTCCTGGGAAAGGAGGAGGATGCATCCTGTCACCCTCAGGGCCAGGGTGACCAGATATGTCACCGCAAAAGGAGGACCAGGCACTGCAAAAAGGAGGCCCTCCAAGAAAAACAGAGGACGTTACCACATAAAAGCTATATTTCATGCAAATATAAATCCATGGTTCAGAATCAGGATAAAAATGGAGGATGTTTTGGAATCTCTCCTGGAAAAGGGGGCCCTCTGGCCACCCAAGGGGCTCTTTCTCAGCCCCCAGACTCAACAGATATAAACATATCCAAATATAAACCCCTGCTTCTTAGTCCTGCTCAGAATGGAGGACGTTTAGGAATCCCTCCTGGAGAGAAAGCCTGGCTGAGAAGGTGGCAGCAAGAAAGAGAGAGAAAGAGCCAGCCAGAAGGACAGAGCCCTCCTCTGTCCTTGCCTTAAGGGCCCCCCATGGCTGTCTCTCTCCGCCAGGTCCAGCTCCTGAGAGGTCTGGTGTTGAGGCTGGGGGCTGCTAATTTGAGGGGTGAAGGAAGAGCCCCCTGGATGCCCCTTGAGCAAGGCGACCAGAGGCCCTCCTTTTCTAGGACATTTCAAGCCTTGTGCCCAGGAGGAATTTTAAGCTGCTCTAAGAAGCTCCAATATACTTTTGTGTTTTGTCTGGGGGCTACCAGGTGGGAGGTGAATAAAGAGCCCCTTGGGTGACCAGAGGTCCTCCTTTTCCAGGACCTGCCCTGCATTTCTGCCTTCTGTCTAGGAAGGATTCCAAAACACCTTCCATTTTGAGCAGGACTAAGAAGCATGGATTTATATTTATAGCAGTGTTTTGAGCTTTATTTGGTCACCTCCTCCTCCTCCCCCCCCCCTTTATAGGTCTTCTGTCTTGCTCTGCCTGGCCCTCCTTTTCAGTTAGGACATCTGATCACTCTGTTCATGGAGAGCTGTGGCAGCTTCCTGGTGCTCTTAATAGAGAGAGAAAGGCAAGGGATCCACTCTTTCCTCTTTCTCCATGGTCCCTGGATCTTTGTTGTTATGTTTCATCTGAACCAGGAGCTTTGAGGGCTGGAGGTTTTTAAGCAGAGGCTGGATGGCCCTTGGGGTCCCTTAAAATTATGAGTCCCCCATGAATCAAGGTTGAGCGCACACTGTGCTTCTCCACCCTCTTTTCTTTTCTCCCCTCCCTCCCTCCCTCGTCTTCTTGCTGCTCACTTTGGGGCTTTGTACAGGAAAAGACAATGTGCAGACACTGCAAACAGGAGAGCAGCGGAAGCAGGAAGAGGGACGTGTTTGATCACTTTCTTGCGACCTTAAGCAAAGTTACATGTTTGCAGATTGGGGAGAACTTGAACCCGAAGGGGCGTTTTGGAAACCACCACCTGGAAAAAGTGGGAAGGCCACTTCTGAGAGTGAACCTGAGTGAGGGTCAGTTGTTGTACAAATTTCTCTACAGCATGCCATGTCATGTCATGAGTGCCCCAGCATAGTTGGGCCTATTTGTGCAGGTGCTCCTTGGGATGGCACACTTTTCTTGTGAGGGGCTGAAGGTGAATGAAAGTAGTAGTAAATTTACAGCGCTTTATAAATAAAGGTTAATAATAATAATAGTCCCTAAAGAGAAGGCTTGAAAGGGCAGGATCAGTTACAAATAAAATTAGATACCAAATGCATTTCAAAAATGCGAAACATTTTAACTGTTCCAGTCTTGGGGACTTCATTCTGAACATAGTCACTGTTTGCTTACTCTGTTGTCATATGTTGATATTAAGAAGTCTGCTTTTATGTATATGGATGAGGATGTTGGACTGGAGAGTAGGGCTGCATCTGCACTGCACGTATAGTGCAGTTTGACACCACTTTAACTGCCATGGCTCCAGCCTGTGTAATCCTAGAATTGGTAGTTTGTTGTGGCACCAGAGTGCTCTGACAGAGAAGGCTAAATATCCCTCAAAACTACAAATCCCAGAATTCCATATCATTGAGCCAGAGCCATGACAGTTAAAGCGGTGTCAAACTGCATTATTTCTACAGTGCACATTGGATCTGTGTCACTTCTTCTTAATCCGGGGAGTTGTAGTTTGTTTGGCACCAGAGCACTCTGATATAGGCTGCATCTGCACAGCAGAAATAATCAGGTTTTACACTATTTTAACTGTCATGGCTCAGTGCTATGGAATTCTGGGAATTGTAGTTTTGTGAGACATTTAGCCTTCTCTGTCAGAGGGTTCTAGTGCCACAACAAACTACAATTCCCAGAATGCCATAGCATTGAGCCATGGCAGTTAAAGAGGTGTCAAAGCATTATTTCTGCAGTGTAGATTGGGTCTGAGTAATTTCTCTTGAGTCTATGCTAGTGTACAGTTTGCCATTCTCACCACGGTGAATCCAAACATAGGGCCAAAACAGATGGCCCTGTAAAGCCGGCTGCTAGCCAGTTTGAGAGTGTGGTTTTTAGACAAGCTATGCCCCTGAGTTTCCCAGAAGCCTTGCTAGTGGTTACACAACAGCTGACATTGGGGCATCTTGGGGGCGTGGTGTTCAAAGGCCACTTGCCCCAGAGCCAGCCAAAAGCTGGCTCTAGAGGCAATGGGGCAGAAGAAAAGCCAGATTTTTTCCACCCCTATTTGGGACTGAAACTGGCCAGATTGGGGCCGCGGCATGCAGTTGCAGTGGTCCCAATCCAATTCTCTCAGGGGCAGCATCACACCACCCCTTCGGGGCCGTATGTTTCGCCCCTTAGTCATTTTTACAGGAGACCCCTTGATAGCAGTGAGACAAATTAGAAATTCTAACTAACCTAAGTTCCCTTGATTGCGCTGAAGTTATTTTAAGCATGATGAAAATCTGGTTCCGCCTACTGTGTGTATTTTGGCCCATGATGTTTTTGCAATCAAATGTTTAAACTAGAAATAACTTCACCCAAGCCCTTGTAGAGCATCAGGTTTTGTAGCATATAAATTGTAAGAGCTGATCAGGATTTCAGATTGCGTCAGTGTGATCAAAGTGTTAATATTTAAGCCTGTGGTTATTGTGAAGCTGCTACTTAGCAACAGGTGTGTAGGGACTGCTCCAGGTCATGTGTTTTCCCCTCCTGTTTCTGAACAGAACAACTCAAAACTCAGGTAACTCTGTTGTTGGAGAAAGAACATCTGACTGTAACTGAGGAGGAGATATATTTAAGCAATTGCAAACTCATTACATTTTGATTTAACATTTGAATGTGATTGATGAGTGACAGTCAGAGTAAAACTAATATAGCAGTTAATTCAACCAAAGGAATGCGTTTGATAGATCTATGGTATATTTTAAAGCATTGCTCTGAGGACATAATGTGCTACGATTTCAGGCTGTTTTCCTGTTGTTCTAAATTTTTAGAACATTCTTAAAATCTAAAGTATGATGAGGAAATAAGGGAAGTTAAGCAATGCTCATAGTTTCCATGTGGTTAACATCTTATTCAGGAAGAAGGAATACTGTATTCTAATCTGCATTCAATGTGGCCTAACTGCGTTCTAGATTTACACTGGTGTAACTGAGACATTAATTTGAACTGGTGACATTAAACACTGGAAAATTCAGCTCAGGGGTTCCTAACTTTAGCACAAAGTGATGCATACACTATTGATTAGGAAATATATCAGTTGTAGGAATATAGTGCACATGTTTGGAACGCTTCCAGTCACATAAAATAACCTCTGTTGCATAAAAGAGAATTTTTTGAAATAAAAGGCACACTCCATTTTAATAGTAAAGAGGAGGTAAAATTCTGAAGTATATATAACCTTCTAACATAAAAACATAATAAAATATCTAAATCATTTAATCAAAATTACTGAGGAAAATCAAGGGAAATGTTTTTGATTTACATAATTATTTTCAATTACATTTTTAAAAACCTCAGCCTGCTAGTCTAGCAGAGCCTAAGGTATATGAAAAGGATGAAAAGAGATCTTTGCTGGTATTTGTCTTATTTATGTCTATTGACAGAACATGTATGTGGAGGGGGGCACACACATGTGTTTTCATGTCATACCAACAAGGGGGACTATGTGGTAAGGTTGTCAGGTTGAAAACTGAAGAGTGTTACCGTATCTTTAATTATTGTACAGAAGAGGGAATTTTAGTAGGTGTTGCCTTGTCATGGAGCCATTTAACAAGCAATGCTTGCTGAAATTCCCTCTTATACAACCATTAAAGGTACATGAGCCTTCTCAAGTTGTGGCAACCCTACCAGGGAGAAGTGAATTCATAAGTAGGCAAATTTTCAACGTGACAACAAATACGCACATTACAGGGCAAGTGAATAGGAAACAGTGCAACCCAACCTACCATTGATGGAGCAGTCCTATAACTTCATATTACAAGAAAGGGGAAGAAATGATCCACAGGCCCCAGGGAGTTGCCACTGCCCCCATTCACTGCTGCTATTGATAAGACCTTTAATGGTTGTGTACAACTGACCACCCCCCTCTGTGTTTTCCCTTCTTCAATTCCAGAAGGAAATATGATTTTCTGCTCTTCAGACTGAAAGATGTTTGTGGCATAGGACTCTCTCTACTTTGTAGAATCCTGGCACCATTCTGCACAGTGTAGAGTTGCTGCAGTTTCCACTGGTGTTGGTAGTTATGATAGTGGGAACCTTGTGTGTGTATGTGCCTTCAGGTCACATGTTAACTTACGTAAATTTGGTTGCTATTAAATGGTGGTGGCAGCAGCAGGAAAATCAGCTGTGATGTTCCATATAGGATGGTGGGTTCTGGGGAGGTTGTGTGTGAACCTTCAGCCCTAAGAAGTTACCCACCTCTGAGATACAAGAAGAGTTTACAAGAGGTTTGCATCATGGAGATGTACAATTTTATGTGGATTGCAGTGATTGCGTCCTGAAATATTGAAAGCCATGCCCAAACTTTCTTTAATTGGTGGTTTCTTGTAAGCGATGCATATATGATTTTACTGATAAACATCGATTACTGTACCGTATTTTCCGGCGTATAAAACGACTGGGCATATAAGGCGAACCCCAACTTTTCCAGTTAAAATATAGAGTTTGGGATATACTCGCCGTATAAGACTACCCCTCTTCCAATGCACACCAAATAAAAATTAAAAAATATCAGATTTGATTTCAATATGGTAATTTTAATTCAAATGCTTATGACATGCAGGTACTTAGCAGGAAAACCTGTTGTATATAAAGCCTGCTTGGATTGGTCAGCTCTCCCTGTCTGCCCAGCCCTCCCTGTCTCCAAGATTTTCTTCTACCGTACTTGTACAGCACCACCCTTGCTGCTTTCATACGGTCACTACATATGGAGGGTATGCGGCCGTGGATGTTTTTGAGCTCCCCCCACCATATGCGGCGACCACAGACTTTCCAGTCTGGCTCAGACGTTTCAGCCCTATAAGATGACACCCAGCGTATAAGACGACCCCCGACTTTTGAGAAAATTTTCCTGGGTTAAAAAGTAGTCTTATATGCCAGAAAATACTGTACTTTATCTTCTATCTTAGAGAAGTCAATCATTCTTTGCTCCCAAAGGGGAAGTCATTCCTCCTGTTTTCTGAGTTCTCTTTGTTGCACTAATAATTCTAATTCTTTGCCCTTCTCATGCTCTACTGCCCTTCTCTCTACCTATGTTTGGTCTGGTGGGATAAGCACTTGCTATGAATGATGTGTTTTGCTTGCTTCAAAAAGGCAGCCTTGTTCTTAATAGGTATGTGTGACAGTAACAGTTGTTCAACAGTGGGACATACTGTCTTGGAGTGTGGTGGAGTCTCCTTCTTTGGAGATTTTTAAACAAAGGCTGAATGGCCATCTGTCAGGAGTGCTTTGACTGTGTATTCCTGCATGGCAGGGGGGTTGGACAGGGTGGCCCTTGTGTTGTCTTCCCATTTTGTCTGACTTAATTGTTTTAGCTTCATGTGTAATCTCCACAACATAGCAATATACTGTTAAATTCTAAGTTAGGTGGAAGGAGAAGGAAAGGAAAATGCAGTGTCCCAGAAGTTCAAAATAGATGTATAGGAATAGTGCTAATCTGGAAATTCCTGCCTGTTATCTTGAAGCATAAGGAGTTGGTGGGAGAGGAAAGGTAGGTGGCAATGGGAGCACAAAAGGAAGTGAAATGCAGTGCAGGGACTGGCAGTGATGCTCGATAGGAGGAAATTGGGAGGGTAGTAGAATACTGTAGGAACAATACAGAGCAGTTCAGCTGAATGGAACAGGGAGAGTGTCATGAACAGAGTATTGGATTTATACTGGGAAGACATGAATTCAAATGCTGACTCAGTAGTGAAGCATATTGAGTGATCTCTGGTCAGCCAGAGTCCCTTTTCCTACCCAATCCCAGGTGGGTTTTGTGAAGATGAAACGAGTCAGCCTCATGTCATTTACCTACATGGAAGAAGAGTTTGGTTAAATGAATAAAATAATATTTGCATGGTTCAAGGCTGATAATAATAGCATCTGATGGGAGCAACTGAAACATTGGCTATGAAGAGGAAGTGATGAAAAAATAACAAATGTGCCTCTCATTCATCTTGGCAGTTATCCAGTCTCAAGAGATCATTATCTAATGTCAAAGTCCCATTGATGCCACTATGTATATCTAGAAAAATCTTTAATTTGTGTATGAAGGCAATTACTGTCCATAAGTTTGCTTACCTTAGAATAGACAACTCAATGCATCATATTAATTAGGATGAATGTTAATTACTCTGCTG
Source organism: Sceloporus undulatus (assembly GCF_019175285.1). Lineage (NCBI taxonomy): Eukaryota > Metazoa > Chordata > Lepidosauria > Squamata > Phrynosomatidae > Sceloporus > Sceloporus undulatus. Next base: position 98,005,865 of record NC_056523.1, read on the forward strand.
AAATAAATTGAGCATCTTGCCTATTACTAATCTGCCATTAGCTGGACCCTTTCAGCACACTAGCTTATCCAGAACAGAATGAGTGATCCAGTCTACCCACAGATACGGCCACAACAACCACAGCTTGTAAGGCTTCCAAAAAGTAGTAGGTTTATGGTACCCAGGGAGGAATTACAGGGCAACATAATGAAGATATTGTTTCTCAACTGAAGCTCTTGGGATGTGGAGGGCTGGAATTTCAGTCCAGAAAAAAAGAAAGGAAAGTGAACTTTAAAGGAATGGTAATCCTAGCTGCTTAGCAGTTTAATGCTACCCGTGATGAAAGATGTGCAAATGTTACATAAGCCAAGCCTTCAACCACAATGGCTGTAGTAACATGTTAGAGTGAGCCAAGAAAGGAGAGGAGCTTTTTTGGATCTGCATACCATGTAGCCTCCTGCTTCCAATTTACTAGCCTCTACTCATAGAGCTGCTTCAATGTTTTTAGTATCCCCCCCCCTTTTTTTTTTTTAAAGGAAAATTAGTATACCCCGCCCTCCCATTTCACTCATTTCCTGCCAGTTTCACCAGAATACCAGTGGTTGCTACTGGGCTCATTGACAGAAGATCTCTTTGTGTTGGTAGCTGGGACCCTTTCACACTACACAACTACTATGATTACATTTTAGCTGCCATGACTGCATCTCATGGAAACCTGGGATCTACAGTTTGATGAGGTACAGGAGTTCCCTAGAAGAACATTTAACCTCCTTATGAAGGTACAAATTCAGGATTTTCTAGGATGGAACCATGGCATTTCAACTGGAATCATAGTGCTATAACTGTCTTCTGTGACAGACTCCCTGCACCTAATGCTGTACTGTGTTGCTAGTGTGTAGTTACAAAAGATGCAGAATATTTTTTTTAAAAAAGTGAGTACACTAATTTTGTATCCCTCCAGTGAGCAGTGGTTTTTCACCTGCTGATTAATTTGTTCATTGTAGTTGACTCAGTATATCAGTCTGTCCTTTTTCTTGGTGTACATGGCCTAGTTATTGTTCAATGCTAATGAGGATTATTTGTATCACTGCAGGAGACAAAAACTCAATAATAACCCTCTTCCATTTGCAGTGAAGTTATTAAACTGGAAATAAACTATATTTTGCCTGTAATATTTTTTGTTTAAGCAGAGGCCACATGTTAATTACCTGTAAATAAAAAGTGGAGGAAGTGATAAGGGTGAAGAATATATCCATATGGGCTTACTGGAGGGAAAAGGAGGGAAATCAACAAAGAAGAATTCAAATGAATAGCGAGCACATGTAGGGGTAAAGTCAGAAAACCTAAAGCTCTGAATGAGCTCAGGCTTGCTAGAGAGGTTAAGAACAATAAAAAGGGCTTTTGGGGGGTATGTTCACAGCAAAAAGAAGAAGGAAATGGTAGGGCCACTATGTGGAGAAGATGGTGAAATGCTAATGGGACAGAGAAAAGGCAGAATTACTCAACACCTTCTTCAGTCTTCTCACAAAAGGAAAAGGGTGCTCAACCTGAGCAAAATGGAGCACAGAATAGGTAAAGAGGTAGTACAAGACCTTGTTAATCTAAACAAATTTAAGTCTTCTGTACCAGATGAACTACATCCAAGGGTATTAAAAGAACTGGTAAATGTAATATTGGAGCCACTGGCAATAATCTTTGAACTCCAGGAGAACTGGACAATCCCACCGGACTGGAGGAGAGCAAACATTGTCCCCATCTTCAAAAAGGATAAAAAGAGGACCCCAAGAATTATTGTCCAGTTAGTGTGACATCAATACTGTACGAGGAAAGATTCTGGAGCAGATTATTAAACAGAGTCTGTGAATGTCTAGAAGGCAATTCCATAATCACAAAAAGTCAACATGGGTTTCAGAGAAGTCACGTCAGACAAATCTGATCTCTTTTTTTGATAAAATTACCAGTTTGGTAGATGAAGGGAATGCTATGGATATGGTATATCTTGATTTCAGTAATGCCTTTGACAAGATGCCCCATGACTTGTAAAATTTGGGCTAAGCAAGGCAGCTGTTACATGGATTTGTAATTGGTTGACTGGCTGAACCCAAAGGGTACTCAACAATGGCTCCTTTTCATCCTGGAGAGAAGTGACCAGTGGGATCCCACAGGGTTCTGTCCTGGGGCCAGTGCTATTCAACATCTTTATCAATGTCTTGGATGACAGAATTGGGGGCATACTTATCAAATTTGCAGATGAGACCGAGTTAGGAGGAGTAGCTAATACCCCTGACGACAGGATCAAAATTCAAAACGACCTGAATAGATTAGAAATCTGGGCCAAAGCTAACAAAATGAACTTCAACATGGAGAAATGTAAGGTACTGCACTTAGGGCAGAAAAATGAAGTGCACAGATATAGGATGGGGGACAGCTGGCTGAACAAGACTACACGTGAAAGGGATCTAGGAGTCCAAGCAGACCACAAGTTGAACATGAGTCAACAGTGTGATGCAGCAGCTAAAAAGGCCAATGCGATTTTAGGCTGCATCAATAGAAGTATAGTCTCTAGATCAAGGGAAGTAATAGTGCCGCTGTATTCTGCCTTCGTCAGACCTCACCTGGAATACAGGGCACCACAATTCAAAAATGATGTTGAGAAACTGAAGTGTGTCTAAAGGAGGGCAAGTAAAATGGTGAAGGGTCTTGAAACCATGCCCTGTGAGTAATGACTTAGGGAGCTAGGGATGTTTAGCTTGGAGAAGAGAAGGTTAAGAGGTGATATTATAGCCCTGATTAAATATGTGAAGGGATGTCATGTTGGGGATGGAGCAAGCTTATTTTCTTCTGCTCCAGAGAATAGGACCCGGAACAATGGGTGCAAGCTACAGGAAAAGGGATTCCACCTAAACATTAGAGGAGCTTCCTGACAGTGAGAGGTGTTCAACAGCGGAACACACTCCCTTGGAGAATGGTGGAGTCTCCTTCGTTGGAGAGCTTTAAACAGAGGCTGGATGGCCATCTGTTGGGGGAGGTTTTGATTGAGAGTTCCTGCATGGCAGGGGGTTGGACTGGATGGCCCTTGTGGTCTCTTCCAACTTTATGATTCTGTGATTGAAAATGTAGTGTGATTTTGCTATACACTGATTGCCAGCTGAATATTACTCAAAGGTGCATTAATTTGTATATCCAGAGAGACTGATGTTTTAAATGAAATTCAGATATAAATGGCAAAAAACACCAGTAAACATCCTTTTATATTTTCATGTGATGCTAACATTTTAATTTTCTGTCAAGGAGATACTTTTTTTTTTAACATCACCTCCTTCAGGCTTCTCCTGTTCTCCTTAAGGAAAGATAAAGCTGGTTATTTGTGGCACAGCTACATGGTAGACTGATATCACAGAGGAAGAAGCATCGTTTAATGCATGGGTGCCCAACTTGGAAGGAGGTAGGGGCCAAAATTAAGGTTGACTAGGTTGTTTGGGCCACCAATAGATTTAGGACAGTGAAATATAGGAGATTTAGGGGAAATGTAGGACATTCAAGCAAAATGGAGGACACAACCAAATAAAAGCTGGAAGCATATAAATATAAATCCATACTTCTTAGCCATGCTCAAAATGGAGGATATTGTGGAATCCCTCCTCCTGGACAGGAAGACCGAGATGGGAGCCATGTCCAGGAAAAGGAGGGAAAGTCTGGTCACCCTACTAAGCGGCAGGCATCTCCTCCCTCCTTTCTTTCTTTCTTTCTTTCTTTCTTTCTTTCTTTCCTTCCATGCTTGCTTCCTCCCTCCCTCCTTTCTTTCTTTCTTTCCTCCCTCCCTCTCTCCCTCTCTCCCTCCTTCCTTTCCTTCATTCTTTATTTCCTTGCTTCTCTTCCCTCCCTCCCTCCTTCCCTTCTTTTTTCTTTCTTTTCTTGCTTCTTTCTTTCTTTCCTCCAATCCTTCTTTCTTCCTTTCCCTGCTCCCTCCCTCCCTCCCTCCTTTCTTTCTTTCTTTCTTTCTTTCTTTTCTCCCTCCCTCCTTCCTTTATTTTGTTCTTTATTTCCTTACTTCTCCTCCCTCCCTCCCTCCCCCCCTCCCTCCCTCCCTCCCCCCCTTCTTTTTTCTTTTCTTCCTCCTATCCTCCCTCCCTCCTTTCTTTCTTTCTTTCTTTCTTTCTTTCTTTCTTTCATCACTTCTTCACTTCCTTGATTCTTTCTTTCTTTCCTCCCTTCCTCCCTCCCTCCCTCCTCCTCCTCTTCTGCTGAGTCACTGACCTTTGAGTAGCCTGGGGGCTTTGCCAGGCGGGCAGCCTTGTGAGGACGAGGATCCTGAATCCCAGGCCGCCTGGCAAAAAGGCACGGCGGTCTCCTCCTACTCCTCTCCCATACACACCCCAATGAAGACCCTGGGCCCCTTACGTTAATGAACCAAACCCCTGCCCTCTCTTGCTCTTTTGCTGTCTCTCTCCCTGCTCTCTCTCCCTGCCCTGCCAATTCTACTCTGCCGCTTGCCCTGCAAAAAGCTCCTTCCTCAGGGCCTCACTCCCTCTGGGGTGAGAGGAGCTGTAAGCCTGCCCCCAGCAAAAGCTCTCCTGGGAAGTCTGGGGGATGACTCCATTGCTCCCATCCTCCAAAGCCCTGTGCAATCAGGGAGGACTCTGAGAGCCGGGACATCCTCTTCCTCCTGACTATTTGGCCCCGGGCCTCCAGAAATCCTTTGACGGGCCGCATCTGGCCCCCAAGCCACAAGTTGTGCACAGCGATGCTTTTCCTGCCCAGGGCCCAGGCTTGATCACTGGTGTGTCCAGTCAGAGAGAAAACACTGAACTCTCTGACCAGTAGTCTAGCCTAATATAGGGCAGTTTTCTGTCAAGAAGAGGAACAAGACAGAGCCTATGAATTTGTCACTAATGATAAAAACTGGAGAAATGCCATAATATTTGCCAAATTCAGAAAAACCAAAAGTGTCTACGTGCATGACTTCTTGTTATAGAGAGGATTCCACTGTTTCTAATTTCCATAGTGTCTTCTTTTTGTTAGAGAAGAATCTTGTCAGAAATTATTCTGACAATTAATGTTTCAGGAATTACACTGGGTTGCTTGGTGGGCATTCATATGCTGTCTGATCGCATGTAGCATGCATAAGGTTTACCCCAGAAAATAAATAGACAAGTTTAATTTCCTCAGTTTTTGCTTGCAGCTACTCTCATATACAGTACAGAGAAGTTCTGGAGAAGGAAGATCAGCTGAAGGGGGGAGAGATGGTGGGCATCCTTTATTCCATTTTGGAGGGATGTACAATCGCCCCCTTGTTTTCGCAGGTGATCTCCCCCCCCCCCCGAAAATGGAAATGCGTGTATATTCAAGCCCCATGGCTTAAATGGGGGCACACTCTCACACACAGCTTTCCCCCCTCTGTGTGTGTGCCCATTATTTCCCCCTCTGTTTCCTGCTTACAAGGGACGCAGATATATGTTTTGATATAAATAGATAATATAGCTGTGGCAGATCCAAGGACATTTAAGTAGTTTGAATTTGTTTACATATGCCTCATTCAGATATAAGATCAAACTACAGTTTAGTGATATGAAAATGAACTGTATCGAACCTTACGCTAACAGTCTTCTTCCGCCTCCTCCACATTTCCTCTGGTGAGGTTGTAAGGAAGAATACAGGAGCTTTTGCTTCTCTTTTATATTTATCTCAGTGTCAGTTTTAACTTGGAGAAACTGTAATTAAACGTCAGTGTGGTTTGTTGGAACAAGCTGAATTCAAACCATAGTTTATGAAGCTTGCTCATTGCTACTACCTGCAACCCACAATTTAAGGATCAGATTATATATTCATCTGCTAAAATGGTAGCAGAGGCTTCACATGTTGCATCAGGGACATGTGTAAGCATCAGACCTGCTGATGTTTTCCCTATTTTTTCCTTGCAGTCTGTTCTGTAGCCAAGTGTACACACACATGCCCTATGTCTGCAATATATATTTATGTCAGTTTGATGGCACTAACTGGCGTAGAATAGTGGGATTTTTAATCTGGAAGTATTTAGAAGTGCCTTCTAGAGAGTTCTGGTGTTGCACTTCAGGGAAGTACATTAGAGCGCTCTCCTACAGAATTCAAAATACCTTCCCAAATTACAAATCTCAGGATCCTATAATAAAATAAATAATAATAAAATTTTATTTATATTTCCCGCCTCTCCCAATGGATCAAAGCAGGATTACAACAAGAATACAATGATACAATATCTAAAATACAATATCTAAAACTGCTACCATAAAATCAGTAAATGGCAATTCTGACCTGAGGTGAACCGTTCTTCTTTATAGAAGATCTGGGGGGTAGGCTCGCTGGAAGAGATCTGTCTTTAATGCCTTCTTAAAGGCATCTAAGGTAGATATGAGGCAGATCTCTTCTGGAATGTTTCATAGCATGGGGGCAGCAGCAGTTTATGCTCTTTGGGAAGTAGCTGTTAATCTCACTTTAGGATAGTCAAGTAGGTTCTTCCCAGTTGTTCTGAGGGTGCAGGGCGGATTGCATAGGGAGAGGCGTTCCCTCAAGTAACTCAGGCCCAAGCCATATAGGGCTTTAAAGGTAATAACAAACACTTTGTATTGCTCCTGGAAGCTAATTGGCAGCCAGTGTAAGGATTTTAAGACTGGTGTTATATGGTCTGATCCGGAAGTTCCAGTGACCAATCTGGCTGCTGCATTTTGGATTAGTTGAAGCTTCCGAACTTGGGACAAAGGTAGCCCCATGTAGAGTGCATTACAGAAATCTAAGTGAGAGATTACCAGTGCATGTACCACAGTTTCATGGTTCTTTTTGTCGAGGTAAGGATGCAGTTGGCGTATCAGCCGAAGCTGGTACCAAGCACTCCTGGCCATTGCATCAACTTGAGATGATAAATGTAAGGATGAGTCCAGGAGTTTTCCTAAACTGCGGACTTTGTCCTTTAGGGGACTCCATCCTAGCTTCTGAGGGAGAGAGGGGGTGGGCCAACCCCATCAGGCCTCCCCAAAGGAACTGAGCCCTTCCCAGGAGGCACCTGGCTCCATCCTGGCCTCTGAGGGAGAGAGGGGGTGGGCCAACCCCATCAGGCCTCCCCAAAGGAACTGAGCCCTCCCCAGAAGGCATCTGGCTGCATCTTCCACTCCCTTCCCCTTTTGTGTCATGTCTTCTTAGATTGTAAGCCTGAGGGCAGGGAACCGTCTAATTAAAAGGTTGTATGTACTGTGTAAATTTACAGCGCTATATAAATAAAGTTTAATAATAATAATAAGTGTGACCCTGTCCAGGACAGGATGGCAAATCTCCATCCCTGGACTAGGAGTACCTATCATGAGTACCTCTGTTTTTTCTGGATTCAACTTGAGTTTGTTTTCCTCATCCATCCCATTACTGACCCTAGGCCGGCATCCAGAGGAGAGATGCCATCCTTAGTCACTACAACAGTCGGAAACATGGCAGATAAAGTGATATCAATCTGATAATAACTGTTCATGGAGTTTGGAATCCTGAATGCATTAATAAGAATTAGTTCTGTTGTCTTGGAGTTTATCAGCATGCATGTTTTATGGAAACAGTGAGGATGGGAGATGCAGATAGGAACAAAGGAGGTAATGGCAGGACATTTATGTAGAAGAAATCTATGCTAACGAAGAGCCTTTTGTAAAGTTTTTTTCCCTACAGATGACTAATTTTCCAATTTTAATGTTGGAAAATCTAGACTCCACAAATAGCAATTCGAATTAAGTGGGAATCATGGTTGTTTAAACCAGTTCGAGCTGAATCACGATCCGGTTGAAAAGGTAGCGGGGATGAGGCCTTGGTGCAGAAACATCTGTGACTCCTTATATCAGCTTTCAAAGTACATACACCAAGTAGAAGAACACGAACACCAATGTCATAACCGTCACTGTACCAACAATTGCTGTTCAATCAACAATCCCTGTTCAAACATAATGGGAAATCATCATTTCATCCTATATGTTCAAACCTGTGTGAGCACCCTTTTTTCCTTCTCTTCTGCAACAACAAGAAGACTTCAGAAGCCTTTCTTTTGCTTTTTAGAAATCATTGTTTCCTATTACATATGTACTCAGATCACTCTGTTTAGTTTAAACTAGAGGTGGGCGACTGTAAAAGACTAGGGACTTTCAAAAGACCTTGACAATCACACTCTCTGCCATACCTGCTCCTGCAAAAACAAAATCAATTATTTTGCCCCACAGGGGCCCTAAGAGACATGGGACATCCTTTGGGGCTTTCTTGCCCTGAGGGCACAAAAAAGCTCTGGGACCCACACTTTGCCCACCTTTGGTTTAACTTACGGTTTAGTAAAAACTAACCAGAATCAAATCATGTTACGACTTGAGTCTCCCTTATCTGAAATGCTTGGGACCAGAAGTGTTTTGAATTTTGGATTTTTTTTTTTTCAGATTTTGGAATATTTGTAAATACATAATGAGACATTTGGAGATGGAACCCAAGTCTAAACATGAGATTAATTTATTTTCCATATATCTTATACATATAGTCTGAAGGATATATAATTTTGTACATGAAACAAAGGTGTCGCTATCTCAGCCACCCATATGGACAATTTTGCACTTTGTAATTCCAGATAAGGGACTCTCAACTTGTAGTGGATATTGTCTGACCCAAATGACAATTCAAGTGCTTCAAGGTTTAACATAAGGGTTAGGGTTATGGAGGTGAAAAGTTTTCTATGTCTTTCCCCATCTGCCCATCTAAGTAGGATACATTCAGTTTTTCTCTGAATGGTTCCAACGTACAGATAATCATAACTTGTCATTTCCACTTTGCAAAACCATGGTTCACTGAGAAACATGGTAGGACTATTTTCTTAATATGTTACATTCAAGAGCCAGCATGGTTTGGATGTTGGACCTAGGGCCCTGGGAGACAGTATTTATTTATTTTTGTTTTTTAAGTGGCTGTGCACCAGGAATTCAAAGATATAGCCATGTTATCTGTGGAATCAGTATGTAGAGAGATCTTGTAGCTAACTGAAAGAAAGAAGTTGGCAGCAAGAGCTTTTGTAGATTTAAGTCTACTTTCTCAGATGCATTTGGTGGAGTCTGAGGAAGTAGTTGTAAGTCTATGAAAGCTCATGCTGCCATCTTCTTTCTTTCAGTTAGTCTCAAAGGTGCTACAAGGTCTCTGTCCATCAGGAAGTATTCTTTGGGCAGCTTGAAAATACAGAAGTAGACAAGGAGCGTGCTGCAAAACTGACCATAAGAACTGCCATTATGATAGTCTGAGGGCTTATTATGCAGAGGCAACTATCTAATTGTCACTAACTTTACCTACAAAAATAAGTGTAGTCAATCATATCTCCTTACAAGTGTCCCTATTTGTAAATTTATACACAATGTGTGTGTGTGTGTGTGTGTGTGTATACGCACGCACACACACACACACAAATATTTAATGTATAAAGGACCTCAAAACACACATTTTAACTATTTCCTTTCTCTTCTGAAATGTTACTTTGTTTGGCCTTTTTCCTGTGGGCATTTTCCTCTGAGGCATCAAAACTAGCATTCAATTTTACTTTATTTATCTTGTTCAAGAGAACACACACTCTCCTTTTCATCTCCCCTTTTAGGAAGGTAGCAAATCATAGGTTAACAAGATTGTGTGTTGGGGGGCGGGGGGATAGATTGAGTTAGGCACTGAAATTATAGTCGCAATCAAAAACAGGCTTCCATCCTGAAATTTAGACAGGCTAGAGTGTGTAGAATAGCTAGAAGTTTATTTAAAACCTTGTATGACATGTCAGCACAGATCAGAAATCACATAATAGCAGAAGTTGCAAAATGTCAGAGTGGGACTGGATGAACTTGCTCTACTTTATTTGGAAATGAGTCCCTTTGAGATGCCTGACACATGTATTGATAGGTTTGCATTGCAGGGAGAGAGCCCAGGAGCAAAAGAAATAGAACAATAGAGCAACAAGCAGCTAATGGAGAGAACAAGCAAAGAGAATTCAAAGCCTAGACATGATGATTTAATAATAGCAAGAAAGCAGGGAGGATTGGTTTGAAAGAGGAGGGGGAAATCACTGTGAAAATGCACCCCTTTGTGTTAGGACAGCTTTGGGTCAGCTGAAGGTTTTCCTATGCCTAATATACACCATTGGGTTTTCCTTTGGCTTATAAAACATTGTTTATAAACCTGTCTATCTCCATAGGGGTGAAGGAAAAAGCCACTACAGGCTTGTTTTACAGGAAATAAAGGGTTCAGGAATTTGGACTAGTTTACTAAACCACCAGCTCCCAGAAGAGCAACAGTTTCTGTGCTTGTAAACCACCCCTCTCCACGGAGCTTTTCAACATTTTAATTTAATGCCTGTACACTTACAAAAACACAAGTTAAAAATGACAGACACTTGGCAGAACTATCAGCAATAGGTTTGTGTGTGGTAGTAAATTAACATGCAATTGCTGGCCATCATTCATGGGTGTCCAGTCCAATTATGTTTGTGGAAGGAAGTTGTCAGATTGAAGTTTACAAAATTCCATGCAGGAGAATGGAATATAACAGCCTGATTCATAAGGAGATGGATTCCACAGGTTTGAACCCCAAGAGCTGAATTGCAGCCTTCTGTCCTTTCTAAACAGATAAATGAACAAAAAACTATGAAGTGGGTGTCAGTAGGATTTAGTCTTGGAATGTTCTTTTAAGGCCAAGGTGTATGAAACATGTTGAAGTCACAGTGGAGAGCAGAGTACCTTTGAACATCTGTAGAATGCTTTGCTCTCATGGGAGGTAGCCCTACACATCTGTTACTAGTGGCTCAGTATGGCTCAGTATGCCAAGCAGCTTTTACAGGACGGTTATCATACATTTTTTGTAAAATGTTCAATGAAAGACAGATAATGTACTTATCAGTACAGTAAGCAAATCTACCCACTGCTAGAAAGAACAAATCTAGAAACAATTCTGCAATAAATGGCATTTTTGTACAAACAAACCAAGGGAATGGGAATGATGCTGGTATATAGGAATTCCAGGTAAGTTTTACAGTTCAGTACAGTTTTTATAACCTTTCTTCATTGTAAATTAGTATTTGCTACTGTGTCATGTATCAATTAAAAAAAATAAAGGAATATTAATCAATTTGAACAATGTTAAGTTATCAGTTAAGAGCAATTTTTGTTTTTTAGTTTGGGGATTTGTTTTTCCCCTCCACCTGTGAAACTCATTTTATGAGATGTAAGAGAGACATGAAATGTGCTAAGATAGAATTACTGCTTCCACTTTGGCTATCTTCCTCCTCGTTTAACAACCACATAGGAAAAGCTCAGAGATTCTTGTCAAATTCTTGTATATCATAGTTCCTTTTGTGTTATTTTTTGTTTTTAAAGAAACCATCCATACACACACACACACACACACACACACATATATATATATCTGTTTGCACTCTGGGTCTCTCTCTCTGTCTCTCTCTCTCACTCACTCACTCTGTGTGTGTGTGTGTGTGTATTTTGATTGTATTCCTGTGCATACTTTTCTGGGACTGCATTTAATTGAAAACAGCCAGATTTTCATCTGAGTAAACATAAACAAAGCTGTACTGTCAAATTTATGATTCTGTCTTCTTACATATACCTTACGATGGTAGGCATCCACCATCTTGTAACAGATGATATTTGAATTATGTAAACTAGAAGCAACACCATTATCTCAGATGGGAAATTTTTCTGCTTGCGTATTCACATTGATGAGTACGGTAACCTTGAGTGCCCTTCCTCTGTTGGTATGGAGTCATATATTGTGTGAATCATCTGGAACCAGTAGGTCTTACCTATAGTGCATTCCTTATTTCTTTGTGACATTAATGGTGTTTTAGCTGATTGTGGGCTGTCTGTGTACTGGCCAGGTGGTCGGGTTTTTGAATGGAAATCTGGACTAAATAACCTTCAAGCACATTCCTTCTCTGTGAATAGTCACCAAAATAGCCATCTTAGGCATGGGACCGACCATCCAGACTCACAATGTCGTAACGGCGCCGTGACGTGCGGACGCTATGCGTCCAGCATTTCATAATGGTGCCGCCCATCTGTACAGGACGCCACCATTTTGACACCCTCGTCACGTGTGAGGGGTGAGGGGCGTCTAGAAGCGCTGCCCCTTGCACGTGATGAGGGTGTCCTTTCCCGTCTGTCTGGACCGGGCATTAGTTCTAGACTAAGATTCAGATTCCAGATTATTTCATTTGTAGGTCATGAAAATAGGTAATATGTCCTTTGATTTAATATGTCTGTTTTGATTAATTCACATCCAGTAGAAAGAGTAGTGAAGCAAGCCAATGTTCATGGTTAAAATCCTCACTCAGCCAAAAAATGTAATTGAATGATTTGTCCCAAGCATTCTTAGTTGAAGTTTTTTCTCAGGGTTCTTATGAAGATAAAATGGGATACAGCGATGTACAACCACCTTAGCAAAAAGAAATACAAATGGGTAATAAATATAGCTTCAGTGTTAAAAGTCAATATAATCAAAATAATATTATACAATGGCCCATGAATGTCTGCTGTAGTTTGGTTCCAGGACCCTGCGTAGATACTGTACCACAATTCCTGCATGCTCAAGACCCATTATATACAATGGCATAATAAAACAGTGTCCCTTATATAAAATGACAAAATCAAAGTTTCGTTTTTGGGGGGAAATTAGGAAGGAAATTTTCAAACTCTGGATGCAGAATCTGTGGATACAGAGGGCTGACTGTACTTATTTTTTCATGTATTTACCTATTTCATGTAAATTAATTTTCTATAATTTTGGAGGTACAAGGTAAGGACATAGATGAACTTCTAGTAATCCTGCCCAGTGACATCTTTGGGTTCAGTGGTTTTATCTAGGTCTGGATGGACATCCATTTACCTCTCTCATATGTCTGTCTTACTCATGAGGGCTAGAAACTAATCACATTTTCAGAGTCTGATCAATCATAGGCATAGGCTTAGTATTTTATATATTACTGTCATTAGAACAGCTTTTGGTGTTCTGTCTTTGAAAATTATTGCAGTATGTGGCAGTTGAGGCCTAAGTTCAATAAGGGTAGCAGATCCTGTCTCACCTTGGAAGCTATGCAGAGTCAGCCCTGGTTAGTACTTAGATGGGAGACCACCAGTGTATGCCAGGTGCTATAGGATACATTTCAGAGGAAGACTGGCAAAACTAACTGTGAGTATTCTTTGCCTAAGAAAACCCTATGACATTTGTGGGGTCTCTATTAGTTGATAGGTGGCTTGAAAGTACACAGATACACACATGTCGGAATTGGAACTGAAGTGTATTCAGAAATCTGTGGACCTGATTGTGTCAATGATACTTTGAAAGACTTAAAATCATTGTTCACCTTTTGTAAGTAATCATTATAGGTTTTGTCATGTCATTCTTTGTTCTTGTTCACAGTTTTTTCAGTCTGCTGACCAGCACCCACTTCAAAGAAGATGTCCAGCAGGGGTGGGAAGAAAAAATCAACAAAGACCTCTCGCTCAGCAAAGGCAGGGGTAATATTCCCTGTTGGACGAATGCTACGTTACATTAAGAAAGGCCATCCGAAGTACAGAATTGGGGTCGGTGCTCCAGTGTATATGGCAGCTGTACTTGAATACTTAACTGGTAAGTTTACATGAACAAGAGCCAAGAAACAGCAACAACAAAATAACATACGAGGAAGAAAAGCTTTTTATAAAGAAATGTTTAGTGTGAGAAGCATTAACTTCATAATGCACTTGAATCCAACACTTGAATCCTAATGACAGAGCTTACATCGTGGTTCAGATTTCTTTATGTAGGAATTATCCCACCAATGGTCTGAGCTGCTATAAACCCTCTTCTTTAAGTATCATTTATAGTGGATTTCTACTCAGATTAATAGGCTTTTGAGTGAGACTTTTGTGGTGCTAAATGAAGTGAGTATAGATAGAGTGTTGGCAATAAGAATCAGTCATATCCTAACTCTGTCATTCAATGCATGTATAGTGTCTCTTCTGATAGTCTGGGTTTATCCAAGAAAGGAAAAAGGAAAACACAGAGAATAAGAGAAATGGAAGAAGAGCAAACTAGCTTGGCTTAAAAGAAAAGAAAAACTCAGACAACTTGTTAACAGTTCTAAATTGTGTTGCCATTAAAAGTACAGTATACATCATTGCAAATATTTATAACGAAGTCTTGTTGTTTTCACCCAGATTAAATTAAATTTGAATCCATCTCTTTTTGCTTAACATGGCACTTAGTTAAGGTTGCAATATTATTTAACATTGGTAATGGATAGAACTTGGCCACCATACTTAATATGTGAGGCCCAAGAGGCTGACAACTACCAGCTGAGTTATGGCATGATATGATTCTCTTGGCACATCCCCAGCCATGAGGGGAGGGGCTCTTTGGGCTGGGGAAGCAGAGTTGTGCCTGGCTCTTTCCAGCAGCCATTACATACCCTGAAGGAAACAGAGAAGGAGATACTGGAGGCCTCATTGCTCAGTACTGGAGTGTATTAATGAACACTCAAGTGTGCTCTTAATAAGAACAAACAAATACAGTTGACTCTCAATTTTCGTGGGGATCCGTTCTGGACCCACCCACCCGCCCGCGAAAATGGAGGCTTGCACATATCCAAGCCCCATATGCTTGAATGGGGTGTGTGTCCATGAGTGTGCTCAGAGTACATGCCATAGGGTAGGGGCACCCCATTATAAACAACAGAAGTCACCCCTCATGAATATTCAAGGTCACGGATCCCAGATCTGCGTGTTAGGAGGGGCGACTATAGTGTTAAGAACTGAGTGTTAAGTACAGTCAGCCCTACTGATGTGAAAAGAGATAATAGCTAAATATGTGAAAGTGATTCTCTCACAGAGCAAGATAAAGTGTCCAGGCATAAAATGTTTAGCCTAAGCTTCCTGGGAGAAAAAGGGATTCGATAAGAGATGAAATTTCATCACCCTTTCACATTTGCAGGTATTCATAAAAAACAGTTTTAATACTTTAAGAATAGCAAAAATAATAAAAGTGGCCCTTTTAAAAAAAAAGCAAACAAGTGTGAAAAAGGTTGACTAAAATTAATGCAGATTTTGAGTGATCCATGTGAAGCGTCTTGTGAACCTTGATAGCACAGCTGTTTAAACCCAGGCACAGCTTAACACAGTGCATTTGCAGCAGGTGCGGCAAATCACACATGTATGACAGATTCACACACTAGGAATTAAGTTGGAAGAATCCAAAAGGAATCAAATCCCATATGTCGTTTGTTATATGTGAATTTACACTCAATTTTCTCCATATGGTAGCTGTTCTATTTGCTTTCCCACAGAGACATATATACATATTAAGGTATTATTTCCTAACATAGTATTTGTTTTTTTTTCTTCAGAATTTATATCCCTTCTTGCAATATAAATATATAATCAAGGTGCATAGATCCATTAGTATTAGTATACAGTAATTACTAAAAACAAAACAAAACACTCTTGCCTTAATAAATGTCCTCAAGAGTTGGGGGACTCTTCATGATTATTCAAAAATGTATCTAAAACTAAAACCTTTAGTGTTAGTACAACAGAAATATTAATTACCAATGGAAATTCCCTTTCAAATTAATTATTTACTTCAACAGACAATTATATTCTTTAAAGGAGGGTAGACTGTGCATTGAGCAGTTTAAAAGAACTGGGTATAATAACCAATTAATGAGAACGGTCCATGAATTTAGTTGAAAGCCCAGACATAACACGAGTAGTGTAATCTTCAGATCCCTGAAAATATGGCCCCAGGGACTGCAGGATACTGCTGCAGTGTTTTGCCTACAGAGGTCGTTTGCATCATTAGTGTGGTTGAAAATGGAGCTATGTGTAGGGTGTGGAGATGGGTGAAGCTCTGCAAGATTTTAGGCCTCATTGGGGATTTAGCAAGTCACAGACACCACTAACAAAGCTGAAAACCAATTGGGGACAAGGAGAAGGAAAGTGAAAATGAAATAGTCAACCACACCTTCTGCTCTGTTCAGCAATGAACAGGTATGACTTTGGAAGCAGCAGTTTTCCTCTGTGGACATCCATTTTCCTAATAACACACTTGGGAGATTGTACTGTCAAATGTTTAATGCTTTTGTTCATTTTGTGATTTTTGAGTCTATTTTTACCAGGTAATGTTGCTAAACTATACTGTAAAGGATTTGAAGGTTTGGACCAGGCGTTTGTACAGTCAGGGAAAAGAAAGATTTTTTTTTGAAAGTGGGTTTTTAAATAGGGATATTTAAAATCTAAATTGGATTTTGAAAAATATATATATATATTTTCCAAGCAGAAAACATAGAAACACATTAGACCTACAGTTCTGTAAAATATTAGTCTAAATGGAACCAGGGCTTCTACCAGATAAATTGAGTTAAAGGAGATTTTTCTATGTAAATCTTGGTCTTTCTCATCTATTTTGGTTATCACTAACTAGCAAACAAAAGCATTTTTTTAATCATTTACATTTTCAATACATGGATTTAAAAGGGGGGGACTGTATGCATTTCCTGTTATCCAAATTAACATCTATGACCTTTTCTTTATTTTTCTTGAGCTTGCATTGTATTGTGATCTCACCAGCTGAATCTTGATATGCAGTCTTATCAATTTCAAATTTCTCCTGAAAATAAAAACCACACGCTTCTATCATTGCAATCACTGCAGAGCTATGATGTTACATATTTTAAATTCTAGTTTTATGAAATAGCCTGTGTGGAGCATTCTTTAGAAAACACAACTAGTAACTGAGATGTAATACAAGTATCATTAATGAGAAACATATGGTCCCAATTAAATAAATGATTTGCTCACTTCTCCAAGCTAATATGTTGAGCAAGAAAAGAATAAAATGGAGCATGAAGGCCGCCTTTTGAAGGAAACAAAAAATACCATGGGAATTTGTAAACATTATTTGCAATCCCAGCTAGATTATCCCCAAGGAAGATATAAAGAGAGCTGAGAAAAAGGGTTTCATTGCCTTTAATTAGTTCAGTTCTGGGGAACTGAGATTTTTAAAAAAACAAACAACCCAACTCTATATTTTTCTGCCTACTTTTAAAAAATGAGTTTAAAAAGTGATATTATTATTTGTCTAATTTCTTCAGTGTCAGTATACATTTAACATTGCATCATTATAGAAAGTTAACTAAATTCTAAATGTGCTTTTCTAGTATTATTCATCCTTTATTTGAAATACTGTGTCAGTTCAATATTCATTAAAGTGGCTGAAGGGAACAAGCCAGTATACCTGTTCATGAGTCTTTCAGGACGCAGGTAGAACCCCACTTCCATCTGATGGTTAATACCTCCATAACCCATCATATATGTCCCATATTTGTGGGAGCATATGGGCCTGCATTTTCTTGCGTGCTGTGGATTGTACTGACAATTAAGGTGTTGCAGGATTTCATTGAAGCTCAAGAAACTCCCAATGAACACAGAACACTTACAGATTTCCCTGAATTACAATTTCCTATTTTACCACTGAAAAGAACACAACTGATTTTGGGCTTGTGTACACTTGTCCAAACCCTGGACTCAACCTGTGTCCATCCACTACAATCTATTGTAGATGTACTGCCTGATTTGCAATGGACCTTCTGCCCCTTAATCCACTTTTTAAAACCTTTCAAATTACTCTGGATTTTCCTAGGGAAATCTGGAGTTTCCTGAGTGTGGACAGCAGGGATTGCACAGGATTTGGTGGAGTGGCAAGTGTCACCACCTTTAAAGAGCCACTGCTGCCTTCCACCTGCTCCCCAGCTGAGCCCAGTCACTTATGGGGAATGGAAAAAGATTCCCCCCCCCCACTGCTCCAGGTCCTCCACTTCTACCGCCTTCACAGGCAAGCAGCCCCCTGGGCAGAGTGTTGCTGTCAACACGCAGCTGGTGTCAGAATGGGGCGCCCAGCTATGTGATCGAAAAGGAGGTGGCTCTACCACTTCCTCATTGTTCACATGTCTGGGCACCCTGTTCTGGCCTCACCAGAAGCAACAACACCAGGAAGGCTCTTCCACCAAGGAGCTGCTTTAGTGACTAGCGAGGCAGTGTCATCAACATCAGTGGCCCTGAGCAGGACAGGACACCAGTTGTCCATCTGGACAACAAGGTGGTTTTGTCTCACCATCATGTCAAGTGGTAGATCTGGGGCACTCAAGTGGTAGAGCTGGGGCTGCTCCAGAGCGGAATACTTCAAGCTGCACCTGGGTTTTTTCGACTTTGTCTTTTGTCTGTCAGGGTGATCTCTCAGAGTGCTTGATCTGAAGCTAAATGAAGGGTGGTAATCATTAATCTGTAACAAAGAAAAAGTCAAAGCTAAAGTTCATCACGCTGCATGACACTGAGGGATTTGTGTTCTGTAACAGAAGATGAATCTTCTCTTGTTATGAAAAGTGTAAAACCAGAGGCCAAAGCATTTGTATTAATGGTAAAACTAGGGCTACATGAGTCTAACATTCCAAGCTAACTTCATATACCCCTTGCAAGTATTTCCCTTTTTTGGTGTTGTACTGTTACGTAAAACAGAAATACCAAATTCCAGGAGTTATTACAAGAATCTGTTGCATTTAACAGCAACAGAGCTTTAGATCCTGAGGTCCTGTGACCAAAGGCATACAAAAGCTTAAGCTTTTATCCTAGCAAAATTTACATTTTTTTCCCCACTGGTGTATGTCACTGCCTAGCATCATATCCATATCCACTGTCTCTGGATGTTATAACACCTCTTTGCTTGCAAGGAGAAGGGCACACTGCAGACCTTAAACAGAGGCTGTTGCCCTGCAGCTGCATGGGGACATCTTGAGTTAGAATCATAGAATTGGAAGAGACCACAAGGGCCATCCAGTCCAACCCCCTGTCATGCAGGAAATCACAATCAAAGCATCCCTGACAGATGGCCATCCAGCCTCTGTTCAAAGACCTCCAAGGAAGGAGACTCCACTACACTCCGAGGAAGAGTGTTTCACTGTTGAAGACACCATACTGTCAAGACGTTCCTCCTAATGTTTAGGTGGAATCTCTTTTCCTGGAGCTTGCATCCATTGTTCCTGGTTCTGTTCTCTGGAGCAGCAGAAAACAAGCTTGCCCCCTCCTCAATATGACATCCCTTCAAGTATTTAAATAGGGTTATCATATCACCTCGTAACCTTCTCTGCTCCAGGCTAAACATCCCCAGCTCCCTCAGTCTTTCCTCATAGGGCATGGTTTCCAGACCCTTCACCATTTTAAATCATATAAAGTGTATTGACTTAATTACTTTTGACCAGATAATAAGCAAAGAACAGCTTTGATTTTGTTCCCACTAAGCATCTGGAGCAGTCTTTGTGTGTCTTTCTGTTTTGTTCCATTTCAAACTAGATTGGGAAAGAAGGAAGAGGGGGAGTGTCATCTAATAAACTGTTTTCTTCTGATCTTTCATTTTTCATCTGACATCTCATGTCAGACATACAGCAACCTGATCAGGGAAAACCTCTTTCTTACGTTTCCATCGTTTCATAGATAGTTCTCCTGAGAATTATTTTTGCCTGAACAAACCATCTTTTCTGTAAATATCCTTTAAAAGCACATCCGTGTGTTGAGTAGAAAGTACATCATATCAAAAACACTTAATATTATTCCTAAATAGCCCAGGAGGAGAGCTTGAACAAGGCTGGGGAAAATGTGCCAACCCTAATCACGTTGCAGCCAATAAAGTTAAATAGAACCAATCATAATTTAGTACCACCTGGTTGTCGTTGATAAACTCTTTGAACCAGCCCATGCGTTAAGATACGCAGAGAAGATTTTTTTCTATCTCCCAGAAAAATATGTATTTAGTAGGAATGTAAATAACATTCCTACAGGCTCTTTTCCAAGGTCCATGATTATTCGTACGTCATATATTGAGACATTTTTCATTCAATATGTACAGGGTCTAGAATTGGTTCATCAAGAAATTCATGCAGCTTTAATTGTACTGCCGTTTTTTTACTGTTTTAAAAAATCATTTTTAACTGTAAGTGTTATCGGTAATTTTAATTCCATTTTATACTAGGTACTATGTTTTTGATTAGTAAGTTGCCTTGAGTCCCTGTTCTGGGGAAGAGACAGTGTGTAAATAAAGATGATAACGATAACAATGTCCCCTTCATAGTTGTCTTCTAGCAAAAGGCAAAGCCCTTCCTGTTCTAGCAAGTGTTGATTGTGGTGTTTCTGTGCTCTACCACATTGCTTTGTTGACTTGCAGCTTTGTGTTTTAACTTGCTGCTGTTTGCGTAATTTGAGACAGTGCCTCCAATTCTGAGATATTTTTGGTCAAAGACTGTAAATAAACATTGATTGATTGAAACAGTGCTTTTGGTATGAGGTGGTTTTATTTTAATTTTTTTGCATATTTTTGTGAATGTTTTTTGTTTTGTTTTGTTTGCATGGAATATGGAAAGATGGAATTGGGTCCAAATATCAGGGCATGGTATGAGAGCCCAGATGTCCCAAGAGTTCACTCCCCCTTTATTATACAGTGCAAACGAACCTTGTCTGAACAACATGTTCCTGCAAAGTGTTATGTTGACTGAACTGCTTTCACCTTTTTTTCTCTTCAGTTTCTCTGAGTATTAAGGAAGATGGAGATAGCAGACAGCTAGAGCCTTGGATGGCACTATAATTTTTAATCCCTTTACCATGCTATGAAAATGTGTTTTTTTAAAAAAGTACCTTCTTACATCCACCACTTAGTGAGCTTGGGAGTAGGATGGAAAGCAGGGCTGCATTTGAGGGTGTGTGTGTAGGCATGCATGAGAGAGAGAGAAATGGGTGTGAGTGAGCTGTTCAAACTGGCCCAGGAAAGAGATAGATCTAAGTTTAGATTGGGGTGAGAAGACTGTAGAAGACTAGAAGCGTGTATTAACTCTTCTGGAGACCTTGCATCTACTCCAAATATATATATTTTGGTCCCCAGGCATTCCCAAACACCCTCTACGGTACGTGGGAAATGTTTGGGGGTCTTCCTGGGCAACTAGAAGGCATTTCAGGATATTTTAGGGCAAACTGTTTTTGGGGGAAAAAAATTGGATTTTTTTTTTACTCTTGGGAAGCCCAGGGTGTATGTGCGCCCCAGATATGGTGGAAATGCCCTCCATACTTCCAAGAGATTATTTTTGGGCATTTGAAGCAAAAAAGGTCTACAAGACTAAAGGGCACATCTTTTGACCCCTGGGAGGGAGGCTGGAGACTACAAAACAAGCATGGGGGCTGCATGCTGTCTGTCTGATCTAGATCATTTTACACTACAGAATTATAGAACTACAGTTTCACTTTAATGGCTCTGGCTGCATCCTATTGAATCCTGAGGTTTGTAGTTTGGTCAGAGGTAACAAAGGAGCTCTCTGGTTGAGAATTCAACCAGAGAAATATACCTCACTAAACAGTAAACCCCATTTTTCCATAAGATGGAGCCAAGACAATTAAAAGTGGGCCCATAGCGCTATAATTGCACAGTGTGAAAGGGCCTGCCGTTTGTGTGTGTTGCTGCATCTGTTATTTCCAAAGGACAGTCTGTTATTATTTCCTTCCTTCCTTCCTTCCTTCCTTCCTTCCTTCCTTCCTTCAAAACACGCTGCAGAAATAATCCAGTTTGAGACTGCTTCAGCTGCCCTGTCTCAGTGCTAGGGAATCCTGGGAATTTCAGTTTGTTGTGGCACCAGAGCCCTCTGACAGAAGTTAAATGTTTCACAGAACTACAGTTCCCAGAATTCCCTAGGTTTCAAACTGCATTATTTCTGCAGTGTGTTTTTAGACCCTTCCTGGTCTGCACAACATGACCTAGCAAGCTGAATCCACTTCACCAAATAGCTTGTGCTCTGTCATATATATGATGCAGCGACACCATTTTCTGCAGTCTTGTAACTGTAACAAAATCAGATTTATTGCATTGTTGACGGAGGTCCATAAGCAGTTGGTAAGATGTGTTTCTATCAGCCTGCTGTATTGGGCTGTGCTTGTGTTAACAGCTTCTTTTGTTATGTAGAAAATTATATGCTACAGTTTCAGATATAAAATAAGAGAATGCATTGTGTCAATGAAGTCACCATGACCACCATTCAAGGGACAGAATAGGAAATATGTGACATTTATGGCTATGTGTTTCTGCTACAGCAGGAATAACCATAAAAACATATATGGCTTATCAATGCACATTTTTGAAAAATACCAAAGAGTTTTTCTCTTTAATAGATTGTGGAAAAATAAATGGTATCTACTTCCAAGTATTATAAATATGCTGAATATTACACAGTTTCTCCTTTTGATTTGATTCTTGTGTTTAGTTCATGTATTCTTGAAGCCTGAAGTGTCACTACCTGGATAGAAAACATGAATTGAGGCATGGCCCAGTGGAACATGGCTGACTTGCATATTTAGTTCTGTATCGTAGTCTACTTTTAGTATTGTTACTGTGATCACATTAAAGTGTCAAAGTAAGCTTATTGTACATTCTTTGCAAATCATTTTCTTTATACTACAGTAAATACAAATTCTAAAATTTAATTGTTCAGGAGAACTGAAGAAGAGAATGATTTTCCACTTGCGTTTCCTTGTGTCTTTTTGGCCGGTGTGGGGGAGGAATCACAATTTGTTGTCAACATATTTTCGGTTAGGAAATAACAGTGCCATAACAGTTAGGAAAGCAAGGGATCTAAGAAGATGATTTCCTAAAGTTGTTGTTGTTGTTGTTATTATTATTATTATTATTATTATTATTATTAACCTTTATTTATAAAGCACAGTAAATTTACACAGCGCTTGTACATAAAGTGTCCGCAAACTATGTGCTCCATGAGTCACAGGATTCTGTTCCACCTGGAATAATTCTAGAGAATAAAAAAGAGAAATAATTTCTGACATTTAGTGTAGCCCAGCACCACAAACCAACAGTGAACTGATCTGTGAGTCGATCCCAAGATTTGTTTAATTTGCATATGCTGCATTTACCCTCTTTATTTGTATACCTTGTTATTTTACTAGGATTTCAGTCCCATTTACTTAGATCATTCCAGCCATAAAACATTTTTAAAGGAAGACAGGGCCCACAGTACTTGGGGATATACTTTAAAGGAAACAGAAATGAAACTGGTGGGAATTGCTGAGAATAGACTGGCTTACATAAGAAAACAATACCACAACAAACAGGGATGGAGTGAAGTTTATAAAACAGCAGGTGATGTATAAGGCATTCTTCCTCCCCTACTCCCACCCCCACAAAGGTATTTTGATTTACATTGTTACACAGTTAGAAAAGCCAAGGAGGGAGGGATAAACCTTGAAATGTCTGCGTTGTCCATTAACATATTTCCCACCATGGGATTTTATTGCCAGTCCATGCATTTGGTAAAATTTAAACCAGGATTCCCCCGCACCCACCCCATGCCTCCTGTTCTTGAATTCCAGAGCCCTAATTCCCTCTCAGGGATTGTAGGGACTTTGAGGCTTTGTTCTTGTGCTTTATGACATCACCAGAAACCCTGAGTGGAGTTTCAGATACTCCCAACTAGTCATTGACCTGCTGCTTAATCATGATTCATTCTCAGTATGGAGACCTGTCCCAAACCACTTACAGAGTGCCTGAAAAATAAGACCTCCTCCAGTCAGAATGTTTAGCCATTCTTTCCAAATACTCATGGCATTGCCTGTCAGAATTCATTATATGGAACTGTTATTCCACGTTTTTCTTGTCATGAAAATGAATGAATAAGTAAATAAATAACTAGAGGTATACGACAGTACAGTAGACCCTTGGTATCTGCTGGGGTTTGGTTCTAGCACACCCTGTGGATATCAAAATCTGTGGGTGCTCAAATCCCATTGCATACAATGGCATAGTAATATGGTCAAGATTGGCTTATTGGAGTGTGTGTGTGTGTATATATATAATCTGAATATTTTCAAGCTCTGGGTGCTTAGATCCATGGATATGGAAGGGCCACGATAATGTTTGCTTCTTAAGCATAATTTTTGATGCATGGTTTTCTTTTAAAAAGACAGTGGCTGTAGCCTATAAAAATCATAAAAAATAATTCTCCTCTAAAATCATTTGATTTTTCCTATAAAATGATGATTTTTCCTTTAAAAATTCTTTAATTCAAAGCAGAACATAATTCTGAGGTTCTGAATGATGTTATTTATAGATTTTAGAAAAGTGGGGACATACAGGTTTTGAAACAATAAAAAATCCATTTCAGTGACAGTATCCTTTGAAACATGCGGCGTATTTTCTGCACCTAGTTAGACATTTGATGTGTTGAATATGCATTGTGAGCCTTAGTACAGGGCCCAGTTTGACTAAAACACACACACACACACACACACACACACACACACACACAGAGAGAGAGAGAGAGAAAAGCTATATATAAATCTTTTTTTATTAAGCCATTAATGTTTGTTTTTACATGAAGAGACCAAAAAATCACACAACCAAAATTGAAATAACATTCTTTTGGCTTATCCTATAAGATACTATCATTTAACTTATCATATCATATGTCCTTATCTTCCCATAATTTTGTGACTCTTTTCCATTTCTCTTCATATTGCTGTGTAGATCTGTTATTGTTGAGTATTGATAAGATATCCAATGTAGCTAACTCATTCAGTTTCATTGTCCATTCATTTAGAGCTGGTACGGTATTAGATTTCCAATATTTGGCGTATGTCAAATGGGCAGCAGTAATCATGTATAACGGTACACTCACTTCATCTTCACATTTAGATTGAGTATAAAAAATTAAAGTCTAAGCCCTAGAAATTAAACTTTCCCTAAATTATTCAGTAGAGGACATTTCCAAAAGTGATGTGGGCTGTATTAATTGTAAAGCAAATACAAGTTCTAGCTGTTTCTATATTTATGAGTTTGATCTCATTTATATCCTGCCTTTCTCCCAAGTGGGACTTAAAAAACTATACTCGGGACCCATACAGACAGGGCAAAATAAAGCTGCTTCGGGTCACTTTGGAGCTAAGCTGTTTAAGTGATGCATGCGTCCTAGCTCCAACTGCCTGCCTGAACGAAGAAAAAGCCCTCCTTCCGACCACCATCTTGAGGGGGAGAGAGGCAGGCTAGCTCCAACTGCCTGCCTGAACGAAGAAAAAGCCCTCCTTCCGACCACCATCTTGAGGGGGAGAGAGGC
>NC_056523.1:98031060-98090719 GCF_019175285.1 Sceloporus undulatus
CTGGCCTGAAAGACTAAGAGCCCTCCTTCTGACCACCATCTTGAGGGGGAGAGAGGCCTGTTATGTTTTATTTTGACTATGTATTGTACTTGCTGTTGTACACCGCTTTGATCTAATTTGGAAAAGTGGTATATAAATAAACTATTATTATTATTATTATTATTATTATTATTATTATTATTAAACAGTCCAGAAGCTGTGCCAAAGCCACACTTCAGGCCTAAGGACTGGAGTGTGGCTTTGGTGTGGCTTCCGGACTGTTCGGACGCATGCATCACTTAAACAGCATAGCTCCAAAGTGACCTGAAGCAGCTTTATTTTGCCCTGTCTGTACTGGACCTCACTTAACTGCGAATAAGGCCCATTGCACTTAGTGGAGCTTACATCTGAGCAGATATGCATAGAATTGTGCCATAAGTAAATTTATTCTTTAAATAGAACTTGTTTCCTTGTCATATTTTGAGATTTTAAAAAGTGTGATATCCTTAATAAAGATGAAAAGCAGAAATTAAACATAGTTTATGTGACAATTTTAAATATGGAAACCATAGCTGAGATACACGTTAGCTTTCACCCGTGTCTCCATTGCTGGCGTATCTTGTCCATCATCTCCCTCTGCCCACATCAAACCACTTCTGTAAAAAGGGGACTTTAGAAAGCCAATTGTGATGCAACATAGTTACCTGTTTTCAGGAAGCTCACATTACAGTCTCTAATCAGAAGTAACACCTATTGAGATTTGTTGTTTTTGTTTTGCTTCTGTTCAGAAATAATTTTAGAATTATTTTTTCTCTTTGAAGCCTATGCAACTTGTGATCAAATTCTTCCCACCAGCTATGTATTCTAACCATGCCTAAACCTTGCATTTTGCCCTCCCTGGATTCTACCCTAAAAGGGCTTGCAGAATTTTCATGGATCTTGAAAATGTTCTGATGATAACTCCTAATAATTCATTTGGCTGACTTTTGATCTGCAAGCATCTGTGACATCAGAGCAGTCGAACCAGTGGCCCCCCAAAGGGCCATGACATCTTATGGCAGTTGGAGTTCCCTCATGTTGCAGGATAGCTGGCAAGTGTAATGCCAGGTTCTGGCTATTTATGGACCTTCACGTAGTAGTTAACATAGACCATGGTGATATTCAGATAGTGTCTTTATGTAGGATGTAGGAAGTGAAATTAAGAAGAAATTACAAAGGATAAGAAGAGATCACTATGCAATGAGGGAATGCAGGTCTGATGAGATGTTTCAGTGTTGGGCAACAGATGGATCTTTAATTTAATTTCTAATATGGTAAGAATGAACAAAACCCTTGGCTTGTATAATTACAAATATTGATTTATAGTTATCTTTGTAACAAAATGGGAAGCTTATATATACTTGAAAGAGCATTATACTGCAGTAGTCCCCCCCCCCCCGCTTTTAACTCAAACCCTTTGAAAGTATGAAGTCAGTGCTTTATAGTCCTAATTTCCAACTTTGTAAGTTCACAAAACAGAGTTTACAGCTTGTTTTAATCATGACTTTCCTGTCTTCTGAATTAGCCTTGCTTGTTTTAAGTTCCAGTACAGTACTTGTGTTTGTGTTTAACTTTATCACTCATAGTCTTCTATATTCTTCAGCAACTGAGCAGGGTAAAGTTTCACAAGCATTGGAGAATTGCATTGGTAATAGTGTGTGGTTTTATTTTTCGTAACAGGCATAACATTTTTCTTTTATCTTTGTTGAGTCAAAATGAGGGGGAAATCTTTTGTCATTCTTTAATACTTTCAGTCTGGGCAAAAAGGACATTGTTGTTTTATCTTCTGTTAGTATGCAATATAAACAGTAATTCTGAACCCTTCTGTTTGTAGCTATAGCAAATAAATGCTTTGGACAGTGCAGAGGGTATAACAATTAGAAATATTAATACTATGTTGATATGATTATTACTGCAGTATTGTTAGTACAATGACAAGTGCTGTTACTGCTGTCAACAGTGAGTAACAGATGATTGACACTTTTCATTCAGTTTTCAGATGTCCCCACAGTATTAGATTCTACATTGAGGGTCAGAACATGTTTAAAAATCTGTTTTATAACTGATAACTCCTAAGAACAGCGAGTTAACAGCCTCATTTATAACATTGATTTTTATTTGATATATAGTTCCCTTAGGATATTTCTGAATTTAATATTAGATTCTTGGACTTTTCAACAGTACATTACTGTTGATTGTTGAGTGAGATAATGTTTGGTAACATTTTAATAATATCCCATGTTTCTTTTTATTTAACATTCACATTTTTCAGTTCTGCTTGTTTCAACCTGTTGTGTTGTTTTTTCTCTTTTATTGTGCCCTATTTTATTTGGAAAAGAAAAACATTTAAAACATTTTCCTGTTTGGAAACATTAGAATCAGGTTTATAAACATGGCTTTCTTTATATTTTTTTCATTTTGGAGATCTAGAAATAAACACTATATGGAGAACTAGATATACAGTAAAGGATAAATGCTCTTCCTGTTTCAGGGGGAAAAACGTTTCCTCTACAATCAGTTTTTTCTGACAAATGAAGTACTGCTAAAATACATCTAGTTCTAATAAAAACCATTTTAGTTTTAGTGTTAGAACTGAAACGATGCTTGATTTCACAAATTGTTCTTTGTAGAGCATAGAGCGTAGATATATGTGTAATATCTATATTTGCACACACATAAATAACTATATTCAAATGCATGAATTTTGCCATTAGAACACGGTGAGGAAATGGTTATTATTGTATATACTCATGTATAAGACTAGAAATTTTAGTCAGAAATTGACCCAAAAAAAACCTGAGTTGACTTATCCATGGTTCAATGTAAGTATTGTACTTTAATTCTTATTAAAAAAGGAACCATGCCCTGGTGAAAAACAAGAGCATAATCTGTCCTGGAAGCATTGACTCTATTCTCTCATCCCTCCAGCCTTTAGTATGAGCACAAACAGTTGTGCCTGCTGGAATTTTATAAGTTGTTTGGCATTGTTTTCCTTGCTTCATCCATTAGATCTTTTGTCGTATGCCCCTAAGCTTTACCCTCAATTTATACATGAGGCTGATGTATAGTCGAGTATATATGGTAATCAATATAGTTTGATATTATTCTCAAAATACATTCCACATGTCATTCCAGAAAATGCAATCACCATAATGCTAAAGCTTAAGAAAAAAGTACAATAGCAAAAGAGTAATAATTCACGAATAAACATGCAGAAGCCTCAGATTAGTGGTCAGTGTCTCCATGTAGGACTGGAAAGATGTCCCTTTTCCGATATCCTGGGGAGTGTCCGCTAATTAGCAAAGACTGTAGATGGGCAACTGCAGTAGTATTGGAGGCTATTTTTCAACTTAAGTGTTCAAGAGGTGCACTTTATTTGTTTTTTAAAATGTTTTCCCCCAAATTTTCATTATTGTTTTCAGTAAAAATGTGGAAAAAGTTCACTAAAATTATATGTACTACTAAGGATTAAATTCATTACATTGATTATAAAATTAATTGTAACTAAATATGTAACAGTTATTAATTGATTCTATAATTAGTGTGAGGGCAGCACTCTTAGTGGAAGCTGTGCAATAGGCAGTTGGAATTGTCCAGCAAGTGACTGAAACTCTATGGTAGATGGTGGCCAGATAGTCCCTCCAACAGCTTCATTTATATACCACTTTATATGGAACTAATAGTGTCTAAGCGGTTTACAACTCTAAGCTAATTGCCCCCAACAATCTGGATACTCCTTTTAGTGACCTCGGTAGGATGCAAGCCTGAGTCAAGCTTGAGCCCTTTTGCTGGTCTTGAACTCGCAACCTTACGGTTTTGAGTGAGTGGCTGCAGTACAGGCATTTAACCACTGCACCACCAGGGCTCCAACTTCTAGTCCTAGAGTTGCTTGGCCAGGAAGTATAGTGGTTGTTTGAAAATTACTCCCTTGTTCTAAAAGAAAATAATCTGAAAGTCTGTAAGCTTTAGTAATGCATGCTTAATTAATTGTTTCCCCTCTAATTAATTGCACCCTCCCATCTCCCACTTAAAATTAAATAAAGAGAAAACAGATTGTTGCTTTGAAATGATTTTTTTCACACCTCTTTGTTCCCAATTGCTTTGCTGCCATCAGCCTTCCTATCCCACCTCCAACCGGTTTTCATTTTACTAGCTGGACATGAGCCTTCCAAAGGAATGCAAGGCAGGAGGGATGTATCATGATATGATTGTCACTTTGAGGGGGAATCTTTTATTCTTTGCTTGCAACTCTGGTGCTGTAATAGCAAGGTACCATACCAGTTGCACTATAGAATTTCACAGGCAAACCATGCAAAGAAGAGACTGAGCCACTGAAATTTGGCAGCAGATTTGGTGTTCCTCAGGGAAGACTTGGAGGGCTTGGATGTGCAAAAAGGGGGTGTTGAGTCCATACAATCTCTACCCCTAGTGACAGACAGCACTGAGCTTTGTGTGAGGTGAGTGTCCTATGTACATGTACTTAGATGAAGAGTCAGTGAGGGTAGGAGGCTGTGCATTCACCTCACTAGCCCATCCCTGGTGATACATGGCGCCCCATCTTTGCCACTCCGACATTAACAAGGACAGCTGAAATGGGGAAGTATATGTGCACAGACCTCTTCAGAACCTGAAATGTTAAAATTGTTGTGTGTCTTCAAGTTGACTGTGGCTTCTGGCAACCCTATTTTAAGGTTTTCTTGTGAAGATTTACTGAGATAGGATTTGCCATAGTTCTTTCTCTTTTAGACTGAGATACTGTGACTTGCCCAAAGTCACTCAGTGCGTTTCCATGGCTGAGTAGAAATTCACACACTGATGTCCCAGATTCCTAGTCCCAACACTCAAACAACTACACCTTACTAGTTCTGGAACCCCAATAGCACAGGGTAAACAGCAAATATGGCATACACAGTAGCATTAACAGTAGGGAGAACCATGTAACATGAAGGATAGGGCCAGAACTGTGACCTGCAGCCACAGCGTATCCACCTTTCCCATTTGTGTGAGTAACATATGAAACTCCCAGACACAGTAGAGAGAACTTGTGAGATGATGTTACACCTCAAATAAATTCCTTGCTATTTTGTTACTAATTTTGCTAATACATGCAAAGGGGTTCATGGGTTGTGACTGGCATCTAATTTGTGTAAGTATAGGTTTGTTCCAAAAGGTCTTAAAAATTAGACCATAAGCTGAGATCCCATTTAAAGACACAAGACCTGTCCTAAATTGTAAGAGTATTTTGAGCCAAAAATGAAACATAACTGCGTTCAGTCAAGTAACATCTGGCGCTACTTAGACTAATCATCTTTAAATGCATTTAAAAGAAAAAAAGCATGTGTAAACTGTTAAGAGTAATAGTGAAGTGTAAACTGGTAGGCAAAGGAAACATCATTTTACAGAGAGAGGGGACAGAGAAGGCTAAGCATGAAAATATCAAGATGGCTTGGCTTCCTGTTAACAGGCACTGAAAACATATTGCATTTAAATTTGAATTCAGTTTTTGCTCATTCTGTAGAACATTGCCTTTGTGTTAACTTGTTGAGCTTACAGTCTTAAACATGTATAGCAGGAACAAGCCTTAGTGAACATGTTATGGTCTACTTTTAATGAATAAAATATGGATAGAGGTGTAATGTCAGCCATACAACATGATTGACTTAGAGCTGCAAGCATCTGAAAGAAGCACAGTTCCTATAAAAATAATGAATTGTGGGACTGAGGATGTTTGTTAAGACTCGACAAGACTTTTATTGTGCAGGGGCTCTGCCTCTTTCACAGAATCATAGAATCGTAGAGTTGGAAGAGACCACAAAGGCCATCCAGTCCAACCCCCTGCCATGCAGGAACTCTCAATCAAAGCATCTCTGACAGATGGCCATCCAGCCTCTGTTTAAAGACCTCCAAGGAAGGAGACTCCACTATACTCCGAGGGAGTGCGTTCCACTGTCGAACAGCCCTTACTGTCAGGAAGTTCCTCCCAATGTTCAGGTGGAATCTCTTTTCCTGTAGTTTGCATCCATTGCTCCGAGTCCTAGTCTCTGGAGCAGCAGAAAACAAGCTTGCTCCCTCCTCAATATGATATCCCTTCAAGTATTTAAACAGGGCTATCATATCACCTCTTAACCTTCTCTTCTCCAGGCTAAATATCCCCAGCTCACTAAATCGTTCGTCATAGGACATGGTTTCCAGATCCTTCACCATTTTAGTCGCCCTCCTTTGGACACGCTCGTTTCTAATTGTGGTGCCCAGAACTGAACACAATATTCTAGGTGGGGCCTGACCAAAGCAGAATGTAATGGCACTATTACTTCTCTTGATCTAGACACAATATTTTTATTGATGCAGCTTAAAATTGCATTGGCCTTTTTAGCTGCCGCATCACATTGCTGACTCATGTTCAGTTTGTGGTCTACTTGGATTCCTAGATCCCTTTCACACGTCGTCTCGTTCAGCCAGTTGTCCCCCATCCTATATCTGTGCATTTCATTTTTCCGCCCTAACTGCAGTACCTTAACATTTCTCCGTGTTGAAATTCATTTTGTTAGCTTTGGCCCAACTTTCTAGTCTATCCAGGTCATTTTGAATTTTGATCCTGTCCTCTGGAGTATTAGCTATTCCTCCTAATTTGGTGTCATCTTCAAATTTGATGAGTATGCTCCCAATTCTGTCATCCAAATCATTGATAAAGATGTTGAATAGCACTGGCCCCAGGACAGAGCCCTGTGGGACCCCACTGGTCACTTCTCTCCAGGATGGAAAGGATCCATTGTTGAGCACCCTTTGGGTTCGGCCAGTCAACCAGTTACAAATCCATGTAACAGTTAAATTGTCACGTTTCCAGGCAGCTAGGGAGGGCATCACACTTCACTGTCTTCCATCTGTAAACCTCCTCTGTTTTCCTCTTATCTTTTTTTCCTTATCCCAGAAGAGGTGCACAGTGTTTTTTTGTTTCGTAGCACTAAGAGCCCACCACTGTAAGCCTTCCTTGTGTGAAATGAGAAGAAGAAAATACTTGCCTTACTTGGAATTCTCTAGCTGTAAGTGGCTTTTATAGCCACCATATACATTCTATGTCAAAGTCAGCCTGTCATCTGCATTCTACAAATACAATTCCTTGAGAAATTTGGCAGAGTGGGAGAATTGGCTGGAGGAACAGATTCACCAGTATATGCATATCTTCAGATTGAAGATACATCAGTTATGTTAATCATAGCTAAGACAGACATTTATTTTTAAAAAAGGTATGCATGGGGAAAAGAGATGTCATGTGATTCTCTTTCTTTGAAGTGAACGACTATTGTGAGGGATATACAAAGAAAAGACTCGTCATTGATTGGTTCTGATTGGGTTAAATTACTCCATAATAATGGAATAACCTAATTCAATAAATCATGGATGGAAGGATGATGGTGATCTGAACTCTTTTGCTTGGAGATGCCTGTATAGGATTGTTAGGATTTCAAAAGGGTTTTGATACTAGTCGCTCTCCTTCAGGTTTCTGAAGACTGTTCTGTGATTTCTTTTGGATTGAGGATTGAGTTTCACACATTTTTCCATTGCTTTTCTCTGCTGAAAATGTTTTGTGTTATAAATACTGGCTATTTCTCAGCATGTCATCTGTTAGCTGTTAGTAACTAAACTCTCAGTGTGATGACTTCATTTCAGTGAACTGAAGTAAGACAAAGGGTTTTGAAATAAGAGAAGTGGTTTCACTCAAGACATGAAATTTCTGCCCCAAAAGAGGAAATAAAATAAAGCTAATCAGACTATGGATGAAGTCAGAGTTCAGAGCTGTCAGGTACATTCACATTTGCATAGCAAAAAACAGGTCTTGACTACCTGTCAAATACAAGGACTTCTCTCTGACCTAAATAAACATACCAAATTTACCATGTAAATTTAAATTTTGACTATTTTTTTTCTTAATAAACAACAGAATCGACTTGGAAGAACTACTGTGTTGATGCAAGGAAAGGACTTCACCAGGCTTGGCTGTCAGAACTGAAACTTCAAAATTGTTCCTCATTAACATTAATAAGAAAACCCTATGAAATTCATGGGGTTTTCTTACTAATATTAATGAGGAACTATTTTGAGGCTTCACTTTTGAAACTTCATGGAGTTGCCATAAGTTGACAGGCTACATATACACAGCCTTTAATAGTTTTGAATTTCTGTGTTATTATGAACAGTTAATGACATATTGATACTAGTATTTTAAAGAAATCCTGCTCAGGTTCTGTTATTTTTGTTTTCATTCATTTTCCTGTAATGCCTCCCTGTGGACATCATGCTGTCTGATTATATGAATTTAAGAACATCAGATTGCGGACTTCTTTTGCAAGAGTTTACCATTGCTACATGACTGAGAACACCATAGTGTAAATTAATGAATTAATCAAAATTATTTGGTTATTTTTAAGGTATTACCTGACTGCATGCAGACACCAGCCATTAGATTGCCATAAATGAGAAGCTTACCACAAGTTGTTGGCCATATTACCAAAGGTTAGGATCATAAGCCTGCATTTCATGTGAAGACAGTGAAAAATTCCCAGCCCTGGAAGAAAAAGAAATATCTTGGGGAGGATAAAATCAACAGATGGAATTTTAGCAAGAGTACAGTTCTTTGATGTTTTGTTTGCTTTGTGCTCATTGTTCTTGGAAATATACCGTATTTTCCAGCATATAAGATGACTTTTTGACCCTCTAAAATTAGGTCAAAAGTTGGGGGTCATCTTATAGGCCGGGTTGAGCCCTGGGGCCCGGCACGTGCACTCAGGCACCAGCTTCTCAGGTCTCCGGAGGCCTGGGAAGCCTGCAGCCCCGCACCGGCTTCTAAGGGGCCTCCGGAGGCCCTTTAGAAGCCGGCAGCTGCACTCTTGGGGCTGCCAGCTTCTCAGGCCCCTGGAGGCCTGGAAAGCCTGCAGCCTCACGTCGGCTTCTAAGGGGCCTCTGGAGGTCCCTTAGAAGCCGGCAGGCGCACTCTTGGGGCTCCTGGCTTCTCAGACGAGGCCTGGGAAGCCTGCAGCCCCGCACCAACTTCTAAGGGGCCTCAGGAGGCCCCTTTAAGCCAGCGCGCATGCTCTCAGGGCTGCAGGCTTCTCAGGCCCCTGGAAGCCTGGGAAGCCTGCAGGCCCGCGCCGGTTTCTAAGGGGCCTCCGGAGGCCCTTTAGAAGCTGGCGTGCTTGCACGGCCGGCTGCCAGCTTCTACGGTAAGTACTGTATATCCTTAAATTCTATATTTTTATATAAAAAGTTGGGGGTCATCTTATATGCCCAGTTGTCTTATATGCTGGAAAATACAGTATCTGTAATATATTCATGGAGAATAATAGTACTTTCCTTGAGATACACTTTTCACTTAGCGGAACTTTACATTTATATTTTTCTCTTTATGTGTGCTGGGTTTTTATAAATGAATAAAACTGTAATAGAGAAGATGCAAACAAAGCAAATGTGTCACAGTATTTATGGAACTCCTAATAACTTGACTTGTACTTTAACATCATTAATGTCCTGTTATTCTGATGAGTCTGCAAATCAAACCATTATTTTTAGTAGGTAACCTGGGAGACACTTTTTAAGACCCAAGTTCACAGAAGGTAGAAGCTAAAACAGAACTCCTGGATGATTTGCTGTAGGATGGGAAGGGTACTGTTTCCCTTCACCCATTACACAAAGGAACAAAGAGTTACAAAAGGGCTGAATCTGAGTTGTGGTGCATCCTTCCCACAAATCCTTCCTGCACAAACCATTTTGTGGACCTTTGAAACTGGGAAGCCTGTACATTTAAATATAAGCCTCTTCACCAGGTATCCATGCTGGAAAAGGGAAGGGGCCCCACGTTGCCAGGTGACATTTTTTCTGCGTGCTCTTGCTTTCATGTTAGTAATGTATGAAGCCTTGCAATTATTCAACAATGGTCACAATGGATTTTTGTTTAGAAGAACAATGACTTCAATTCTGGTACTAAAATATCACATAGTATGTGTTCAGAGCTACACTCTGTCTTATTTCTAAGATTGTCTCCTCTCTCTCCTCCCCTTGAAAGGTTACTTGTTAGAAAGTTACTTCTAAGAAGTAATCGGTTGCAGTTACTGTAATTTATCATTACAATAAATTTTGTAAAGTACAGTAACTCCACATTCTCCGTATTCAGTACTGTAGGCTTTTGACATGTGGTAGAAAACACACCTACCTAATAACTATTTGAGCAACTATAAAACCGTCGCAGATATATATTACTACAAAAACGTTATTTGTTTATGTTGCAGTTGTAGTGTGACTTAATTATGCCTTTAGATATTTGGGAACATGTATTAATTACAAATAACTTATTTTAACTTGTTACTTACATGCAACTATTTTGCACCTGGATTGAATTAGGAGGCCTTGGAGTTCTGTTATTGTTTTTTTAAGTAGGACCTTGTTCTAAGTTTTCCTATATAGTTTTTAATTTATCCTAAAACTCTGTGAAATTGCATTAATGTAAAACTGGCTTGAACATGAGAATGTTTTGTGGAAGCCTGTCAAACAGTGACATATGCAGACAAAAACTAGACGTTTCCTTTTCCCTAAAGATGTGGAAAGCTCTTTTTGTTTCTTTAGGATTTAAAAAAAAGTTATGGTTTTGCTTCTCTCGCTCTCTCTTTTAAAATATAACCATTTTCTGGGATTGCTGTGGTTTATTTTTTTTTTTTACAAAAAAATCCACAATTATGCAGAAATTCCTCATTTTAACTCTAAATATAATGTTACTATTCTGTGCTGCTGAAGGACTATTAAAGCTGGAGCATGTGTAACAAAGAGTGAGTAGACAGAGGGGGTAAGTCTCCCCTCTCTACTCCTCAGTTCCTTCTGTTATATTGTAAGCTCTAACTCTTCCTCTTAAACCTTATTTTCTTCCTGTGACTGAAAAGGAAATGGGATACATAAACTCCCCCAAAGAGCCATTAGAAAGTGACACTTTCAGAACCACTTTTCTATCGACAGAAGAATGCTTAGCACTTTCCAAAATATTTCCCCTCAGAAAGGCAAAGGGCAAATAAAATATTCTTCTGGGGGTCTTGAGGAACCACACTTAATGTCAATTGATTAGTTACAATAAAACTTCTCTATATGGTTGTATCTGCTGCCAAGAGTAATCGAATAAATCCCTTACTAGTGCCAAATAAATATGGAATAGTGATTGGCGTGGACTCATAAATGAGGGAAAGAAAAGAAAATGGCAGTACAAGCCAGGTTGGGAAAATCTGTCGGGTTCACTTTCTCCCTCAAACGCCAAAGGATATCGGGTGTGTTAAGCAAAGGATTCTTTTTCCTTTAGCTCAGAACAGGCAGTGTGTGTCCCTCCAGGAGTTGCTGAACTCCTCTCACCATTGGCTCTGTTGGCTAGGGCTACTGTAATTCAAACGGTAGCCCAAAAATCCCTGGAATTGTCTGGCTGGATGCTAGTCACTGCTCTCATCTTATCATGACATTGCTGCCTTCAAAGAAAGTGAATTTATTTGTGGATGGTAAAGAACAAACAATGCTTTGCTTAAAAATTTCCATGTTTTTCTCCTGCCTTCAAGCCTTACTTAGTTTTCTCAGGCCTGTTACAGACAGCCAAAATAAAGCTGCTTCGAGTCACAGTGGAGGTATGGTGTTTCACTGATGCATGCATCCTAAGAGTCCAGAAGCCACACCAAAGCCACGCTCCAGTTCTTAGGGCTGGAGCATGGCTTTGGTGCAACTTCTGGACTCTTAGGACGCATGCATCATTGAAACACCATACCTCCACTGTGACTCGAAGCAGCTTTATTTTGGCTGTCTGTAACAGGCCTCATTGTTTTTTTTTCCTGCAGACTCAGTATTGGCTTCAGGGCAGGGATGTAATGTTAACCAAAATTACATTTCTGACCTGCAAACCTAATTTACTTGACAACTCTACTCTCCAGTGGAGAGCAAAAATTCTCCTGAGTGAGAACTTTTGAAGTCACCTTCAGTCTTGTTGTATAAGAGAGAGGAATAGAAATGGGATTCTTGAGGTCACATTCTTGTCCCTTTAAATGGCATTGCTGTGTTGATGACAAATTTACACAAGGTTGTGCTTCAAAGGAAGGAGGATAACCATGCAAGATTGTGGGTGGCAGTGGCATCTTTTCCACTGCTAATAATTTAAATCTCACTTCCACAAGTACTGCTGTCGAGTAGAGACTTGGCTGTTTATACACATGCTGTTCATTAAAAATAATTCCTACACTTAGCCCTTGGAGTGTCTTCCCATTCTGTGAAAACCAAATTTTCTGTACTAGTCTTCTAAACATATTTGTGTTCTTCGGTGCTATAATGTGGAACCAGCAGGAAGAAATTATGCTAGACCAAAGGATTTGCCATCCTGAGAAGAGTGGCTATCACATTTTATTATTTAATTATTTGGCTAAGAAACCAAATAGGGACTGTATTTCCTATGATTCCAAATCTGACACTGAAATGATATTGTAGCTGCCAACATTTTGGTTGCCCTTTGTATTTGTTGTTTAATCTTAAACACAAACATTCTGTCAACCTGTCAGATCATGTTCTGTTAGGCTGACAAAACATTTGCACAAGCAGGTACAGAGTGATATATTTATTTGAAGTGATAAAACCCATAAGTTTCCTGAAAGCAACCCTCCAGAAGCTGCACAGCCCAAGAGCTTTATTTTTGTTTGTGTTTAATTGTATTCTGGCTTTGCTTCGGAGCTTTCTAGTGAATATCACTATATTAAGCATGGACCCTTTACAGTATTTTGCATTGTCCTTTGTGCATTATTAAAAATGTAAATTAGATTCTCCACGAGGTTTGATGGAGAGGAGGGAGACCACTGGGTGAGGTTATGTATTGAGAATGAGTTACGGAGTGAGGAACAAAGGAAAGATAGAACTGCAGAGTAAATTTTTGGTATCTACTGATTTTGTCTAATGCTAGTTAATGTTCATTTCCCTTCAGGAAAATATATGAAAGTAGTAGAAAGAGTAAGAACGTAATAACACTTCATAGTTTTTTGTGGATTTTTCGGGCTATGTGGCCATGTTCTAGCAGAGTTTCTTTCTGACGTTTCGCTAGCATCTGTGGCTGGCATCTTCAGAGAATGCTTTGCCTGGAACAATTGGGTGTATACTGTATATACTGTGTGAGCCTGGGAATGCAGGAGTGATTCGCATGTGTATTGTTCTGTGTTGATGGCTGTCCTCAGCCTGGCAGGCTAATGCAAACGAGGATTAATGTCTGCTAATTGGTGATCAATTATCTGCTGGGAAAGCCCCTTACTCTGAATGGTTTCCCATTGGCATTTGCTGAGTCGTTATTTTGCTGTTCTTCAGGACTTGTAGCCAAATTTTGTTCACTTTAAGGGTTTCTTCTTTCCGGTTGAAATTGTCCAGATGTTTGTGGATCTCAATGGCTTCCCTGTGCATCCTGACATGGTAGTGGTTGGCATGGTCCAGAACTTCAGTGTTTTCAAACAGTATTGTATGCCCAGGATGGTTTGTAGCAAGTTTTGCTACTGCTGATTTTTCTGGCTGACCCAGTTTGCAGTGTCTCTCGTGTTCCTTGATTCTTGTTTGCACACTGCGTTTGGTGGTCCCTATGTAGACTTTTCAGCAGCTGCATGGTATGCAGTAAACTCCTGCGGCTAATAACACTTCATATTTGTGTTATTTCAAGTGTTCAGATTGCTTCTGGCCATTAGTTGTACAACAACCTCGTAAATACTGTTCTTTCCATATGGCAGGATGTGTGTTTGACAGAAGCTGGGAGAGATTGTTTTTGCCTGATCCACAGGAAAGCTTCTTAGCTACTGTGCTACATGAGCCATGGTGTCATTACTTAGGAATTGATCATTCACAACCGAATATCTGAACTACCCCCTTTGAAAAATGTATTATGTTCAAATACACACTAATGCTATGAAAGTTTGAACTGTATTAATGACAGCTCC
The DNA here is from genome assembly GCF_019175285.1 of Sceloporus undulatus. NCBI lineage: Eukaryota > Metazoa > Chordata > Lepidosauria > Squamata > Phrynosomatidae > Sceloporus > Sceloporus undulatus. The sequence goes on from NC_056523.1 coordinate 98,045,049, forward strand.
TCATTTGCAAATGCAGGGACTTGATTCACTGAAATCTGAATGTGCACCAGCTTTGGCCAAAACCCTAATTATGATACAAAACAAAACAAACAAGCTTCATTTATATACTGCTTCATACTGCCTAAGCAGTGTCTAAGTGGTTTACAACTGTAAGCTAATTTGCCCCCAACAGCCTGGGTACTCATTTTAGCAACCTTGGAAGGATGCAAGCCTGAGTCGAACTTGAGCCCTTTTTCTGGACTTGAACTCGCAACCTTGTGGTTTTGAGTGAGTGGCTGCAGTATAGGCATTTAACCTCTGCACCACCAGGGCTCCTTTATGGCAACAGCTGTTAGAAGATACAGAGTAGGATTTCCTAGTAGATCTCTGGGTGATTTGAAGTGAATGTCCCAACAATTTCTGTTTCCCAGTTTTTTAAGAAGAAGATGTAAAACTACAAGAAAAAAATCTGTACTGCTGTTGGCTTCATGTTGATTGCCAATGTCCCAGTTGTTGTGTTCCTCATCTATAAAAAGGACACTTTTTGGTGGCTTTTAATAATATCTGCTAGGCAGTGTTGTGCTGGAAGACCTTGGAACTTTTTGGACTACAACTCCGAGAATCCCCCAGCCAACATGGTTCTGGGAGATGAAGTCTCCAAAGATAATTTTCCAAGCGCTGTTAGAATCACTGACTTTGGATATATCCTGTTATTTGGAACAAATAGTAGATTCCATTCATAGAGTCACCTTTTTATGTCCAATTCTCTATGATAAATTTCAGGGTGCATTATGGTCTGCTGGAGTACCATAGACCCCAAATAATCTTGTCTCCTTTTTGCCCATTAGTTCAGTTTCTGATTTAAGGATTATAATTAGTTTCTAACATTTGAGACCATTTGAAGTACAGTAGCATGACCTCACCAGTAAAAAACAGTTTTTAACAGTTTTTTAAACAGTTTCATGGCTCCAATAATGCTATATAATATTAGGTGAATTCATTTGTTACAATTCCAAATATGAGGTGATAAATAGCAGAATGATTTCTTTGCTGTATCTGGAATTATAGTGAGTGAATTGACACTCAATATTCAACTCATAGAGATGCTATGAATATTAATAGTGCTTCATAGAAATGACATTCAGCGTATGATTAACTTTCTATACTTTTAATGTAAAAGTTTGTCACATTTTAGCCACCAATATATGAAAGTGTGTTCAGTCACCATACCAGAGAAATTAAATGCTCTTCCTATGCCATGCCTTTTAGAAATATGAAGAGGGTGAAAAATAATTGTTTGTCATTAGCAAAATACATCTTTGGCTTATTTAGAGTTATTTTCCGGTTTTCCAATAAGTGTTGTAACAGGCTTATCAAAGGAATGGTGATTATGATAGGAATATTATAAAGGTCAGCCTAGCCAGTGTGTGTACTGAAGTTGATCCTTTATAGAATGTGAAATGCATTTTTAATAGTTTTCTTTTTTTCATTGAAAATGGTTGCCCTTTCTACATATTCCCCAAGCTGATCCATGTAACAGCTTTTTTAAATGCAGGGAATCAGTTTTTATGTAACAAGAGAAATTCATAAATGACACTTAATATATGTTATATTATGAGTAAGGTAAAACAGATTGTTCAAGCTGAACAGATGATTTATTAAATTGCACAAATATCTGTACACCTTCTTATAGTTCTGTTTCATTTATAGGCAATAGTAGGTCTAGTATGGCAATTTTAAAATCTTTGCAATAATAATCAGTACCAAAAATGCATTTTAAGAAAAAAGTTGAGCACAGTCTGCTTGCAGTTTTGTTTCACGTATTTCCTTAGTTCTTAATAAAACTAAACACTTTTATATTGGTTTGTACAGAATAGGTATCATTTCTCGTCGGAATAGGTTGGTGTTCATGTTCTCTGTCCCAAGTCGATTGTTAAACTAATTCAACCAAGGCCCTGAACAGACCAACGATAAACACCAGCATTGGGGCAGAATGGGGGCATGGTGACTGCATGCCGTGCACCCCGACTCCGCCAGCATGACGCCCCATGCCCCACAACAGGAGGTGTCACGGCACTCCCTTGGTGTAACGTGTACACACGCTGTGCCTAAGGAGTGCCGAAAAGCCATGGCACCAACAGTTGTAGCGCCCTTTCCACTGCACAAGAAGAAGCCACTTTTTGGAACTTCTGTTTTCATCATGGGCCTGCCAGGTTAGGGGCGTGGATGTGCAGTTGCCGCATCCCTGATCCATCAGGGAAAGGAGTGGCATCTATACAGACCCTATGTAAACCAAAAGCATTGATACCAAAATGCTGGGTGTAAGACTAATTTAATCTTGGCTCCTAATTTCTGTAGACCTTTTGTAAATCAGATGGATGGTAATCTATTTAGTTCTATGCATTTGTCATTATAATCCATCGTTAGACAAATGATACTGTGATTTCAGACGACACGTGTCAGGTGCCTATATATCTTTGATCAACTGCTCAAGTTACTGTATACAATTTGATTAGCTTTATTCACCATGAGAGAAGTCTAGTTTGTAGATAAAACCATTTTAATTATCTTCCTTGACAGCGGAAATTCTTGAATTGGCGGGAAACGCAGCGCGGGACAACAAAAAGGGCCGTGTTACACCTAGACATATCCTGTTGGCAGTAGCAAATGATGAAGAATTAAATCAGGTAAAAAGAAATTCCCATTTGTGAGGGATATTTAAAAATTCCCCATCCCCTTTTAAAATCCCTTTTTGTTATTACGTCAGATTTTGTAATTCAGGGCTTATGAAGTAGTTTGCAGTTGGCCCAATTTAGTAACATGAATGTGAAATGTATTTTGAACTATTCAGACTGAAACTGACAGATAAAACTACTTGAATGTGCCTTTTGTTGTTGTTCCTTTTCCTTTGAAGCTGTTGAAAGGTGTCACCATAGCCAGTGGTGGTGTGTTACCAAATATTCACCCAGAGTTGTTGGCAAAGAAACGAGGATCAAAAGGAAAACTGGAAGCTATCATTACTCCACCCCCAGCAAAAAAGGCAAAATCTCCTTCACAGAAGAAAACCACAACAAAGAAACCAGCTGGCAAGAAAGGAGCCAGAAAGTCTAAGGTACTCTTGTCTTTGTCATTTACAGTCCAGTGCTACACATATTTCCTCAGAAGTAAGCCCTACTGCACTCACAAGTCAGTGTGAATAGGATTGCTCTTTGGACTTTATACATTTATGAGTTTTGGCCAATTGTATGATATTTGATCTATCTGATGCAGTTAATGTTACAGACTGCTCTCTAGAAGTGGCTGTGGACCATATACCTATGAACTCACACCATCCTGTTTAGGTGAAGATCAGCTGTGATACAGATTATATAGCATTGCAGATATTCACAGACTGTACCTACCTGTGGTTCTCATCGTTAGATGCGTTGGCTCAGAATGATGAATGTTGCAGTCTAGTAACATTTGAAGGGCCTCAAGAATGATCAGTCCATCTGTTGTCAGTTTTCCCTGGGAGAGCTCCACGGGTTGGTTTTCCACATCTACTTGGGTTACTTAAGGAAGCAAAGTGAAGCTTTTATTTTTCACCAAGGCAGAACCAAGCAGCAAAATTGTCTTAAGTAACATCCTTTTATAGCCACCAGCTCCCTCTATCTGTGTTCATCAGGACTTAGAAGAAGAACTTCAGAAATAAAAGTTGCATGCTGCTTAAAACAGTTCTGATCTTATTCTGATCTTGAATGTTATTTCTTCTTAAATACATCAATTGGTGAAAATGTATCATGAAGCATTGATTTCTTTTAACCAGTTTACCTAAGCAAAAAAATCAAGTGATATTTAAATATACATCATATACTTATTTATTTCTTTTGTTGCTTATAACTTTAGGAAGGCATAGACACAACATGTTGTTGCCTTGTCTGTAATATCAAATTTTCAGAGGACCTGAATCAGATGTATTCTAAGTTATGTGGTAATCACTCAGGACCATCCTGAGAATTAACACTTTTCTGATTCAGGATTCCCTTCTTTCAGAAAATCCTGCTAGGTATATTTATTTCAGTACACAAATACTAGGTTCAGCAATATTAACAAAGAAGCAAAGTATAAACTTTGTATGTTTAGATATTAACTAGTAATTTTTCAAATTCTTTGTGATTTGTTTTTCAATAATATAAAACTAAGATTATTCAGATTACAACTCTGATTCTAGTTTGACTCCCTGGTCATTTCCAGCTATAGAAGGAAGTCAAAAATACTTTTCAGGAGTGGTTTAGTTTTCTATTCCTACAGAGTGTTGGACTAGATTGTGCTTGCAATCCCTACCATGTAGAAGATACTATGATTTTCATGTGAGCCACTGTGGTAGTGGTTTGAGAGATGGAATAGTACTCTGGGAGACAAGGGTTTAAAACCTTGCTCAACCGTGAAAACCCCTGGGTGGTCTTGGGCAAGCCACCATCTTTCAGCCTCAGGTAAAGGCAACGGCAAACCCTCTCTGAACAGATTTTGCCAAGAAAACCCTGTGATAGTTTCACTTTAAGATTTCCATAAGTTGGAAATGACTGAAATGGCACACAACAACATGGAATTCTAATGCCACTTCAGGGTGAAACAGACAGCCCTCTTTGCACTGACATTTAAATGCTGCATGTTCTGATGACACCCCCAAGCTGGCGTCATGCTGCCTGCCTGACCACACAACAGGCAGCTTTGCAACAGTCTGGTGGTGTGGTGTTTATACGCCGCACGCTGCAGGAGAGCCACAAAGCCACGATGATGAAAAAGCTGGCTTTTTGCTAGCTCAAAAAGGAGTGGCATTTTGCTGCCTCTTTTCGAGCCAGCAAAAGGCCAAATCGGAGCTGCAGCATGCAGTTGCTGTGGCCCCAATCCGGCTTTCTCTGTGGTGGCTTGAAGTTGACCCTCCAGGGCCATCTGTTTTGGCCCTATGTCTTTGTTTGGCTCATGAACATTACACTGTTCTTTCAGCAGGGGAAAATAAATTATGTGCTGTGGTTGGGTCAGCAGTGCAGTGGGGTTAGCCCCTGACCATGCTAAATGGCCTAGTTGCCACTCAAAATATGTTAAGAGATAGGGGCTTTGTAAATATTCTACTGTAAAACAGAACTTGGAAAAATTACTTTATAGTATAGGTTGAATTTCCCTTATCTGAGATTTTCAAAATCTGAAATATTCCAAAATTGTCCACATGAGTGGCTGAACTAATGATACCTGTGCTTCATTTCACACAGAAAATTGTTAAAAATATTGTGTGTAAGATTAGCTTCGGGCTACGTGTATACATAAATGAAGCTCATGTTTAGACTGGGGTCCCGTGCCCAAGATATCTCATTATGTACAGTATATGCATATATTTTAAAAGTAAAAAACCAAACAAACTCAGAAATCAAAAACACTTCTGGTCCCAGGAATTTCAGATAAAGGAGATCAGCTTACACTACAGCTCTCAGACTTTCCTAACCAGCATGGTTACAGTTGGTGCTTGTTGGGAGATTCTGGCAGTTGTAGTCCAAGTAACATTTCCAAGCTCCAGAAGTGTTTTTGATTTCTGAGTTTGTTTGGTTTTTTACCTTTAGAATATTTGCATATACTGTACATATATGCATAGAGTACCTGCAATAGAGCTTGCCTTTCTCCATATACATGCAGTGTAATTATATTAGTTGTGCTGTATTTGTTGCTTTTGAAGTTGGTTTCACTAACTGATTGTTGGATTGATTTTGCACGAGAAGAAACAGGGAGAAGTCAGCAAATCAGCAAGTGCTGACAGCACAACAGAAGGTACCCCAACAGATGGCTTCACTGTCCTGTCTACTAAAAGTCTATTCCTTGGGCAGAAGGTAGGTTTGCCCATTTCATTTAGAATATTTGTTCATATGTATTACTTAGGGAGGTATCTCCCTGCCTGCACAATAGATTGACAAGCATCCATCTTTGCAGCGCCTCTCCTTATGCCATGTTGAACATCTGGAGAAATACTACCACAGAAACAAAGGAATCTTCTCAAGATACTTTCTTAAATATCTTGGAACACCAGGGTTCAAAGCCCCCACTCAGTCATGGAAAACACCCTGAGTGGCCTTGGGCAATTCACATTCTCTCAGCCTTTTTAATTCTGACATCTAACAAACTTTAATAGATAATAGGTCCCTGCTTCCAGGGAAACTGTAGTTTGAATTGGACAACTGGGAGAACAGTGGAGGGAGAAACAAAGGAACAATTTACCATATTTAATTACACATATTTGAAATGAGGTTACTATTGGTAATAAATATTCATGCATTAATGCAAAAGCTTTAGATTACAGTACATGGAATCAGAAGTCAAAGACATTAAAAGGTGAGCATGACCCCCCCCCCCCCCGATGTTGTTGGACCTCAGTGTGCATCAACCCTAACTAAAATAGTGTTTGGTAAGGGGACTTGTAGTCCAACTACATCTGGAGGGCCACACATTTCCCATCCCTGATGTTGAAGGAGCCAACCGTAGGCTAGAAAAGGGGAAGGTGGCCTTTAAGTGACTAACAGAGTAGAGTGGACAGAGCCAAGGTCACAGGCAGAGCAAGGAGTCTTTACTGAATACGTACAGGAATGAGAAGCCAGGGAACAGGTGATCACGTTGGTGATAGAAGTGAGTAACTTTGTAGTGGAGTGGTGGACAGAGCTGAAAGGACTGATGTATAATAAGGCAGAGACAGTCTCACTAATGAAGGCTGCCAGTCATCCACAAATGAGAGGGAGAAGTCAAGGAATCAAGTTATGGCTGTGTGCCTGTTAGCAAGGTGGATGGTAACACTGCAGACTGATACACAGAATAATCTTAAAAAGCAGAAGAACTGGCTGAAGCAGGACTGGAAGAGATAGAGGTGCTGGAGGGCAGTAGTTGGTTTAGTGGAGGTAGAGAAACATATGTCATAGATACCCCAAGTTTACCAGTGGAAAGCTCGACTTATAGTTGTGTTGCTGGGTAGATGCTTCCAAATGGTAGATTCAAAGCCCCTTCATATCCCATGTCAGGACAGCTAATATGTGCAGAATGAGAAATGGCTTTGTTAAAGAACTGCTATGTAGAAATCTGAATTAATAAAGCCCCTATAAACGTTAGGGGAATGTTTGTGTACAAAAAGAAGTGACATTTGTATGAAAATTTATGTGTTATCAGGGATCTTGCTTTTCCCAGAAAAATGTTAATCATACTCTCCTTTGTAAAGATCCCCCCATTCCCATGCACCAATACTGTGAGGCACATGTGGAGAGCTTCATATTTGCCTTATAACTTGTGCTACATTCCCATTACATTAACGAAAGAAGATTTTATAGGTCTTCACCAAACCTTCAATATATGTAAGGAAATGGAATAAATTACAATCCATAAATTCATTTTGTTATTTCAATGGCTGTATTTCCTTTGACTAATTATTAATTCACGGTGAAATAATAGTCAACTTTCTGATTGAAAAGCAGTAGTTTTTAAAGAAAGTGTGTTTAACCTTCAAATTCATATTTTTCCAAGGATAGAGAAGGTTTGAATATTTGCACTGAGAAATGTTTATGTATTTTACCTGTTGCCTTTCAGCATGAGTAATATCAATACTGTGCCTATCAGTTTCTAATGGTTTATTCCACTGATATGAAGATGTCTCTCATACGTTTCCATATATTGCATATATCCATCACATATTAAAAGGTCCATTAGGTTCCATTTCTTGTGAGGGAATAAAATTATATTTTATGAATAGTATAATCAGAAATGTGGCTTACATTGGAGTTATTGCCACATTTTAAGCATAAATGCCATGATGAGAATCCAAAGAACCACTCAATATATTGAAGAAAGTTTGGGTTTGTGGTTCTCACTAGCAGCTTTTCACAGCATATAGTAGATCAGTTTTTAAAATAAGGTGACTTTCAGAAGCGGACTTGACATTTGGGTCCTGCTTTTCTAACACAGACACCTGAATATATGTATCAGCTGGAAAGTAATTAGGTTAGTCTTCAAACAAACAATATGGATATTTTCTCCTGATTTTACCTTTTTTCTGTTATCAGGTTATTTTACTTGTTTTTATACAATTTTAATAAAATTAACCACTTATAGTTTTATCAACCCATCTGCATGTGGAAAAATAGTTGCATGTATGCCTTTAACAGATCTGATTAGATGTATTCTTACACTGAGGTAATCCATTTCAGCCTTAAATTGAATCATATATCATCTCAACCCTTTTAATTGTTTTATTATCCTGTTATGAGTGGTTTAGTGTCCCACATCTTTCTTCCCAAATGCCCATATCTTGAACCAGCTTCTCATTTTAAAAAAAGCAGACTTTAAGCCAGCAGATGTGTATAATATCTTTGCTGCTTTTCACCTCTGGAGAAGGAGACTCTGAAGATGAGCAGCATATATAGTGAGGATAGGATGGAAAACATATAGCAGTGGAGGAGTGATGTATCACCCTACACACACACTTGGTTCATGGGCTGCTGGTGCTCTCATAGTCACAGTTAAAAGACTGTCCTCATTAGAGCTGCACCAGACCACATACTGCAGCCAGAGTTACATTATATATGAAGTTACCTTTGCCAAACTGTCAGTGGCATGCAGCCCAAATACTTGCTCCATTGCAATAATGTTTAGAAAATATCATAATAAGGAAATGAAGCTATGTTTGTCATCCAGGAAACTTTATGCATCTTGTGATGCAGGAGATAATTGCAAGAGATTGAGAAATTTGAAATGAAATCTTAAAGAGCTGGCCCGGTTTGTATTTGTTCAGAGCTCCTATAGTATCTTGACAATTGATGTGTTTAGGACCCACATAAAAGAGATTGATCATATAACCATCTAGTTTTAACATATTTGTAGTACACCCTGGAACTGTGCTGAATGAATGTCTGATCTGATTTTTTTTTCTTGTTGTTTTTTTAAATGTTGGTTATACCAGTGGTCAAACACAAGGCTCAAACAGGAGTGTGAAAATGGATTGATAGAAATGATTAGAGCCGTATGAGATAATTATCATGTACATGAAAATCCATTCCGTTTACTATTATGGAAGGTATGGCTATATTTGCAGGAAGAAGATATTTTTACCTCAGTGGTCTCTGAATCTCAAAGCCAGCCCTTTAACCTCTTTTTTTCCCAGTTCTTTTCATTCAGTTAAATCTTTGCTTTCCCTTTGAGATCTGGGGTGTTCCATATAGTGTGATTATGCTTTTTGGCATTTGTATTGTGTCTACATTTGCAAAATTGGTATTTGTATTTTTCCCCTTCACATGTACAATTTTTATTATAGCACAAGTTGCCACAATAATCAGCAGAACAAAGGCAACAAATAAACACTCTGAGGCTTTGCCATTCAGCAACAGACTAACACACAGATTAACATGTAAATCACTTCCTCTCATTCAAGGGTCACACAGTATATATATTCCACTCACCTCCATGCCAGCATTCTCTGAAGATGCCAACCACAGATGCTGGTGAAACGTCAGGAATAAACTCTTCCAGAACATGGTCACATAGCCCGAAAAACTCACAAAAAACAAAGGCAACACAGTACCACTTCAGAGATAGTCACACTAATCTAATTACTGCCACTGAGAAACAATTCAGATGTTATGATTTATTGTCATGTGAATCTCAAATTATTTATCCGCTTTAATTAGTTATTTTGTTTGAATTGGTAAATTGAGAAAACATACTATACCAGCTTACATAGTCAGTGCAGCTATGTGTCAAAATCTGATGGGATCATTTGCACACACTTCCCTTTTATACATAAACAGAGATCTTTCAGGGCAGAACTGAGAGTACAGACTAGAGAGATATAAAACACAACACAGCAAAGGGCATGTTATCTAACCTGCGTTTAGCCAGTTATCAATTGTTTACCTATTTTACCTTAAGATAATAGAGTTGGCCAAGCTAAGGACTGGTGTACACTGGTGGAGTTTGGGGATTTTATGGAGAATGAGAATCTCCTCAGCTAATTTTAAAGATCTTGAAAAAAACAGGACATAAGAAAGTTATATTGGGGCACAACCATTAACTGCCTACTGCAAACAATGTGCCCAACACTTGCAGATAAAATTACAGTTGGCCCTCGTTATCCACAGTTTTTTTTATCCACGGATTCAAGCATCCACGGGTTGAAAATATTCAGAAAAAGCATAAATTCCAAATAGCAAACCTTGATTTTCCATGGTATATAAGAGACACCTTTTTGTTATGCCATTGGATTGAATGGCTTTTGAGCATCCACCGATTTTGTTATCCACAGGGGATTCTGGAACCAAACCCCAACAGATAACAAGGGCCCACTGTACTCAGATCTGGCCTGACTTGGATGCTATAAGTGATGCAGATCCTTCTTGAACATATGAGATCCACCACATTTGTTCTAGATCCTTGCCTTTCCTGGCTTATTAAAAAGCTAGAAGGAACTGGCTGAATGGGTACAGGCATCTTTCCTACTTTCTTTTCACAGAATGCAAAGGCTTGTAGGCTTGTATTGTGACAGGCTTTTAATAAGTAAGACCCATCTCACCTAAACAACACACTGGATCTCGTTAATTGTTGTGCTGGCATGTGTGGGTTTGTGTGTGTGTGTGTGTGCGCACACACATGTTTAATGATGTATGCTCTAACCTGGTTTTCATTTTCTGATTGTTTAGTCTTTTTTTTCTTTTACTGTATATCTTGTGAATGTCTGATTTGCTATAAGCCACTTGGAATCCCAAACTGTGAAAAAAGTGGGGTAGAAATAACAACAAGAACAACAACAATAATTGACCTTTCTCTGTGTCACAGGACTGGGGAGACCAGGATGCACTGGCAAGCTCTATGACTTTGGAGCCCATTCACACTATTCAGTTATTGGCATCTTTAGGGAGGGGCATTTGGAATTCTCACACAAAGTGTTCCAATGTTTCACCACACTACAAATCCCAGAATTCATTAGGCTGGAAGGGTGGCAGTGACAGTGGAATAACAGCACTATAATTGTGTAGTGTGAATAGGCCCCTGGGGGTTTTTTTTGGGGGTTTTTTTTTTACACATCTCCCATAATCAGGCAATTAGGGCACATTAACTTTGGCAAAATGTAGCATATATTTATCCTTGAAATTATATTCACCAATGCATGCACACCAATGCAAACATTTGCACAGAAAAGCAAATTAGATCCATTTTCCCTACCAACCATGAGCAACAATAAATGAAATGTCTGATGATATCATGCCCTTAGCTTTGTGTCAACAGATTAGATGTATATATTATGTGCTTATATGCCACCTTAATACTGATTAAGGTTTAAACATTTACATTTTTTAGACTATAAGTCTCAAATTTCCCCAACCAGATCCACAAGGGAAGACAGGACATTTTACTCCAAAAGGGTAACTTTTCCGAGGTCTGATTGCAAGATGCTAAAAATTTTATATCCCATGTTCTGAATAAGGTTGCCAGATGAAAACTGTAGATGGCTGCTGTCTTCTTAATGGTTGTGTAGAGGAGGGAAATTTAGTAGGTATTGTTTGTCATATAGTCAGATAACACAATCATTGCAGATACAAAAGCTGCAGCCATAACAGCTGGCAGCCATAGCTTTCAGAGAGTTATCCCCACCCCGACTGTTAAAAGTGTGCTGAACTAAGTCTCTGATTTGACCATGCTTCCTTCACACATGCAGAATTATGTTTGAGTCTTGGGTTTGAAACACATCTATTCTTTTTATTTATTTACCAGGAACCTTCTTTATGACCTGCCATTTGTTTTTGCACATTTATTTGCAGTGGTGCTATCCCATCTGAGTTGCAATTCTTGCTTTACTGCAGCTTCTCTGTGATTTCCCAACTGTCCTGTTGTTATTTCCCACCACATGCTTTTCTTTTCAGCTGAACCTTATTCACAGTGAAATCAGTAATTTAGCCGGCTTCGAAGTGGAGGCCATTATCAATCCCACCAATGCTGACATTGACCTTAAAGATGATCTAGGTAAATGGGGAATGGGCTGCCATAACTAACAGTCACATGAAAATTATGGAATTCTAGTACTATTATCATGTAATAAGTGCAGTGTATTTAGAGTGCAGTTCTATTCCTGTCTTATCTGAAGGTAAGTCCCATTGAGTTTGATGGGGCTTATTCCTAGGCAAGTGAATATAGAACCGCAGACCTAAGCCCCAAAAATACTTATGGGAGGATTATTAATAGATGCCCTTATTTAATAGTTGCATGACGACTATTAACTAATACCCTACCTGAAGTCACTTAAGCATTGTTCCATAATAATCAGCAGTGACTGTTGGTTCCTTTGGGAATGTTTCATATATGGATTCTTTGAGAACTAAAATAGTTTTATATCTAGCAATCTTTCTAATCATCAAGTTTCTTTGAAACTATTTAGTTTCTCCATTATGATTACATGTTTCTATTTTGACTTGAATAGGTAGAGATGGAAATTGGTGGAGAGAAATAGTTAATTAAAAGAAATTTCTCTTCTTCCATTGTTGTTTTTGAGCGTGATTCAGACAGCTTCTTGTTCTGATGTAAACAAATGCTATTTCAATAACTGGGTGTCCATACTAAATTTTGTTTTTAAATATTGGTGTTCAAGAGGAAATTTACATGTCCCTCAAAGGAAAGATGTTTAATAAAATTAATCTGTATGCTTTTATAAGGAGGATCTTATTCTATATCTGTTACTATAAGTGGGTTTAGTAATTTCTTACTGAAACAATGGATTTAGTTCTAACAAACTGCTCATTTTTCTGAATGCTAATATATACATTAGTGGGCAAAACCTGATCTAAAATGTTTACGGGAGAAATTCTCTCTCCAGTTACCCTCATACTGAAAAGTGAAAATTAAATAAACCAATATGTGAAAAGTTTAAATATTATGAAAGATTAATGGCATAAGTTTCATATGAATCCATGTCACATGGCTTTTAGGTCTTTTGTTAGAAAACTAATACTTATGACACATTGCAAGGTACAAATATTACAGTACATATAACCGAACAGAAGCACTTTTTTATAGTGAAATCCTCTATATGGTTATTCAGAAATATCAGACCAATTCTGACCCCAGCTGGCTGAGGAGTAGGAGCAAGAGGCCAGGCCTGCCTACCAGTGTAGAAGAATTCTGACAATAGGATGGGGAGTGTCTATTCCATGGGCACCAGGAAAAGAGATTCCACCTATACATTAGGAAGAACTTACTGACTGTAAGAGCTGTTTGACAGTGGAATAGACTGCACTGGAATGTAGTGGACTCACCTTTGGAGATCTTTAAAAATAAGTTGGGTGGGTATCTTTCAGGTGTGCTTTCATTGTATATTCTTGTATGGCAGGGGATTTGATTAGATGGCCTTTATGGTCCCTTCCAACTCTATGATTCCATGATTCTAGGTCACTTAGTTCAGTGGGACTTAATCACAGGGAAGTGAGTAAAGAAGAACAGCCTGAAATTCCCAGTGGTTTCTTTAAGGGAATTCAGAGTTCAGCAGGACTTCAAAAATTAGATGGATTCAGGCATATCCTTAATATGATGATATATGTGGCAAATAATCAAGAAAAGACACAAATAAAGTCTGTTAGTAATCGGAATGGAGAAACAAGTTGTTTTGTTGGGCTTGATGATCCAGGTGTAAGATATTGTTATCATCATGTTCTATAAGATTCTAGTTTCGCAGGTTTCCGCAAAGCCAAGCAGGTGCTAGCTGCTCTTAATACTTTCTTTCTGAAATTCTTGCCGTGCCTTTGACCTCTTGGTGAAACACAAAAATTGTTGAATTTGAAGCTTCTCTACCTCCTGCTTTCACCTCCCTCTCCCTTTGCTGAGCACATATCTGTACATTTATTTTGGGTTTTGTCATAATTTTTGGCACATATTTTCAGCCCAGAAGGTAGGAAAACAAAGATGTTGGTACTTGCATAAATGTAGATCCTCTTCTGGGTCTTTGGCCAACATGGTTGATACACATTTGTTTACCTGTTGTAGTTGCAAGTTGTTCAGGCTGACATTGCCACGATCGACAGTGATGCTGTCGTTCACCCGACAAACTCTGACTTCTACACCGGTGGTGAAGTAGGTAATGGAGAGTTCAGTGCTGCAGAGTTTGTATGTGTGTGCATGACCAATCAGCAGCCACCAGCTTGCCTATGCTTTGCAGATCTGCATTATTTTCTACCTTCCAGCAGTCTCCTCCAGCTTCAAGTCAATAAATGCAAAAGACTTCTAATCAATATTGGTATTGTACAAAGCAATTTCACCGAAACCTTTGCTTTGTAGGTCACATTGAAATTAATGTTATTATGGGGGAAAGTAATATGCCCACCTTTAACATAAAATGCCAGCCTAAAAACAATGATATAATATTCATCTATGCCTCTTAGAGTGGAATATGAAACTTTGGCTTTTGAAATGCATCTTAACTTGGTTAATAGAGTTGTCCTAAGTGATCCTAGAAATCTATGTTGGAGTTTAGGCATCTCTAACAAAGGCATCCTCACTAACTGCTAGAATTCTTAAGCAGAAGATTCAGCCATTGACAGTGGTTTAAACCCAATATATCTTTACATGGCTGATATTCTCACACATTTGTATAAAGATTCTTTTAAAAAAGAAAAGAAAGAAAGACATAAACTTGGAATAGTTGTGTAACTAGATCTGTTATCACCTGTACTGATCAAATTTAAGATGATGTGATCTTTTAAAATAAAATATTGATGGCTCATGATTGCAATGACAAATGGCGACAAGCAAATTTAAATGCAAAATGGCCACTTTTTAAAAAAAATTGTAAATCATAAATAGATTTCAAAGCTATTTTTGAAACATCTGATCACATTTTTTGAGTGATGCACTTGTAACTTCAGCTTCACTTGGCAGCTGAATATACAAAATCACTGTGGATATTGGGTCAGAGTTATGTTAGCAAAGAAAACAATACCATGTCCCCATGCTGGTTTATTTCACTCAGTAGCCAACAATGTTTTAGTTGCCAGTGACTGCTGGAAGGAAGAATAGAAATGCACACATGCTTAGCTTCAAATGATTAACTTTTATACATAGAAAGGACTTTCTAACCACAATATGTGTTGGGGAAATATTTTGAAAAAAATTACAGGCTTGAATTTTTGCCAAGGCTGTTGTCACCATTATACCAATGCTTGCTTTGAGAGCATGAAATATTGACTTTATTCTGTGAGAGTAACTCATATTTTTATGCCTGTGACAAGAAAAGAAGTATTAACCTGTATATTGTGGAGCAGGGCCCCTTAAATAGAGCCATTTAGCTTAGTGTAAAAGGTTAATATAATACAGTACATCATTTCTTGAGTCACTCTAGTAGTATCACAGCACAGATTTGATATAGCATTTTAAATGCTATATCGATTTTAAAATCATATCAAACTGAATAAGGCTCGTATATTTAAATGGCAGCAAATTCAAAACCTTGTAGAGATGTTTCTTGGATTTTATACCTTAGGCACCAAAATACTGCATCTCTGATGCTTATATAGATGCACTGATATAGGGGGCAACTGAAGGGAAGAGAAATTCTTCCAGTCACATCATATTTCTCAAGTCAGTGCCTGTTTCATGTCCATTCATGACTGATACAGTATTTTTACAGGAATATAGCTAGAGACATATTCAGGCATCCTCATTACAGTTCAGTTATTTCCCCCTTTCTGGGTGTCTTGGGATGATTAATTACCGGTAGTCAGATTTTCAGTTTCAGAATCAGAAACATTCAGACCACTTTTCCATCCAGCTTGTTAAGGACTGGCAGTCCCTCTGCAGGATTTCAAGGAACAGTGCCACATGTATCATGTGGAATTTGATGCATGCAAATCCTCTTCTTTACCAAAGAGGTGCAGCTAGAAACGGTCATGGAGATGAGCATGTCTCTTAACTACATGCAAACATTTAAATCCATTACTGAGACTTATATCTTGTTCTTTCCTTAGTAAAGTTAGTGTCATTTTTCCCAGATATTCTCTTGTCCAGATCAGCTGAGCTTTATCAGTATATCTGGAACATTTCTTGGAATTTTTGCAATTACTAGTCTGGATGGATTAGCATAAGAGCACATAATACACCTGCCTAAGTAAGGCATAAGGAGGTCAGGGTGTGGTTTCAGCCTAGCTGGGAGACCACTTAAGAGCCATCAGTGCCATATGAGATCCAAGATTCATCCACAGGTAACAAATTAGCTCTAAAAAGAAGGTAATAAACCATTGAGCTAGAAACCATCCATATCTTTGGCTAATAAAAATGAGGTGAGTTAACATGGCATTAGAAGTCTGCCACATTTAGTGAGGGATGCTGAGGGAGATAGAATACATCTTCATTCGCTCTTGTGCTTTTTCTGTTCTTTTGACACATGGTCTCAAATGCAAATATATTTCACTGAGCATATTATATGTGCACATCCATCAAAAATTGTAGTACCCTCCTCCATATTGCTAAAATGAAATTTACTTCACAAAATATGACAGTACACAAAATAAGTATGTACTGCTGAGTTAAATAACAAGAGTACGCAAGAACTTAGCCAATGGCTGTGCGCATAAGCATTCTGTACACCCCATTGAAAGAAGCATGGTTTATTTCTCAAATGAATATGTTTAAGATTAGGCTGCAGCAATCAATTTGCAAACCAACTTTCTCAGTTCAGAATCAAGTATCACTGATGCTGTTCCTTGCTTTGCTACTTGTATAATCATAAAGCAAAATGCCATGGGAATTTGGGGTGCTTAGTTTTAGGAATAAACCTTATGGGCTACCTTATTATTTCTTCTGTATTAAAGAAAAGCTGCAAAATAAGATCTAAACCATTTAGTGGTGGACTGCCTTTGTGCAAATCTCAACCTGTAACTTCAACAATGCAGCTCCCTCCCTCACACGAGCAGCATTTGTCAGTCTTCTATAGCTGCAGTTGAACAATGCAGTGGAGGAATATGTTCCCTAGAGACTCTCCTTATTACTGAGGCTCTTCCTCTTGGTTAAAGGTGGTTCAACAAGCCGGGCAATTGTCAAGTAAAGCAGCCCGCTGCACTCACAAGACTGTTTCACTCCCGGGGGCCACCTGTTGGGGTCAGGGATGAAGATGAGGTGAGTTTCAAGTTCTTCTTATGGCAAATTTGTCTTTAAAACTATCTGTAATAGAAGTGGGATCTTGCCCTCTGAGGAAAAGAGTTGATGCCATTGAATAACCATATTCCCCGGAACAATGTCTACCTCCTGGGGCAGAGGAAGCAGCTAGAAATGTCACCGCTCTGCTGGTTGACACTGAGAATTGCATCAGAAAATATTTTCAGATATAATTTTTTAAAATTCTGTGGGAGGGTGACTTTTTTAAAAAGAGAGAAGAAGAGAGAGAGAGAGAGTGATTGAGAGACAGAAAGGGAAATGTTCTGGACTAGTCCCCAAAGGTTTAGATCTTACTTTGCAGTCCCCCAAATTTTTTTGCTCAGAGAAATCTATGATGTTTTGACCATCTGAAGCCATAAATGTTCTGTCAGATATGGAACAGTCACAAATCTGTCCTTGTGCAGGTAGTACCTTGGAGAAGAAAGGCGGAAAAGAATTCGTGGAGGCTGTGGTTGAACTTCGGAAAAAGAGTGGGCCATTGGACACAGCAGGAGGTGCAGTTTAAACTCCAGCGAAACAGGAGAAATTAAATATCTGCATGTACCATAATATTCTAGTTTGGTTTAATTGAAATGTGTTCTTTTGATGATTACGAAAAGCTTACCTGCACCAAGCCGTTTCTGAGGATTTTGTTGAAAGACTTCTGGAGTATGTTTAAATATTTGCAGTTTTAAAAGTGAATGCCCCTAAAAAATAATTTAACAATGTGGAAACAGGTAATGAAGGAGGAAAAGTGATATTGTGCACAATAACATGTCAGTAACATACATATTTATAATTAAGAATTAGGGTTTAAAAGCTTTAGACATGCATAAGTAATTTACAGCTATTTTTTGCATGCCTACTTGAAAGTAGGTCCAATGGATTTCATGAGCTTATTTCCAGTGAGTACATAATTGCAGCTTAAGGTACTGCTTCATTATGAAAGCTAGTATATTATACCAACTTTTTCAGAGAAGAAAATGCAATTTGGGTATCTGTTTCACCAGTGATGTACCTGGATGAGAAATGAGTAAAAGGAGTTCCTTGAGTGTGGAATCTCAGTAGCCATTTGCATAGTCCCTTCTATTTTTGCATTCCTTTCCACAGTTACCATTGTCTATGGGAGACATCCTGTTTTTGCCAGAATATAAGAACAATATATCAAAAAGTAAAAATTCTCCCCTAGTGCTAATATCAGTTTGTAGGAGGTAAGTTATGATACACATACAAAACAATATGAATCCTGTGCTGGGAAGAAGGAAGGCTATAAATTAAATAAATAGATAAAATAAAAATGAGCATAATACTGAACACAGCATTGAAAAGAAAAGTACAGCACACAATTGTAAATAAATAAAACTAAAGTTATTAATTCAGACGTCTGACTCCAAGTCTATTATAGTGTTAAATTTATAACATGGTCATACAGTTGGAATGATGCATATCTTTTTGCTATGAAAGCATATAGTGCTATATGCAGGAAACATTCAGGCATAGCTGTGTTGGCCATATAGCAAAGTACACTAACATCCAAAATTCACAGAACAGAGATACCATCATTTGGACATCCAAAATACACAAAATACATGATGCAAGCATTTTGGCTGGCCAAATAAAAATATCCATATTGAGAGCTGTATACAGATACACCTCCATGGTGGCTCAGCAGTAAGACACTGATGATTGCAATGTCAGGAGTTCAAGACTCAAGCTCCATGGGCCAGAGTGAGCTCCCATCACTAGTCCCAGCTTCTGCCTAGCTAGGAGTTCAAAAGCATGTAAAGGTGCAAATAGATAAATAGTTACCACTTTGGTAAGTGAAAGAGGTGAGCACAACACCCTACACGCTTGACTAGATATTCATATCAAAGAAGAAACTTTTACCTTTTATACAGATACACCAAAGCTGGGACTGGCCATAAACCCTTATTATATTTGTTAAATTAGCAGATAATCAGTTGTTCCATAGAAAAAAGCCCAGTATAACAAAGTGGATAATGCATTCTACAGATGTGAATATAGTTAAAAATGTACATTCATAATAGTGTTCCAGTTTGAATCTAAAAAACATAGTTTAATGTTACTTGCACAGAAGTCATGTCCTCTGTGCCATCCATCTCAGGGGATGGGTTCATATGCTCCCATCTCTAGTTTCTGCATCTGATGTTGCCGCAAGGAAGAGATTAAAAGGTTCCCCTTCCATTGTCAAATAACCATGGTTTGTTATGTCTGGAGCAGGTCCTGGTTAATCTTAGCTGTGGTTTTAAGAAAGTGAGAATAAACCATGGTTCATATCCTCCCCCCCCCCCCAGTCCATACTTAAAACGTACAATATTATTTCTGAGTTCTGGCATAATAAGTAACTGCAGTTAGTTAGAAGCAAAAGTTTTCAGTTTTCCTGTCACAGTGGAAAAGGAAACGGTTCAGTTCATGAGACTGATTCAGACAGGGCCAAAGCTCATTCAGATAGGGCCAAAGCAGGGATGGGAACTTTGTCCCTCCAGCTGTTTTTGCAGTTCATGTTGAATTCAGAAACAGCACCAAAAGTAGCGGTGCAGTAGTTAAAAAAAACCCCAACAAAACTCTTTTTGCCATTAATACAAGGTGCATGAGTAGTGTGCACCTTATTTTAGAAAATAATTGCACTTTCATTTGGTGAGAGGAGGCACAGTGTTTTCAGATTGCAGCCCTCTTGAGGCCCAGTGAAGAATACGTGCAACCCTTGGGCCTTGAGTAGTTGCACATCCCTGCCCTAAAGCAAAGTGTGTGCTCCCTTTGTCCCTTGTCCTAGCACACATATCGTATATACTCGTCTATAAGTCGGCCTCATGTATAAGTCAAGGGCAGGTTTCGGGGCCAAAATTATGGATTTTGCTATGACCCGTGGATAAGTCAAGGGTAAAACTTAGGGGCATATAGCAAAGGATCTAAAGGACGAAGCAAAGCAAAACAATGTCAAAGAACTTATAAAATTAACTATGTGCTTACTCATAAGACTGGATGGATGAGAGAGTAGAAGGGGTCAGTGCTTCACATATTATACTCTTGCTTTTCATCAGGAGATGGTTCCTTATTTTAAATAAGATTAATATACAGTATTTACATTGACCCGTGGATAAGTCGAGTCATTTTTTGGGGGTCAGTTTTTTACCTAAATTTCTAGACTTATACGTGAGTATATACAGTAAGTGTTTTTCTGAAATTAAGCTGGTGTTTCCCCCTCTTCTAGTTGCTACCACAGAACTCAATTTCACCTGCATGTAGTAGCAGTATTTGTGGCCATAGTGAGATGCAAGGAGCAGGTGAATGTGAAACTGGCCCCAGACCTGCCAAAATAATTCACCTTACGCTAAACCAAACACAGTCCATTGGATTTCAATAATGAATTGTATATATTCTTCACTAGTTTAATCTTGTTTCTCACCCTTTCACTATTCAAAATCTTAAATCGCTAACATTTGCTTTCTCCCCCCCCCCCCCCCAACCAGCTGTTGTCAGCGCAGGCCATGGGTTGCCTGCTAAGTTTGTGATCCATTGCAATAGCCCTAGCTGGGGTGCAGACAAATGTGAAGAGCTGTTGGAGAAGACAGTGAAAAACTGCTTAGCTCTGGCAGACGAGAAGAAGCTGAAATCAATTGCATTTCCTTCCATTGGAAGTGGAAGGTAAGGCTGGCCTAAGAAATGTGTGACAAAAATCTGTTAAGAGATTTGCTTTGTTTTTCTAGTACCATCATCTTGTTCAGATATATCATTGTTGTCATATTGACCAGTTCTTGTGTGCATCTACACTGTAGTATTAATGCAGTTTGCCACCAATTTAACTGCCATGGCGGAATTCTACAGAATCCTGGGGTTTGTAGTTTTGTTGAGATACCAGCACTCTTTAACAGAGAAAGGTAAAAACTTTTGTAAAACTACAAATCCCAGGATTTCACAGGATGGAGCTACAACACTTAAAGTGATATGAAACTACATTATTTCTACAGTGCAGATGTACCCCTCATTTCCATACTCTATTTGCCTCTCTTCTGCAATGTATTCTTGATTGCAGAGAGTACCTTGCCAAGCTGCTGTCTTCCAACAGGCCAAAACAAGCAACAACTCAGAGGCCTTTCCCAGTACCTGCCTCATGCTATGAGGGGAAGCTAATGTTGGGACTGATTTCTGCCACTCGTGGTTCTAGTTTCTGGGACTGGCTTCTGGAGCTCAAGGCAAATAGCTGTAGCCAGCATTCAACTCATATCCTCTGTGTCCCTTGTTGAAAAGCAATGTATAAATTATTGCCATTTTCGGAGAGAGATGATGCTTCCGACCAGCAAAGTGGGTAGGCTTGGGTCAGTTGCATTCCCTTTTGAGGGGGGCTGTCCCCAACTCATAGAGATTCCCTACACTGCCCATTTTGTGCTTTCCCCCTCCCCAAAAGATGGAGAATTGCATTTCCTGGAAACCTCTAGCAGCAAGAATTCACCTTTTAATTTGGTTGCAAGGTCTTCCAAAGTCTTTAACTTATTTTTCACCTATAACTAAAAATTGACTTTTGGCCATTTCAGTGTGGGTGGGGTGAGGGGGTTTATGACAGCCCTTTTGATGGCCAGAGGATCCCTGTAAAAAAAACAAAATGCCCCCAGACCAGCTGCAGTTGCCCACCCCGTGTTTTAAGAGCTCTGAAACAGGGCCACATGCTCCTAGTAGTTTTAATTACCTTTTACAACAGGCAGCTTATGGTCAAAGGAAATGCCTGTTGCTATAAAATTATGTTATGAAAATTCATATCTGTAGAATGTCAGAACAGTTAAGGAAACCAGGTCCTTATTGACACACACATTATGTCATTATAAATGTAAAAATAAATAAATCCTATTTTGCATTTTCATATTGCAGTGTGGTAGAGATCATTTGCTTACTGTGTAATACTGTCATAGCTTTTCAGACAGTGATGAAAATGGATCACATTCACATTTCTGACACAAACCAGGCCTCATAGTATTTTGACAACTTTCCTTACCTGTACATATTGTCCACATTCATTCCTGAAGCCAACAGTAACTTGATTGCAGTAGTTTGGTAATGCATATTGAATGAACTTTATGACTTTAATGTCAAAATAATCAAATATTAGCAGAGTGTATATGGGCAGGAGCAAACCTGATGCATATATGTAGAGATCACAGTATCTCTGTGATTGTTCCCTGATGTCTGGTGCTTAAGATAGAAGTCCTTCAAGATAATGTATTGTTTTGCCAAGCTCAGATAGTCTTGTTCTTCTATGGAAAGACCAAAATTCTCAACTTGCATAAATAATAAAGCAGAGAAGAGGAAAAGAATCTTCATCATTTGGTAGAACTACACTTTGTGTGGCAGGGGAGGAGTTGAAGAGCATTTGAATCAGGGTGGTGCTTTAAATAAAAATGTGTTCCTTTGAAGTGTAACATGCTCATCCTGCTAATTCAATTAGCAAGTATTAGAGTTTTTTAAAAAAATATTAAAGTATTTTTAATAAAAAAAATTTTTTAAAAAACCAGCTTATAACATTAAACGTTTCGAAGGCATTCTCTCTCAGATCCAGCACATGTACACAGCTGTTTTGGGACAGACATCTGTCAAGCAGACACTACTCATTAAACCTACATAAATAGCTTAATTCTCCTTTATGACTGAAGAATGGGTTTATATGGTGGTGAACAATGTTTGTGTATGTAATTTTTTTCAAAAGGACAGGGGGAGCAGTAGCCCATGTACAGAATTTAGTGTGCCAGATGGCCTCCCAAATCTAAATTCTGCAGTCCAAATGAAAAAAAAAATAGCTGCAAGTTCAGTATTTTAAGCAACAGTTATACATAGTTCAGATGTCAACATCAAACTTTATCCTAATTTTACTATTACAGATCTAGCATCTATTTGAGTGCTCAATCCCTCCTCCCAAAAAAAAAGTCAACCCAGGAAAATATCAAACTCCACCTCAATCATTCATTGCTATGGGTACAGCTGTTTTCCTGTTACCAAATGCATACAGTCCTACTGACTGATTCAATGTGAAGCATTTTCATGCTACATAATTAAAGCATTTTGATTCCACTTCAGTTGCCATGGGTGCATCTTATGGCATGCTGAGATTTCTGGTTTGGTCTGAGGCACTGGAGGAGCTCTTTGACTGAGAATTCTAAATCCCCCGCCTCTCAGTGGGCCTGTTCGCGTTACATAATTATAGTACTGTATTTCACTTTAACTGTCATAGCAACATCCCATGGAATTCTAGAATTTGGAGTTTAGAGAGGGGACTTGACTTCTCAGCCCATTCCTCTGGTGCTTCTGACCAAACTACAAACCTCAGGATTCCATAGGCTGGAACAATGGCCATTAGAGTGGAATCATAATATTCTAACCATATGATCTTGAGCCAGCATGGTGTAGTGGTTTGAGCATTGCACTATGACTCTGGAGACCAGGGTTTGAATACTAGTTTGGTCATGGACAAGTCACACTCTCTCAGCCTCAGAGGATGGCAACGGCAAACTCCCTCTGAAGAAACATGCCAAGAACCCCCATGATAGGTTTGCCTTAAGGTCACCTAAGTCGGAGACAGTTTAAAGCAGGGGTAGGCAACCTGTGGCTCGCGGGCCAGATGCGGCCCGGCAATGCCTTGGGACCGGCCCCAGCCCGGTCCTGCCGCCGATTGC
Organism: Sceloporus undulatus; assembly: GCF_019175285.1. Lineage (NCBI taxonomy): Eukaryota > Metazoa > Chordata > Lepidosauria > Squamata > Phrynosomatidae > Sceloporus > Sceloporus undulatus. The sequence goes on from NC_056523.1 coordinate 98,068,874, forward strand.
CACCGGGGCCTTTGGGGGGCAATTGTCCATAGAAGCCTCAGAAACATGCATTTATATTAACATTTTTTAAAAAATCAGCAAATTTTTTCACGTGTCCTCCTTTTTTTTTTAAAAGTGTCTTCCATTTGAAAATTTTGTCCTATATTTGTCCTGGTTTACTTATATATTTAAATTTTTTAAATTATTTAATTATTTATTTTTTGGCTTCGGCCCCCCAGTTGTTTGAGGGACAGCAACCCGGCCCCCGGCTCAAAAAGGTTGCCTACCCCTGGTTTAAAGGAACACAACAACATGGTCTTAAGCTCAGTGTTCAAAACAAAAACCATAATGTTTTGCTAATATTGTTTTTGTAAATGTTGTTTGCTCACTCTAATTAGTATAGACACGCACACATGCTTTGTAACATTTTACATACAAGGAATGTACTTTGGAATGGAACATGTTGGTGTGGAATACTAACCTTTTCCCTCTCCTCTGCATTCTCCTAGGAATGGTTTCCCAAAACAGACTGCTGCCCAGCTGATTCTGAAAGCCATTTCCAACTATTTTGTGTCCACAATGTCCTCTTCGATCAAAACGGTGTATTTTGTGCTCTTTGACAGTGAGAGTATAGGGATTTATGTGCAAGAAATGGCCAAGTTAGATGCCAACTAAGTCTAGAAAGTGAACAACACCTGTTTCCTTGCCCATCCCTCTCCCCCCTCAAATTCTTAAATCCACATTGTGAAACAAGAGCGCCCCTTATTTGAAATTTTTGTTCCTCTAGGGGAAATAAAGGTGGGGCTTTTTTTTTTCTTTTCTTTTTTTTTTGGACTTTCTAAAATGTTTTTATGTTGGCACTGATAGTTGGCATCACTGCTGTTAATGCACTGTATTCCAGGCATTGTCTGAATTTAGTGTAATCTAGAAGATTTTATAGTCTTATTTTAATGAAGTATGGATTGATGCAAAAAGTTGTTAGCATAGTCTTTTATTCGTGAAAGAAATTGGCAGACCCTATTTTGTAACTGTGTTGTGGTGCTTTTATCATGTGGCGTTCTTTTCTCATTTTTTTTAAAGAAGGAGAGAAAAAAATGTTACGCATCTAATTCGTGTTTATTTCTTGTCTTAATGATAAATCTGGGGAGAAAAGAACCCTGTTGCCCTTAATTATATTTGCAATTTGGAATTTGTGTGAACTGATTTAGTAAAATGTTTGAAATGGTCTAGTTTGTGTATTGTAAATTAATGCTTTCCGAGCATCTCATAAATACACATCAACATATTTCACACACATATTTCTTTAATAACCAAAGAAGATACTTGTGTTACGGTATGATGAGTGCCTAATCAAATATTTGAGATGTATCCACACTGCAGAAATAAAGCCAGTTGAGACCACTTTAATTGCCATGATGCAATGCTATGGAATTACGGGGCCTTTCAGTTTTGCAACCTATGTAGCCTTCCCTGCCAAAAAGCTCTAGTCCTTCACCAAACTACAAATACCAGAATTCCATAGCATTGAGCCATGAAAGCTAAAGTGGTGTCGAACTACTTTATTTCAGTAGTCTGCCAGCAGCCTCGGTTATTAAGTTCTTACCTCTAACAGAGGTAACCTTACCTCTAACTTTCAGTTAGTCTTAAAGGCTTTTTGTGGGGTTTTTGGACTATGAGGCTGTGTTCTATAATAATAATAATAATAATAATAATAATAATAATAATAATAATAATAATTATTATTATTATTATTATTATTATTATTATTATTATTATTATTATTATTTGTATTTTCCCACCTCTCCCTGTGGATTGAGGCAGGATTACATCAACAAATTAACACAACACAGATATAAAATGCAATCAATTAAACACTGACATTATTATTAATTCAATAAAATAGCTAAAACATCTAGAGCATCTAAAACGTTGAGAAAACATATAACCAGGTGTGAAGCATTTCATCTTAAAGATCTCCTATAAGAGGTCGGATGGATAAGCCCACGGGAAGCAATCCGTCTTAATTGCTTTCTTAAAGGCATCTAAGGTGGTGATAAGACGGATCTCTTCTGGTTGGCTATTCCATAGTTTGAGGGCTGTGACCGTAAACGATCTATGGGAAATTGACATTAACCTGGGCTTATGGTATTCTAATAAATTCTTCCCAGATGTCCTGAGAATGCGGGCCAGATTGTGTAGGGAGAGGCATTCCCTCAAGTAACTCAGGTCCAAGCCATGAAGGGCTTTAAAGGTAATAACCAACACTTTGTATTGTGCCCAAAAGCTAATCGGCAGCCAGTGAAGAGTTTTTAACACAGGTGTTACATGGGCCAACCTAGGTGAGAGTTTATTCCTGACATTTCGCCAGCAGCTGTGGCTGGCATATTCAGAGAATGCTGGAATGGAAGAGCATCTTCTCTGAAGATGCCAGCCACAGCTGCTGTCAAAACTTCAGGAATAAATTCTTCTAGAACACAGATTCATAGCCCGAAAAGCCCACAGAAAAAAATATGGATGTCGGCCATGAAAGCCATCAACTTCAGTCTCAAAGGTGCTACAAGTTCTCTTCACATACTGAATCTACAGACTAACACTATGTCTTTGAATGCTACCTCGAGTAATCCTAAAGTGGATGAGAAGCTGGTGGCAGAAGAAACACCATTTTCTCAGCACTACCAGGACATGAAGATGGGGATGGAAAGTAGACAGCTACTGTGTTGTTACTATTGATGTGTGTGTGTGTGCATATGTAACTAAGCTGATATAAATTATTGGTACTAGTTTTTACTCTATGAAGCAGCTGCAGTGATATAAAACACCATTGTTTTCAATGGATGACTTCTTTAGGCAAGCATCTTTCTCTATAGTCAAATGAAAATGGCTTTTTTGCACCACACCCTAAGTATGCGTTTCTGAAAGTTTCAGAAGTATGTGAGGCATTTCTGAAAGTTTCAAAAGGGCTTTGCATTGGCCTTTTCAGTGTGATGCAGCAGCTAAAAAGGCCAATGCAATTTTAGGCTGCGTCAATAAAAGTATAGTGTCTAGATCAAGGGAAGTAATAGTGCCATTCTATTCTGCTTTGGTCAGGCCCCACCTGGAATATTGTGTCCATTGAGAAACTGGAGCTTGTCCAAAGGAGAGCAACTAAAATGGTGAAGGATCTGGAAACTATGCCCTATGAGGAACGACTTCGGAAGCTGGGAATGTTTAGCCTGGAGAAGAGAAAGTTAAGAGGTGATGAGATAGCCCTGTTTAAATATTTGAAGGGATGGCATATTGAAGAGGAAGCAAGCTTGTTTTCTGCTGCTCCAGAGACTAGGACCCAGAACAATGGATGCAAGTTCCAAGAAAAGAGATTCCACCTCAACATTAGGAGGAACTTCCTGACAGCAAGGGCTGTTCGACAGTGGAACAGACTCCCTCGGAGTGTAGTGGAGTCTCCTTCCTTGGAGGTCTTTAAGCAGAGGCTGGATGGCCATCTGTCGGGGATGCTTTGATTGAGATTTCCTGCATGGCAGAAGGTTGGACTGGATGGCCCTTGTGGTCTCTTCGAACTCTACGATTCTATGATTCTAAGTTCCAGGATAGTAGGACTATTGCCTGGCATATCCCTAAAAGGTGCCTTCATTACAACCTCCACTAGGTGTCACTAAAAGAATTGCAGGAACTGAAGAAGGGCCACTTAACCGCTTTGGAATTTTTCCTGCAAGAGGCAAAGTTTGGTTTGGTTTGGTTTGTCAGCACTTTTTGTATGTATGTTGTATCTGTGATCATCTGAACACAAATGAAGACTTAGATGTCCTGGATGCTATTTGCAAGGAAAATGCTGTGGGCGTGAGAATTTGAAACTACACCAAGCTATCAGATGTCAGAATTGTGAAACGACTGAAAACCATGTTGCATCATTTTCAGACACTGAAATGAAAAGCAAATGTTCTTACCCAGCCCAGAGTTCTGCAAAATAAGAAGCAACATCTTACTTCATGCTGCAAAAAGTATTTGGCTAAAGTATGCCTTTCAGATTTTATAATGAGATAGGCTGCATTGTTGGTGGTGATTCCCTAGACATAAAACTAATAGTTTTAAATCAGCCTGTAGATAATGTAAAATAGTTATAATCCCAGACTCCCTAGTCCAGGTATGCAAATCTTCCTCCCTCTTCCCCCCCCTCCATCTCTCTCTCTCTCTCTCTCTCTCTCTCACACACACACACACACACACACACTGATACATATTGTATTTCTGCAGAGCTAATTTAGAGCCAGAGGTCTGTCCCTGGGGTCACCCTGGAACTTGAAATAATGTTTTGAATTAAAGTTTATATCCACCTCCCTTACTGGCAATCAGATTGTAAATAACAACCAAATGTATACAGTCAAACCATTGTGGCCACACTAGGGCTGCATGCAGCACATGTGAACTGAGGTTCCCACCTTGGCTGTGTCTTTGGCAGACTGTTTATGCAGAAGAGCCCTATGTGTGGAGGGCCACACAATTTTCACCTCTGGTGTGGTGTTAGAAATAAGACGATTGTGTACTCACTGCAAATGACAACCTACATCCCGCATGGTGCAGAATTTCTTTGCACACAACTTACCCTCGTTCTACCATTCGCAGATGAAAGTAATAGCTCTCTATAAGAGAAGTCCATGGAGTTAGATCTCACTAGTAACCAGAGACTAGAGTTTCCAAGCTTTCTTTTATATAGAACTCACCCTCCCTCCACAAAATGGGACAATAGTTATAGGTTGTAGGATTTGCCAGTTTCTCCATATGTCTGCATTTCATTTTGAACAGGACAGGAGCAGTAGAGACTTTATTTATAATTATAAATCATGGGATTAGTGCAGAGTGGTTCTGTAGCCTAATCTGCAGAGAAAATTATCTCTTTGAGACTGTCCTCTCATTGAAGGGTTGTCCAGTCAGTCCAGTTTAAAGATAACCATAAAAAAAGAACAGCAGGATTGTTAAAGTTGTCCATCAACAGCGCCTGGAGAGCAGATAGGGAAGATACACAAATCACTTGGTCATTATCTTCCCCACAAGGATGAGATGCAGTTTTCTCTTAATTATAGTCATTCTAATCTAAATGCCATCTATATACAAAAATTAGAACACACAACGTTTAAGCAGAACTGTGTATCCTCCCCGCCTTGACAATGTATTCTCTCTCCTTTCAGCAATATAACCACTGAAATGAGTAGATGAGTCTTCCCCATGGACGTGGGGAAAATTTTGATTGTTTTATGGAACAGTAATAGACATTTTATGACACTGTCACATCAAGAAGTTTTTTTAAAGTCACCAAGCTTCTGCCACCTGCCACTTTTTTAATGGATTAAAAAAATTAAACATCAGGAACAAAAGAAAATGTCTCCATAAATCCTGTGTTTTACTCTTTTAGTAATTTTGTTACCCCACCCTAATAATTTTTGATGCAAAAACTCACTCTCTTTCTCTCTCTCTCATTGTTTTCTTGGGGAGGGGGAATACAATATGATGCAAAGAAGCTGGTGAGAGTGCTCAGATGAGAAGGAATATCTTTCCCTGCTCAAGGACAGGAGGGAAACATATACTCTCCATCCTATCCAGGAAGGACCAAGCAGATATACTAGTGTTATGACAGTCAGGGACCAGTTGCAGACATCGACAGGCAATTCACTATAAAGCAGCCAAAGACATCATTCAGGAATGTCTAGGATCAAAGAAGAATGCACTACTGGAAAAATTTAAACCACTCCTCACAGAAAGCACTCTACCAGATCTGGCGTCGGGGTGATACTGAGGTGTGCATTTAGAAACGAGGAGTCCTACTAGAGAGTGGAAGCCCCTTTACATAAAGCTATACTTTGGCTTTCTGCTCCCAGCAGAGCTATAGTGTGGGCAACATGAAGCACTGGAAGACCTGTGGTCCCAGTATGAGGGCATTGCCACTTGGTATCAATGATGAGCCAGGAAAACTTTTGTGCTCTCACAGGGAATGCCAGGCTCAACAACAGGATCAGAACAGCAATAGGTAAAGTCACTGGTAAGTGCTGAACCACTTTGAATGTGTTACATACTAGGGGCAGATCTAACCATTGATAAATAGAGGTACATGTTCATTCTGGTGGTATATGCAATGTAAACTAAGACATTATCTACTTTGAATAATTATCCCAGCTCAAAAAACCAAAAATCCCAAAAACTGATAATAGAGATTTTGAAAAGGTACTGGAAAAGACTATTTGGGACACATCTAGGGGCCATTCAGACTACCTTTTACCCCGGATCAGAACCCCAATTAACCACGGGAAGTTCATATTGGCCCCAATCCTTCTACAAGCAAAAATGAGGCTTTCACACCCATTCAGGGACAAATGCCCCTTGGTGCGGGTCTTTTGAAAGCGGAGTAAAAGCTGTATCTTTTGAGAAAAACCGGGTCCGGCAAATATGAACTTGTACCCGATCATGATCGGGTCAAGTTCAGGAGAGGGATTTAGGTCAGAGGGAGGGCAGATGGCAGAACATGCCTCCCCTTCATCAGGACGGAGGAGGAAGGAGGAGCCAGGGAAAGAAGGGGGCCATGAAGCGCAGAATCGTGAAGAAGGAGGAAGAAGGAGCAGGGCGAAGGGTCAAGTTCAGGGGAGAGAATTAGGTCAGAGGGAGGGCAGGGAGCAGAACATGCCTTCGCTCTTGCAGGCAGCTTTCTCTCTCTCTTGACAGACTATGCGAATACTTTTTCTACAGGTAGATACATATATAGATAGAATGTGTCTGCTTGTGCTACATTTCCCTTTCATTAGCTTGCTCCTAGCACAGCACTTTGCAAGAGGCTTTTTTTCTAAATTATTTTTATATGCGAATGCTACAATGTTACAAATGTTTCTCTTTCAAATTGGCAAATTGATACAGAATGCTTTTGCTACGGTATGTGTCTGTAAGGAATTCTGAGGTGGCTGAGGGAAAGTAAAGGATGCAGAGATGGCATTCCAAGGTGAGGAATTTATTATTATTATTATTATTATTATTATTATTATTGTATGTGTATGAGGCATTCTGGGGTTGCAAGGAGGGAGGATGCAGAGATAGCATTAGACTGCATTTTAGGGTTGAAAACAGAGGCAGAGGAAGATCCATAATCTGTAGTGACCCAAATACACACGACACACACACACCTGGAGGTTTTTAAATTTGACAAAATATGCGCACACTGCCACCAGTTGTTTTTTTTTAAAGGAGGGGGGAAGCACCCATCCGGTTGCCCAATTGCTGTAGGAAACGTCACCTTTGACAAAAGCAGAACTGAATTTGATTGACAGCAAAGGAGCCTTCTTTTAAACCAGTACCTGCAAATGTGAACTCTCCGCAAAGAGCTGCAATGGCATTCAGGGTTAAATTACCCCAATCACGGTAAATGATAGTGGGATGTAGTTTCCAGAGAGATTCGGGAGGGGGGACCTGGATCTGCCCAGTTCCATCCAGGGTAAATGGGCCAGTGGGAATGGGGCCCTAGACTGATTGAAAAGACCTAGATTTTGTTCCTGTTCTTTCTGATTTTACATTGGGTTAAACTGGGAAGCTGGTAGAAGATGAAAGATTGTACTGGAATCTGACGGAAAATATTCTGGGATAAACAAAATGCGTATGGCTCTCCAAAATCATATCTTAGATTTTGGAAAGAATAGGAACAAAACCTGGGTCTTGCTGGTCTTTTTAATAATTCTAGATGTGCACTCTGATAATCAAGATATCGGCAGTGGCATCACTATGAAGATGCAGGGGGTGCAGACCGCACTGGGTGACATCCCAGAAGAGGGGTGATACCCAGCTGATCACACACCCCTCCCTGTTGTGCACCATTTTACTCACAAGTAGAGTGGCATTTGGCAGTGAGGGAGAGTGCCCATTTACTTATGAATAGATGGCATGAAGCAACAAGGTGAGGGGTGTGCCCATTTGTCCCCGCCCTCAGAAGCCCTGCCACCTACACCAGGTGACACCCCAGGAAGTAGCACTATTGGCTATTGGCACCTCTTACAAACAAACACAGATTAAAACATATGAAAGTTTTCTATTTAGAGGAATAAGATCAAGTGAAAAAATAATAACAGATTGTATAATTATGGATGGTGGAGATAAAGAAGGAAAGGGAGTTAAACTTCCTCTGACTCTAGCAACAAAAGATGGGGCCATCTAATGAAAAGAATTGACGGTGAGCATGACACTGCTTTCATCAGAAATTAATGCAATGATCCTGCAAGCAAAGTCATGCTCAAAATTCTTCAGCAAAGACTCCTACTGTATATGGAGTGAGAAATTCCACAGGTGCAAGCTGGGTTCAGGAAAGAGGAGACACTGGGGATCACATTGCAAACATGCTGGATAATAGAGTACATCAGGAAATTCCAGATGAAAATCAGTGTGTGCTTTACAGCCTTTTATTGCATAGATCATGGAAAACTACGGATTATGAAGATGCCAGCCACAGATGCTGGCGAAATGTCAGAAAGAAACTCTGCTAGAACATGGCCACATAGTCCAAAAAACCCACAAAAACTATGGATGCCAGCCATGAAAGCCTTCGACTTTAAACTACGGATTGTTCTTTTAAAAATGGGTGTACCATTACATTTGATTGTCATGATGCATACCAGATACTCAGGATAAGAGGCTACTATCAGAACAGCATACAGAGAAACAGAATAGTTCGCAATGGAAAGAGGGTCAGACAAAGCAGTCTATTACCTTGTTTATTCAACTTGTATGCAGAAAATATCATATGCAGAGAAAGTCTGGACTCAGAGGAAAAAGAGTGCAAATCAGTTGAAGAGATGCAGGAGACACCATACTACTACCAGAAAACAATAAGGACTTGGTACAATGATTAATTAAAGAAAGACAAAGAAGAAAGTACTAAGGCAGACTTAATACTGAACATTAAGAAAACAAAAATAATGACTATGGAGGATTCAATATAGATTAAGAGGAAACTGAAATAATTAAAGATTTGCATCAATCAGTGATCATAATGGACATTGCAGTCAAGAAATCAGAAGACTAGGCCACATCATGAGAAGAGATGACTCACTAGAAAAGACAGTAATGCTAAGAAAGGTGAAGAGTAGCAGAAAGGGAGGAAGATCGCTAACCAGATGAATATACCCAATGAAGGAGGCCATGGCCCTGAGCCCACAGCACCTGAGCAGAGCTGTTGAGGACTGTAGGTCTTGGAAGTGGCTCATGAAACAAAGTCAAAGACATCTAACAACAAGCAACAACTAACTCAGGTGAATCCCTGTGTAAGGTCTAAACAACTTATCAAGTTCACTGCCAGAATGGCTGATATTTTAAAATGATCTTTCTTTAAAAAAATTATTATTTTTTAATAATTTAATGAAGGATGGGTCTGTTAAATACATCAAGCCAATATAGATTAGTAAATTCTACATGGAGAAAGGCAGTCTGTTTCTTAGTACTAAATGCTGCTATGGAAAAACAGTCATTAATGCCCCTACTTCCACATCCTATTTGTGAGCTATGTGTTAGAGCAAGCCTAAAGAAGGAAGGAGGGAGGGAGAGAGAGCAAGAGAGAGAGAAAGACAAAGATTTTTTAAAAATTCAGTGCTGGACAAAAAACAAGAATCTTTAATGATGGCTCATTAATTGCTCAGCATGTTTCAGAGTTAATGACTTAATGACTCTTTGGGCATCAGCTGAAAAATTCCAACCATACAGAACTCTCCTACTTCCCTAATAAAGCCATATCAAACATGGGTAAGCAATTAATGAGCATCATTAAAGATTTTCTATTTTTGTCTAGCACCATTTTTTTTATGGTCTGCCTTTCAGTTTACTTTAACAGGTCCTGTACTCCTGCTAGTTTTTCACTTAAGCATTGTTGGAAATAGAATATCAAGTCAGATGAATGCTGGTCAGAATTAGTAAAGACAAACCTTATATTCTTAGGTAGCTGTATTCAATGTAACACTGTGGGGGGAAACACAGAACATGACACTGTTCTATTGGTGATTGCATGTACTGATAATGATTGCTCAAGTGTGCTGAAGGATCAACTTGCACTAACAATACCTAGTGTAAGAAACATAATGAGTTATGTAACAGCATATGCAGTGCGTTGTGCAAGTGAAATCAAACATTGGAACTGACAGTTACACAAAGAGGAAAAATGGTTTCTGCAATCTTCAGAAATGTTGAACAATACCATTGGACACAACCTCGTAGTTTCTCAACTGGAAGACTGGCTTATCATTATCAAAATCCATCAAGATGATTGCTTTGAATATCCTCACCTGACCCCTTTTCAGAAATGTTATATAATTACAGAACTACCAGCTTATAATGGGACAAGGCCATTCAAACATATTTAGGACTCAATAGGAATGATCAGCTATTTGATCAGCTTAACACAAATGACTCCTCTTATGGGCAGTCCTTTTGAATGCTGATTTCTTTAAGACAAAGTTGTTTTTCTCTTTCATCATCATCAGTAAGAGAACAGGACTCAGCTTAGGTTGATAATAGAGCTATTCTATGCCTGTGAAAAACTGTTGTTGCAAAGTAAAGATGTCACAAGGATATCAATATTTTTGCTTTGTCATGCACAAATGCTAGGGAACATGGGAGTTTCTTTTTCTCTTTTCTTTGGAATAAAAAAATACAGTAAAAAAATGAGGTCAAAGATGAAAACTGGCACTTTGAATTCTGCCTGGAAATGGACGGGTAGCCAGTGAAGCCGTTTCAACAGGGGAGTCACATGATCCCTGTACCCAACGCCAGTCAATGTCCTGACTGCAGCATTGGAACCCACTGAAGTTTCTGAACAGTTTCCAAAGGCAACTCCATGTGGAGTGTGTTATAGTAATCCAAATGGGATGTAAGCAAGGCGTAGCCAGATCTGACTTCTCAAGGATGGTGTACTAGTTTCAACTGTGGAAACATACTACTGGCCACTGCCAAAACCTGGGCATCCATGCTCACTTCTGAGTCCAGCAGCACCTCCAAACTGTGAACCTGAGATTTCAGAGGTAGCGTAACTCCATCCAACACAGGCTGAATCCCTGTCCTCTGATCTGCCTTTCGACAGACCAGGAGTACTTCTGTCTTGTCTGGATTAAGTTTCAATTTGTTCATCCAATCCATTACTGACATCAGGTTTGGTATAGAAACAGCTACCATGGAATCAGATGGAAAGAGGAGATAGATATCTAGGCCCGGTACAGAGCGCCCAAAAAGGGCGGTCTCCCGGTGCCTGGCTTTGCTCTGCAGGGAAGCCGCAGTCTCTAGACCGTGGGACTTTCCCGCAGAGCAAAAAGAAGCCGCAAAAAGTGGGTTCTTCTTGCAGCACCATTATGATGCTGCAGTGCACCAAGGCCACACTCGCAACGTCATAATGGCGCCGTGACATGTGGATGCTAAGTGTCCATCACGTCAAAATGGTGGTGCCCATCTGTACAGGGCGCCACCATTTTGACATACGAAATACGTACTAGGGTTGCAGGGAGTCTGTAAGTGAGGCCCCGAGGCAACCCTAGCACGTCATCAAGACGTGCCATGAGGCTTGTCTGTACTGGGCCCTAGATAGATAGATCTACTTAAACCCATCTACGTGAAACAATGTTCTCCACAGTTCTACACAAGCACAGGGAAAACACAAAGAATTCCATATTGAAAATATATTTGGATTCTGTACAAGAAGGGATAAAAATGTGTTAGTTTTCCTTCTTTCTTCCCCCTGCACCCCCCTTCTCTTTCTTCCCCCCCCCCCCTTTTTTTTTCTTTTTAAATTTAAAGTAAATTTCTACAGTTATGGAATAAACAGGTGTTTTAAAAATGATGAAATGTCTGACAAGAAGATAAAACCAATAGGTGCAAGAATGATTTATCAGCAAATTGGTTGCCAGGTTCTCTAGTGTGTCCTGAACATAAATATATTAAACAAAAAATTGCACAGGCAGACTGATTCTCTGTGACCAGTAAACCTGAATTGAATGTTGTTGTTTTTCTTTACAACTGCTGAATACTTCCATTGACTCTGGATGAGTAAACAGGAGATTTAATGATTCAGTCAGCATAGGATATTGATTTCTATTCTTTCACTGATTTCCCCACTTAAGGTCTTGCTATACATTGTGAAATTTGGAAACCTGATGGTTAATAAATCTTCTTCACTTTTGGACCAGTCATTCCATCAAGCCTTTTCATCATCTCATCATCAATCTAATTCAAGACAAAACATGCATTGTGTGCGTGTGTCTATCTGTCTTCAAATTGCCAGTTGACTTATGGTAACCTCCTTCATAGAACTGTCTAAGGTAAAGAATACAGTTGGCCCTCTGTGTTCACAGATCCTGCACCCATGGATTCAACTATCCATGGCTTGAAAATATATATTTTTTTTTAAATCCAAAAAGCAAACCTTGATTTTGCCATTTGTATATAATGGGAAGTAAGCATCCACAGGTTTTGGTATCCATTGGGGTCCTGAACCCAAACCCCAGAGGATATCAAGGGCCCACTGAACTCAGAGGTGGCTTTGCCAATTCCTCCTCTGAAATAGAGCCCACAGCACCTGGTATTCATTGGACGTCTCACACCTAAGTACTAACCAGAGCTGGCCCTCCTTCCAAGAGCAGACAAGATCTGGTGCCTTTTGGGTCCTTAATCCCAACAAAACTGGTCTGGTAATTTGTTATTATTTGTAGGTTTTATGCAGAAATATTGTCCTCTGCAGTTATTGTTTTTGTTGTTATTGTTACTGTTAGTCATACTGGACTATTTTGCACATGTATATTCAAATTAGTATACAATTAAAATCTTTCAGACAATTAAATTAAAACCAAAAAATAAAATAAAACAAATATTAAAAGTAGCTACAGACTGTAAAATTAGATTTTACAGTTTCAAAGACCAGTTTAATATGCTTACCTGAATAGCCCAGCTAAAAGCAGATGGAAGAAAGGCACCTTTTCTCTACAACTTTCTATAACTACAACTGGAAAAGCCTTGCATCTGGTGCCCATCAACTGATACACAACAGAAGCATGTTGAAGAGCAGAATTTTTCAAGCCAGTCAAAAAGCTTGGGTATGTTCCTATGTGCTAAAACAGAAATAATCTGACTGCAGACTGTTAAGGGCTTTAAAGGTCAAGAATAATAAACTGGATTTAGAAAAGAATAATCTGAACAACAGTTGTACCAAACAACTGGTACAAAACTGATGAAACATACTCCAGTTGATGCACACTCCCTGATATCACCGCTTGGTATTTCTGATACATATTTAAAGGCAGATGCTTGTAAAGAGATCGCAGTATTGCCAATGGATATAATATATAACTGAGGATAGACCTGCTTCCTTCAAAGTAGTTTGTTAAGTAACTTGTCAGATGGCTCCCCAAAACACCTCACAGCAATTTAAATGCCTTTAATTTCCTTCCCCATAGCAACAAGAAAAAATAAAAACTATTTTTTTTAAAAAAAATGAGTGAATAGTATTCATGAGTTTGAAAAGAGTAGCAACATTACCAGTCTGTGTTATTTGTATGACATCGTTATGGCTTCATTACCCCCAAAAGCAACATATTTCAGGTAATGTTGTTATGTGTCACCCATTCCTTTGGTTGGCCCAATAAAAGTATCATTGTTTGGATGTTATTGGATTTGTTATATGGCCAACAAGGCTACCCCAGATGTTTTTTGGATTTCAAGATTCCACATTTTAGCTGTCATAGGGGAATCATAAAGAGATCCAGTGCACTAGGACCTTGCCATCTGAGGCTTCTGCCTCCAATTAAGGTAAAGCAATTTTTTCTCATATTGGAACAGATTGGCATGCTTTACCACTACACCACCTAAAGTTTTTTTTGATGCAAAACAAGACTTCTTGAGGAGTTCAGAGTTCTCTACCTACACAGGAGCCTGTGGCTTCACAAAGGAAGGAGACATGTTAGATTCCAAGGAAACATCTTTGAATTGCAAATAGACATTAAATTTCCTTGACTTTGAAAATCTACCAGTGACCGCATGGCCGAAGGTGGAGATGCCAACCTGCAGATAGCCCTCACTACTATCTGAACTAAGACCAGAAACAGAAAATGCAAACCTATGACTAACATCTTCAATTTTTCTCCTGTTTGCTTGATGAAGAAGCCAGTGAAAGCTTGCAACATGTAGTGCATTTTGGTTGACTTAATAAAGATATCATTCCTTCCAAGTTCTGCTTCAGATGTTGTTACCTCTGGTAAATTGGCTGAAATCTAGTGGAGAGTGGTCCTAGACACTAGAGAAGATGCCTTCATCTTTCTGAAGCTCTTGGGGAGAATTGCCCTGGGCCTGTAGTAGCAGTAATAGGAGGCAGGATAGCCATCTGTGTTTTAGGTCATTTCCCTTTTAGTCTGGAATTTCCTACTCTAAAATTCACACTGGGGGAAGGTAGGAGGATTATTTCTGTGACATCTTCTATGTTAACACAGATGTTAAGCTCCATCAGCAGGGTTAACATATTTATATGCTGTGTGTTGTATGGTTTATGATACAGGTATACTCTAGAGGTTATAAACAGTGAAGTATCAGGCTCTATCCTCATAAAAGAGGAAGAAAAGAAAACATAGCTAGTATATTTCCTGACCATTTTAATGTTGCTTTTGCATATTATTTTACTTTTGCAAGCCTTGTATATGGTAATTATATAAGGTCCAGGCATATTTTAGCCTCCAATATACATAGCAATATACATAGCATTAAAACAGGATGTCTACCAACATGTTCTTTGTTCATGAGTTTTATTCAATGTTTGCTTTTATCACAATGTTTCTGCTTCAGAATTTTATTGAATTTTATTAATGATTTTAAGTATTGTTATCCACCTTGAATAGTAAGCACTACAAGGGCAAAATACCAATTTCTACATGTGTATGTGTGTCTGAAACATTTTTAAATTTATCTTTAGGCTACTCAGATTTACCTTTATACTGGTTTTCTGCAAGAGATTTATTTTCAATCTACAAAAGCCTAACTGACTCTGAATTCTCATTCAACGTAGTTTGTTTATCAAAAAGAATAGCTCTATCAATAGTTTTCAGAACCTTATGGAAACTGTTCATTGGAGACACAGAGTGATTTTTCTTAAGGCACTAACTCATCACACAAAATATTTCACAATGTGATAAGGTCAGAAAATATAGCCTGTGCTTCTCCTGTGCTGTTCAAAGTGATCTAGTGTTCCTCTTTCACTACTGAGCACAGTGATATAATTTAGTGGAACATTTTCTTCCTTTTTTGTAATCCCCTTTGTTTTCTAGCATTCTTTCTTCAGTCAACAAAGAGTTATATGCAAATTTTAAGCACACATGCAAAAAGTGGATGAGGAAATGGATGTGCATCTTGGAATACATAAAGTGCATAATAATAATAATAATAATAATAATAATAATAATAATACAGAGATGCATGTTAATCTCATACCGTCATAGAACTGGAAGGAATGAAAGGGCCAGCCATGGCAGTCCCCTGACATGTGACAACACATAGAGCACTCCTAAAAAATGACAACCCAACCTCCAAAGAAAAAGAATCCACTACCCTGCAAGGTAGTCTGTTCTGCTGTCAAAGAGTTCTTACTGTGAAGAGTTTCTCCCTAATGTTTAGGTGGGATATCCTTTCTGGTAATCTGAATCCATTGTTTTGTGTTCTAGTCTCTGGAACAGCAGAAAACATCATCTTCCACATATCTTCAGATATTTAAATGTGTTATCATGTCACCTTCTCTTCTCCATACCTATCTCCTTAAGTCATTCCTCACAGGGCTTAGTTTCCAGACCTTGTACTATCTTGGTTGCTCTGAACGACTTCAAGCTCAAGATGAATGTTTGGAAGGGCTAGAATAATAATAATAATAATTTTGTTTTATTTATATACCACTATTCCAAAGATCATAGCGGTGAACAGCAAGTAAGCTAATTAGCAAGTAAGCTAATTTGCCCCCAGCAGTCTAGGTACTCATTTTAGCGACCTCGGAAGGATGCAAGCCTGAGTTGAGCTTGGGCCCTTTTGCTGGTCTTGAACTCGCAACCTTGTGGTTTTGAGTGAATAGCTGCAGTACAGGCATTTAACCACTGCGCCACCACTGAGAAGATTTATGTCATCTCAGGCACAATAGATCTGTTGTTGTTGTGTACCTTCAAGCAGTATCTGATTACGGCGACCATAAAGCAAACCATAAAGCAAACCTATCCCAGGGTTTTCTTGGAAAGATTTGTTGCATTTGCCCCTCTGAGGCTGAGATAATGTAATATGCTCTAGGTCATCCAGTGGATTTCCATGGAAGAGCAGGGTTTTAAGCTTTGGTCTTTGAAAACTAAGGGTGTGTCTACACAAAGGGGGAACAAATGTACTCACCCCGTAACTGTTGGAATCAGTCCAGACAATGTACTGCCAGTTCCATAACAAAACTGTTTCTTTTGGCCTTTAATCCAATGTAAAAAAAATGTGCCAGTTACTCTGCAGCTTCCAGGAAATTCCATAGTGACTTCAATGTTTTTGGAGGTGTGGACACCTGGATTAGGCTAGATTTTGGTGGGTGGTAACCACTGCCAGTTTTTCAATAGACCAGTGCTACTTACCAACCTCTCTGAGCCAGGCCACTTGTTGCAAAATAAATAAATAAAACTTCCTTTCTCCTCAGGTCCTCCTCTGCCACCACCTTCCTGGAGAAGCATCCCCATCCCTGGATGAACCGTGCTGTTGACATGCCCCTTATCTGGCATCAGAACAAGGCAAGCAGGGGGTCGCCCTTCCTCATTAATCACATGGCTGTGCTCCCCATTCTATAGCAGAAGTGGCATTGCCAGCAAGGCTCTTCTGCCAGAGAGCTGCTTTTGTGGCAGATGAGGCAGCAGGGGTGTGGTGTGAACACACCTTCAAAAGAATCAGACCCATATTTTTTTGTGGACTAAGCTTTGCCCCAACACCTTTTTTAATCCCTGTCCTGGGTAGCATGCTAGATATGACCAATCAGAGAAGTTATTGGGAAAGGGTGACCTAGTGCCTGGTTTACAACTGGTTAGCACTCTTGGCTCTTAATCCAAAGCACTGCTTGAAAAATGGTCATACTGGCTGGGAACTTCTGGAAGTTGTAATCCAAAAAAGTGAAATTTAAATCCCTGGCCTAAAAGGTAGTCATTCTAAACCCATCGCCTTCCCTCCTGTCAATGTGAGGTGATTAGAAAACTCTACATTACTTTTTAAGTCCATAAATAATTTAGGCAAGTGAACATTTGATGATTACTTCTGTTCCTCTGGATTTAAATGTAGGCTTTTCATTTGTTAAGACTGGCTTCACTTTTCCCATTCTTGATGCCCACTGATGAGCACTATATATGAATAGATGCTTAAATACATATAGAAATATGCTCTAAAAATATTAAACTATGATAACATGAGACTCCTGGAACCTACTCATGCTATTGCTAATGAGAAATCATAGGCTGAGACTGGGAATTATCCCATAAGATTTTCCATTTGTGCAATCTCAGGAACTCCAGGAATCCCAAGATTGTCCCTTTTCAGAAAAAAATAAATCATGATGTTGATTACCTCCTGGACAGGCAAAGCATGTGTTGCTCACAAATGAACTCCATATAACAAAAAAGGATACATTCTATCATAAAATGTTATCTCTTCAAAGAACATAGTGTGTACCCCATTTTCAGATACTGCAACTCCACAGCACCCTTTCCTTCTGAAATATTAAGCTGATCATTGTTTTGGATTGAAGCCTTGAATGGGAGCTGTTATAACATTCAAGAATCAGGCTGCGTGCCTGTACTAACTAGCCTTATACTTTGCTCTGTATGTCCTTTGCAGAGGGCCATAATACCTCAAGTGGTAACTGCAACTCAAAGGCAGCAGCATAATTGATAGGCCTGAAGAGTGCAGGTAAGTAGAAGGATTGCATTTACATCCCTGGTCTGAAACCCACAGGGAACTAGGCTAGTGCATACTGGCTAAAAGACTTGAAAATTGCCACCAGTTCCTTTCTGTGTTCTGTTCTTCAGAGATTTAGTTCATTCCTCCATAGAATCCAACTTAATGCCTCCACAACTCATGTTTAACCATTATCACTAGCAACCAGTTCATAAATGTCTTTGCTCTTGGCTGGCGCTCACAAATAGGAATCAAGGGGAGATGATATTTGCTGTTTTTTAATGGCAAACAAATAGTGACAACATTTCAAAGTGTAGCCTATGAAATCCCAACTCTGCCACATGTGTTTTTGCACCAGCCCGGTTAACACAGGAAATTTGATATTTCTGTACCTTGAAATGACTAGGCTTCTTAGGCTTAGGAGAATAAATTAAAGTTGAGCCAAAGTATGCCTCAGCTGCAGTGGATGGGCAGATTGATTTGCTTTCCATCTGGGAGATTAAACTCTACTGCCAAAAAATGGCACCAGCATAATTAGCTGTCAGTCAAGTTGCAAAGAGACAGACTATGTGGGATAATTGAAAGCCCTGCAGCTTCTCATTACTTACTACAGTAGCTCTATTTGCAAATTTCCACCTTGAGGTGGTTCTCAGAATGTTGTCAGAAATCGTTCTTATCCCTGCTGGCTCATTCTTACCAATGCAAAAGGGGAATATTGGGCAAGGCGTGGATTAATGTTAAGTAACTTTCACTTAACCTAACTTTATTGTAATATATTTGTCAACAGACATTGACAGCTCCACCAGGCTTTAATTACTAGCATACCCACACAGTGAGAAGGAAATGGAGAGCTTTCCACCAGGTTGTATCCTAGAGGCATTCTGCAGCCATAGAAATCTTCTCCATGCTTGAGAAAAGGGGGGAGAATGACACCATCTGATGTATTTCATTGTTCTTTGTGTGAGAGTGTATCACTTGAGGTTAAAATATCTGATGTAAAATAAACTATGGAGTTTTGCAGGCCTTGGTGGTACAATTCGTTGTTTCACAGAACAAATAAGGTGCATGCTGCTACTGTGATGATGATGATGAATCCAAATATATGTAATGCCCTGATGCTATTGGATTTCCTGGAGTTTCTCCATAATTTTAATGGGATATGAAAGAGATTTAAGATTAATTTTATCACTTTTATTCAATTTTTACTGCTGGATAATGTTTACAGAAAGAAAACAAACTCTAAGGCTGTCAAGGTGAAATGGCTCTACAATAAATACAGGCATACCTCAGTTAACAAACCCTCTGCCAAAGAAGCTCCTTTTTACAAAGTCTTTTTATCCCTACCCAGCCCCCCTTTTCCTCATCTTTTGTTTAGCCGGAAGATGTTTTGCAGCATCAGCACTGAGAGCATGGTGAAGGGGGTTTAGATTTTCAGTGCCAGGTTGCAGTTGCATGTCTGCACTAAACAATGCAATGATGCTAAACATGGGGAAAAGTGGAATTTTACTTTAGCCAATCCTGTAGCTCTGTGTGCCTCACTACAACAGGGAAGGTAAACAGCAGCTCTCTCAACAATCCCTTACTGTGCATGCATGAAATGCAAAAGGGGAACAAATAAGTCTGCCTTACCATTTCCTCTAAGCATATTAAGAAAAAGAGATCTATAGTATATGTTTGGTCACCAAAATGTAAATTATAAGATGGAATCTGGTTGAAAAAAGTGTCCCTTGATGTATTTTGGAAGAAGCTTTCAAGTAGTCTCTAGCAAGCTGGAAGGTTGTTATTCACTTATGCACGGTTTGACCTGGTTGTTTCATTTCACATGTGCATATTGTGGGCAATGGATAAAAAATATACTTAAACTTATTGAAATGATGTTTTCTTTCCTAGGTTATTTCTCTCACATCAAAGTTTCTGTTAAAGAAGTTATGTCCAGGAGCATGTCTAGTTTGTTAACCAAGGTAGACCTGTACACCTGAAAATGTGTTTTATGACCCAAGCCTCCGTATATGTTCTCCTTGCCGGAAAACATACCACAGAAGTGGACAAAACTGAAAAGCCTTCTACCTCTAACTCCTGCACTCACTCTGTTGCCTGAGTTAAAAAAAACAAGCACTGACTAATAATTTGTTATTTTTGTTTTCTTAATGTTCTAACTGTAAACCTGCCTTTGCAGTTTTTTCTTGACTTTCTTCAATAATCGTTACAAATCTTTGCTATTTTGCACTACCAGTATGGTGTCATCTGCATATCTTAAGTTGTTGATGTTCCTTCCTCCAATTTTCACACCTCCTTCCTCTGAGTCTAATCCTGTTTTCTACATGATATGTACAGCATACAAATTAAACAGATAGGGTACAAAAAGCAGCTTTGCCTGATTCCTTTGCCACTTGGAAACCATTATGCTTTTCTGTATTCTGTCCTGATGATAGCCTCTTGTGCTTAGTACAGTTTATGCATCAGGACAATCAAATGTTGTGGCATACCCATTTCCTTGAGCTAGCCATAGTTTTTCATGATCTACACAGTGAAAAGCTTTCCTATACTCTGAAAAGCACAGACTGATTTTTTTCTGAAAATTTTTGGCACATTCCATTATCCAATATACTGTATTTTCTGGCGTAAAAGACTACTTTTTAACCCAAGAAAATCTTCTCAAAAGTCGGGGGTCGTCTTATATGCCGGGTTTCATCTTATAGGGCGGGTGCTGAAACTTCTGAGCCAGACTGGAGAATCTGTGGGCTTTGTATACAATCCAATCCAAGCAGGCTTTGTATACAACAAGTTTTCCTGCTAAGTACCTGAATGTCATAAGCATTTGAATTAAAATTACCATATTGAAATCAAATCTGATGTTTTTTAAATTTTTATTTGGTGTGCATTGGAAGAGAAGTAATCTTATATGGCAAGTATATCCCAAACTCTAGATTTTAACTGGAAAAGTTGGGAGTTGTCTTATATGCCCAGTCGTCTTATACACTGGAAAATACGGTATGTTTCAAATATGATCTCTCTTCGAGGTTTATCACACTGAGGTTTTTTGGGATTTTTGCAGCTCAGATCCAGGGTGAGTGCGGGTCCACAATGCGGATTCACGTCACAATGTGAATGTGTTATCAGACAAGATTCCTTTCTATGGGCGCCCCTTCTGTGGGGCTTTCATAGTGATTCTAAAGTGACCCCTCATTTTGGTAAAATAGGGGGGAAAGGGAATTCACAGAATTCGCTTTCAAGCTCACTTCGATTTCACTCCGAATTGGTCTGGTGTGGAAGATCACTCCGATGTCGCGCCCCTTGGCCCCCTGCGTCCAGCTCCTCCATCCCCCTCCTCCTCCTTCATGCCATCTCCTCCTCTCTGCCACCCTGTGACCCATCCCATCATCCCCTGCCTTCTCCTGCATCCCGATCCTGGCCCTGGTGACCCCCTGCCACAAATCCCATCATCCCCCAAGTGCTCCTACACCTCATTGAAGGATGACAACTAAGGAGGGGGCAGGGAAGGAGGACAGTGTCCAGAGCCCCACTGAGCATGCACAAGGGTGCCAATTTGAATCGTTGAACCCTCCGGTGTGGTAATACAATGTGCACTCACCCCGCTTTGTTTGAATCCGCATCACATGACTTGCTTGGGAATAGAACTGACTCTGCTTCCCCCTCGATTCGGAAGGGCAGTGGAAAGGCAACCAGGTGTGGCAAAACATCACGTTTTAACATGAATTTGCATTGCTAGACAGGAGTGACTCCGGATCTGGTGTAAAAAAACATCATGTTTTGCATTGCTAGAACAGGAGTGACTGCGGATCTGAGCTGCAAACCCCCCACATGTGATAAGGGCCTTCCTTTCCGGACCCTACCTTGGACATCTAGCATTTCTCACTCTATATATGTTAAAAGTTTTTTTTGTTGTAGAATATTGAGCATCACCTTGCTTGCATGGGAAAC